>NC_092010.1:26370640-26695971 GCF_044704955.1 Pristiophorus japonicus | reverse complement strand
CACCACCCCCACCACCACCACCACCCCCCCACCCCCCCCACCACCACCACCCCCACCCCCACCACCACCACCACCAACCCCACCACCACCACCACCCCCCCACCCCCCCCACCACCACCACCACCAACCCCACCACCACCACCACCCCAACCCCCCCACCACCACCACCCCAACCCCTCCACCACCACCACCCCAACCCCCCCACCACCACCACCCCAACCCCCCCACCACCACCATCACCCCAACCCCCCCCACCACCACCACCACCCCCCCCCCACCACCACCACCACCACCCCCCCCCACCACCACCACCACCCCAACTCCCCACCACCACCACCCAACCCCCCACCACCACCACCACCACCCCACCACCCCCACCCCCACCCCACCACCACCCCCACCCCCACCACCACCACCACCAACCCCACCACCACCACCACCCCAACCCCCCCACCACCACCACCCCAACCCCCCCACCACCACCACCCCAACCCCCCCACCACCACCACCCCAACCCCCCCACCACCACCACCCCAACCCCTCCACCACCACCACCCCAACCCCCCCACCACCACCACCCAACCCCCCCACCACCACCACCACCCCAACCCCCCCCACCACCACCACCACCACCCCCCCCCACCACCACCACCACCACCCCCCCCACCACCACCACCCCAACCCCCCCCCCACCACCACCACCACCCCAACCCCCCCCCCACCACCACCCCAACCCCCCCACCACCACCCCAACCCCACCACCACCCCAACCCCCCCACCACCATCACCACCCCAACCCCCACCACCATCACCACCCCAACCCCCACCACCATCACCACCCCAACCCCCCCCACCACCACCACCAACCCCCCCCCACCACCACCAACCCCCCCCCCCACCACCACCACCAACCCCCCCCCACCACCACCAACCCCCCACCACCACCAACCCCCCCCCACCACCAACCCTCCCCCACCACCACCAACCCCCCCCCCCCCACCACCACCAACCCCCCCCCCCCCACCCACCCGCCCTTTTCTATTCTGCCTGTCTTTTTGAAATGTCAAGTACCTGGAACATTTAGTTCCCAACCTTGGTCACCTTGCAACTGCATCTCTGTAATGGCTGTTAGATCAAATTCATTTATCTCTATTTGTATGGCAGTAGCAAAGCAAACCAAATGTCAATATCTAAGTCAGATATCCAGGCCAAGAACATAAGAACATAAGAAATAGGAGCAGGAGTAGACCACTTGGCCCCTTGAGCCTGCTCCGCCATTCAGTAAGATCATGGCTGATCTGATCTTGGCCTCAACTCCATTTCCCTGGCCGCTCCCCATAACCCTTGACTCCCTTATCATTCAAAAATCTGTCTATTTCCACCTTAACTATATTCAATGACCTAGCCTCCACACCTCTCTGGGGTAGAGAATTCCAAAGATTCACGACCCTCTGAGAGAAGAAATATCTCCTCATTTCTGTTTTAAATGGGCGACCCCTTATTCTGAAACTATGCCCCCTAGTTCTAGATTCCCCCACGAGGGGAAACATCCTCTCTACATCTACCCTGTCAAGCCCCCTCAGAATCTTATATGTTTCAATAAGATCACCTCTCATTCATCTAAACTTCAATGAGCATAGGCCCAACCTGCTCAACTTTTCTTCATAAGACAACCCCTTCATCTCATGAATCAACCTCATGAACCTTCTCTGAACTGCCTCCAATGTAAGTATATCCCTCTTTAAATAAGGAGAACAAAACTGTACGCAGTACTCCAGGTGTGGTCTCACCAACTCCCTGTACAATCGTAGCAGGATTTCCCTACTTTTGTACTCCATTCCCCTTGCAATAAAAGCAAACATTACGTTTGCCTTCCTAATTACTTGCTGTACCTGCATTCTAACTTTTTGTGTTCTAATCTTGTTGTGCGAGGCCCCCTGGGGAAGAGTGACCATAATATGGTAGAATTCTTTATTAAGATGGAGAGTGACAGTGTTAATTCAGAGACTAGGGTCCTGAACTTGAGGAAAGGTAACTTCGATGGTATGAGACGTGAATTGGCTAGGATAGACTGGCAAATGCTACTTAAAGGTTGACGGTGGATAGGCAATGGCAGACATTTATAGATCACATGGATGAACTTCAACAATTGTACATCCCTGTCTGGAGTAAAAATAAAAGGTAGCTCAACCGTGGCTAACAAGGGAAATTAGGGATAGTGTTAAATCCAAGGAAGTGGCATATAAATTGGCCAGAAAAAGCAGCAAACCTGAGGACTGGGAGAAATTTAGAATTCAGCAGAGGAGGACAAAGGGTTTAATTAGGAGGGGAAAATAGAATAGGGAACATAAAAACTGACTGCAAAAGCTTCTATAGATATGTGAAGAGAAAAAGATTAGTGAAGACCAACTTAGGTCCTTTGAAGTCAGAATCAGGTGAATTTTCCTACATTATACCCCATCTGCCAAATTTTTGCCCACTCACGTAGCCTGTCTATATCCCTTTGCAGATTTTTTGTGTCCTCCTCACAACTTGCTTTCCCACCTATCTTTGTATCATCAGCAAATTTGGCTACATTACTCTCGGTCCCTTCATCTACGTCATTAATATAGATTGTAAATAGTTGAGGCCCCAGCACTGATCCCTGTGGCACCCCACTAGTACAGTTTGCCAACCTGAAAATGACCCATTTATCCTGACTCTCTATTAGCCAATCCTCTATCCATGTGAATATATTACCCCCAACCCCATGAGCTCTTATCTTGTGCAGTAACCTTTTATGTGACACCTTATCGAATGCCTTCTGCAGATCCAAATACACAACATCTACTGGTTCCCTTTATCCACCCTGCTCGTTACATCCTCAAAGAACTCCAGCAAATTTGTGAAACATGATTTCTCTTTCATAAAACCATGCTGACTCTGCTTGACTGCATTATGATTTTCTAAATGTCCTGCTACTACTTCCTTAATAATGGATTCCGGCATTTTCCCAATGACAATGAAAATAGGTTGAGTAGGTTGGACCCATACACATTGGAGTTCAGAAGAATGAGAGTTGATCTTATTGAAACATATAAGATAATGAGGGGGTTTGACAAGGTGGATGCAGAGAGGATATTTCCACTCATAGGGGAAACTAAAACTAGGGGACATAGTCTCAGAATAAGGGGCCGCCCATTTAAAACTGATGAGTAGAAATTTCTTCTGAGAGTTGTAAATCCATGGAATTCTTTGCACCAGAGAGCTGTGGAGGCTGGGTCATTAAATATATGTAAGGCGGAGATAGACAGATTTTTGAGCGATAAGGGAGTCCAAGGATTATGGGGAGCGGGTGGGGAAGTGAAGCTGAGTCCATGATCAGATCAGACATGATCTTATTGAATGGCGGAGCAGGCTCAAGGGGCCGAATGGCCTACTCCTGCTCCTGTTTCTTATATTTTTAAATGTTGTGCTAACTGGTCTATAGTTTCCTGCTTTCTGTCTCCCTCCTTTCTTAAACAGGAGCGTTACATTTGCGGTTTTCCAATCCGCTGGAACCTCTCCAGAATCCAGGGAATTTTGGTAGATTACAACCAATGCATCCACCATATCTGCACCACTTCTTTTAAGACCCTAGGATACAAACCATCAGGTCCAGGAGACTTGTCCACCTTTAGTCCCATTAGTTTGCTAGTACTTTTTCTCTTGTGATGGGGATTGTTTTAAGTGCCCCCCTCTCAATAGCCCCTTGATTATCAATTATTGGGATGCTTTTAGTGTCTTCTACTGTGAAGACGATACAAAATATTTGTTCAAAATCTCTGCCATTTCCCTGTTCCCTTGTATTAATTTCCCAATCTCATCCTCTAAGGGACCAATATTTACTTTAGCTACTCTCTTCCTTTTTATATACCTGTAGAAGCTCTTACTGTCTGTTTTTATATTTCTTGTTTTCATAAATCTCGGCTGACACTCCAATGCAGTGCTGAGGGGGAGTACTGCTCTATCGGAGGTGCCGTCTTTCGGATGAGACATTAAACTGCTCTCTCAAATGGACGTGAAAGATCCCTTGGCACTATTTCGAAGAAGAGCAGGGGAATTATCCCCGGTGTTCAGACCAATATTTATCCCTCAATCAACATAACAAAAACAGATTATCTGGGTCATTATCACATTGCTGTTTGTGGGAGCTTGCTGTGCGCACATTGGCTGCCGCGTTTCCCACATTACAACGGTGACTACACTCCAAAAGTACTTCATTGGCTGTATAGCGCTTTGAGACATCCGGTGGTCGTGAAAGGCGCTATAGAAATGCAAGTCTTTTTTTTAATGTTACCCGTGATTCGTTTGTAAATGGTTCAAAGATGCGGCAACAAAGTGCCGAGTTTGAGTGGAACTCACAGTAAGAAGAGCAGAGTGTAGCTTTAAATATTTACTGTGTAGGCAGCAGCGTTTATCTTCTTCTGAATGCCATTGATTTTTATGTCACCTTCAAAGTGACGCATACCGGCAAATGGAATTTTCCCTGTGTAATGGTAATGAAATGCTCAATTAAATGGCTACATGCCTCGATGTAATCGCGTCGTCAGAGCTGAAAAGGGAGATAGCAGTTATTGAATGCCTCATGTTTACTGCTGCTCAGCAAAGCGATAATTACATGAAGATTGAAGTTGTGCTTGATCTCTGAATTACAGACGCTGGCCCCTCTCCCTCCCGTTATCTGGAGAACTAAAGCTTGTGGTTTGCGCTCATCGAGCGGGCGTTGGACGGAGGTGTGCGGAGGGGCTCGCCCGGAGGAGGTGGCATGGGGACCCGTGACACTTTCATGTGCGGCCCTAATTTGCACATGAAAGCTGGCAGTACGCTCCCGATCTGCAGCTCACCAAATAGGGAGGGTGGGAAATCCAGCGAGACAGCCGGTGCTTAAAGACCCACAGCAGCACTTGAAAAGAAAGACAGATTTGCATTTCTATAGCATCTTTCATGACCACCGGATGTCCCAAAGCGCTATACAGCCAATGAAGTACTTTTGGAGTGTAGTCACTGTTGTAATGTAGGAAACGTGGCAGCCAATTTGCACACAGCAATGTGATAATGACCAGATCATCTGTTTTTTGAGGGATAAATATTGGCCAGGACACCGGGGAGAACTCCCCTGCTCTTCTTTGAAATAGTGCCATGGGATCTTTTACGTCCACCTGAGAGAGCAGACGGGGCCTCGGTTTAACGTCTCCTCCAAAATTCGGCACCTCCGACAGTGCAGCGCTCCCTCAGCACTGCACTGGGAGTGTCAGCCTCGATTTATGTGCTCAAGTCCCTGGAGTGAGACTTGAACTCACAACTGTCTGACTCAGAGGCAAGTGTGCTGCCCACTGAGCCACAGCAGCACTTTAAAGGCCCCGCAGCAGCACCTTACAGGGGAGGTTCTTTTTGTCGTGATGGACAGCAACCAGTGTGGGTCTGTGGCACCAGCAAATAGCATCCCTCATATTGGGGAAATGCAGGCTCTGGGCCACCCCCTCTGCCTCGGACAGGCAGGGAGACCAAATGGATTGGGGCATCAGTCGGATCATGGGGCTCCTACTATCTTGTCTCTTGCAAGTCAGTGTTGAGCCTCACCCCAATCCCCCGCCCCCCCCAACAACAGGGGCAGTCATTCAATGGGTATGGAATGTTGCCCACTCTCAAGATGGTAACTTGTCTGGACGCTCACCAGCCCCTCAACCAGTGCCCACCCTGGAGCCAGAAAGCCAGCTGGGCCAGACTGCTCTGGCAGAAGCCAAGTTGCTGCCGTCTGCAGCTGGGCCCTCTTGATGGTCGCCAACAATGAAAATTTCACCAGCCCTTGACTGGGTCACAGCAACCTTCCACCTCTCAAGCTGCAGCCACTGGGAGAGCATTTCATAGGAGTAGTAGAGCAGGCATGAAATCACTTGTGTGAGGCTCACATCAGGGTGATAATTAGTGTTAGGTTTTTGCGTAAAGCAGTGAAATTATGATCCTTTTTGAAATCTTTGTGTAGAATGTTCCTGTAGTAATGGTGACCCTGCAATGTCAAGCGACATGGATATCAATGTTGGTCTTTGGGCAGATGCAGTTTATTTGAAGGTGGAAGGATTGGGAGAGATGTTGGACTTGATCGTTAAAGCAGGTGGGCAGGGATTGTTCAGCTCAAGTCCTGCTCAAAGAGCTCTGGATGTAGGTATCTGTTGGAGCCCTCCTGCTTCTTCGCCAACCTCTATGCCATCCGTTTCCTCCACCTCTCTGTTGGTCATTCTGATGGTCCTCCTCTAAAGGTGCCTCCATGTGTTGTCCCCATTGCAGAGCAATGTTATGCACCTTACAGCAAACCTCTAATACAGGACACACACTATGAGCTGTTATTCAGGAAGCCACCAGACGAGTCCAGGTGTCGGAATCATTACTTGAGAGCACCAATGGTCTGCTCTGTGAGGATTCTATTTGAGCTTTGGATTGTACTGATTGTAGTGCAGATCAGCAGCTGAGCGTGGGTTCCTGAGAGGAGCCATGAGCTAAGTGTTTAGGGATAACCCTTATCCCCAAGCATCCAGCTTCTCACTGGCTGTGCAGGGGCAAAGAGTGGGAGGAAGGAGGACTGCCACAATATAAAAGTGTTACAACAGTTGCCAGGAAAGTGGGCACAGACCTGCGTGATGCGCTGCCGGTGATCACACACCAGTTGCACAGTAATGGACTGGAGGCCCTTGCAATTCATGAAAGCAGGGGCTCGTGTGAAGGAGCCTCGGGCGATATGGTGCAGTCAATGAGGCCCTGGATATGGGGGAATCTGCAATCTGTGCAAACCTGGGAGCCCTATCCTGCTGCTTCCGGTTGTCCATGGGGAAAGTGATGAAAGTATTTGCTCTAGAAAACATGGTGTCAGTCGTCTGCTCAATACAAGCACTGACTGCAGACTGACTGATGTCGCTGATATCCCCTGTGGCAGCCTGGAAGGAGCTGGAGACAAAGCAATTCAGAACGGCAGCAACCTTGACTGCAATCGGCCATGCACCGCTCGCTGTGGGAGTTGGCTGCAGGTCTTCCGAGAAAAATGCAGTCTCCTTATGCACTGCTCCTCATAGAACTGCAGGGATGCTGCCCTGGGCCTATTGACTGTGTGGAGGGTGAAGATTCCTCCAAGCTCGCCTCTTTCTATTTGCTCCCCCTCCAGCTGCAGCTCTGTTTGCTCCTCCTTGCTCGTGGTCTTCCTGCTCCTCCTCCTTTTCCTCTTTGCAGAATGCGATTCCGAGAAGCACTCCATGAATAAAGAGGTGTGATGCCAGAGAACCCCGACACTTCAGAACTCTCTGCAAACACTTTGAAATCATCCAAGCTGGAAAAAAACCCACAAGCTAGCACAAGCAACATGTTGTCCAAAATCCTTCCGGCGGTTTACCCAAGAGCAGCTCAGGGAACCCTTAAATATCACTGGCAATGGCTGCCCCCTGACTTGTACTGCCCTGTGGTTGGTGGGCAGGAGCGGGAACTGGTGGTAGAAATTAGGGCAAAGACAAAAATGCCATCATGGTGGGTGGAGGCGGGTGGGTGGGGGTTGTCCTAACTGCATCACTTGACCGCAATTAGCGTCTATATAAGGGTCTGTTCCAGGCAGGAACACTAGTCACCAGGATAAAGAACATAAGAAATAGGAGCAGGAGAAGGCCATTCGGATCCTCAAGCCTGCTCCGCCATTCACATAAGATCATGGCTGATCTGATCTTGGCCTCAATTCCACTTTCCTGCCCGATCTCCATATCCCTTGATTTCCTTAATATTCAAATATCTATCGATCTCTGTCTTGAATATACTCAACGACTGAGCCTCCACAGCCCTCTGGGGTAAAGAATTCCAAAGATTCACCACCCCGTGAGTGAACACATTTCCCCTCATCTCAGTCCTAAATGGCCGACCCCTTATTCTGAGACTGTGACCCTTGGCTCTAGACTAACATCCTCCCTGCATCTACCCTGTCAAGCCCTGTAAGAATTTTATATGTTTCAATGAGATCACCTCTCATTCTTCTAAACTCTAGAGAATATAGGTCTAGTCTACTCAATCTCTCCTCATTGGACAATCCCCCCATCCCACAAATCAGTCTGGCGAACCTTTGTTGCACTCCCTCGATGGCAAGTATATCCTTCCTTCGGTAAGGAGACCAAAACGGTATACAATACTCCAGGTGTGGTCTCACCAGGGCCCTATATAATTGCAGTAAGTATCTTTACTCTTGTACTCAAATCCTCCTGTAATAAAGGCCAACATAGCCACCAGAGGGCTCACCCCATGAAGTCCCAAGGAATCCCACAATCCCTTGGGAGCACTGGTACCTAAGGAGGCCTCACAGGCTGGAGAGGCACTCTGGAGACCTGCAATAAAAGACTACGGTCACATTTACTTTGAGCTCACAGTATCTAGTCAGACTGTTTATTCATACATAACAACTGGCGACGAGATACAGATGACGAACCCAACGATGCAGAGAACAGTGGGCATCCTGGAGAAATTTTTGGAGGGAGATGATTGGGAAATCTTCGTGGAGCGACTCGACCAATACTTCGTGGCCAACGAGCTGGAAGGAGAAGCGAATGCTGCCAAATGAAGGGCGATTCTCCTCACCGTCTGCGGGGCACCAACATATGGCCTCATGAAAAATCTGCTTGCTTCAGCGAAACCCACAGAGAAATCGTATGATGATTTGTGCACACTGGTCCAGGAGCATCTGAACCTGAAGGAAAGTGTTCTGATGGCGAGGTACCGGTTCTATACCTACCAAAAGTTTGAAGGCCAGGAAGTGGCGCGTTATGTTGCCGAGCTAAGACGCCTTGCAGGACATTGCGAATTTGGAGCACATGCTCAGAGACTTTTTCGTACTTGGCATTGGCCATGAAGTAATACTTCACAAACTTTTGACTGTAGAGACCCCAACCTTGAGTAAGGCCACAGCAATAGCCCAGGCGTTCATTGCCACCAGTGACAATACTAAGCAAATCTCTCAGCACACAAGTGCTGCTACAAGTACTGTGAATAAAGTGGTGATGTTTTCAAATCGCAACGTACAGGGCAGGCCCCACGTGCCTGCAGCTACACTTACGCAGATGTCTGAGTCCACCATCAAGAGTGATGAATGCAAGGCCATCAACACCTTGTTGGCGCTGCGGGGGGGTGATCATTGTTTCCATTCATGCCGCTTCAAAGGTTACGTTTGCAAGGGCTGTGGAACAATAGGACACCTCCAACGTATGTGCAGGCGAGCTGCAAACCCTGCTAATCCTGCAAACCACCATGTTGCAGAGGAGGACCGATCCACGGCGGATCACGACGAACCAGAGCTTCGGACCGAGGAGGCAGAGGTATATGGGGTGCACACATTTACCACAAAGTGTCCCCGGATAATGCTGAAGGTTGAATTAAATGGACTCCCGGTGTCAATGGAGCTGGACACGGGCGCGAGCCAGTCCATTATGAGCAAAAAGGCTTTCGATAAATTGTGGTGCAGCAAGGCCTCAAGGCCAATCTTGACTCCAATTCCCACAAAACTGAGAACTTACACAAAGGAACTGATTCCCGTAATCGGCAGTGCTACTGTAAAGGTCTCCTACGATGGAGCGGTGCACAAACTACCACTCAGGGTGGCACCGGGCGATGGTCCCATGCTGCTCGGCAGGAGCTGGCTGGGAAAGATACACTGGAACTGGGATGACGTCTGAGCACTCTCGTCCACTGATGACACTTCATGTGCCCAGGTCTTAAACAAGTTCCCTTTGCCATTTGACCCAGACATCGGGAAGTTCCAAGGAGCAAAAGTGCAGATTCACTTAATTCCGGGGGCACGACCCATCCATCACAAGGCGAGAGCAGTACCGTACATGATGAGAGAAAGGGTAGAGATCGAGCTAGACCGACTGCAACGAGAGGGCATAATTTCGCCGATCGAATTCAACGAGTGGGCCAGTCCGATTGTTCCAGTCCTCAAGGGAGATGGCACCGTCAGAATCTGTGGTGATTACAAAGTAACTATCAATCGTTTCTCCCTGCAGGATCAATACCCACTACCAAAAGCTGACGACCTTTTTGCTACACTTGCGGGAGGAAAGATGTTCACGAAGCTGGCTCGGCTTACATGACGCAGGAGCTGGAGGAATTATCGAAGGGCCTCATCTGCATCAACACGCACAAAGGTCTCTTCATCTACAACAGATGCCCGTTTGGAATTCGATCAGCCGTGGCGATATTCCAGAGAAACATGGAAAGCTTACTGAAGTCGATCCTGTGCACGGTGGTCTTCCAGGATGACATCTTGGTTACAGGTCGGGACACAGTCGAGCATCTGCAGAACCTGGAGGAGGTTCTTAGTCGACTCAACCATGTGGGGCTCAGGTTAAAACGCTCGAAGTGCGTTTTCCTGGCGCTTGAAGTGGAGTTCCTGGGGAGAAGAATTGCGGCGGACGGCATCAGGCCCACCGATTCGAAGACGGAGGCAATCGAGAACGCACTGAGGCCACAGAACGTGACGGAGCTGCGGTCGTTTCTAAGACTCCTGAACTACTTTGGTAACTTCTTACCAGGTCTCAGCACACTGTTAGAACCACTGCACGCCTTACTGTGTAAAGGAGATGAATGGGTATGGGGCAAAAGCCAAGAAAATACCTTTGTAAAAGCGAGAAAGTTGTTATGCTCAAACAAATTGCTTGTGTTGTATGATCCATGTAAACGTTTGGTACTAGCATGTGATGTATCGTCGTACAGCGTCGGGTGTGTATTGCAACAAGCTAATGAATCTGGGAAATTGCAACTGGTTGCTTATGCATCCAGAAGTCTGTCTAAGGCTGAGAGAGTCTACAGCATGATCGAAAAAGAAGCGTTCGCGTGTGTTTATGGGGTAAAGAAAATGCATCAATATCTGTTTGGGCTCAAATTTGAATTAGAAACTGACTAAGTCACTGATATCCCTTTTTTTCAAAAGTAAGGGGATAAATACGAATGCATCGGCCCGCATCCAGAAATGGGCGCTCATGTTGTCCGCATACAACTACGCCATCCGCCACAGGCCAGACACACAAAACTGTGCCGATGCTCTCAGTACACTGCCATTGCCCACCACGGGGTGGAAATGGCACAGCCCACAGATTTAATCATGGTTATGGAAGCATTCGAGAGTGAGTAATCACCCGTCACAGCCTGACAGATTAGAACCTGGACGAGCCAGGACTCCTTACTGTCCCGAGTAAAAAATTGTGTGCTTCACGGGAGCTGGTCCAGTGTCCCAGTGAAATTGCAGGAAGAGATAAAGCCGTACCAGGGCGCAAAGATGATATGTCTATACAGGCAGACTGCCTTCTGTGGGGCAATCGGGTAGTGGTCCCCAAGAAGGGCAGGGACACTTTCATCAGTGATCTCCACAGTACTCACCCAGGCATTGTAATGATGAAAGCAATAGCCAGATCCCACATGTGGTGGCCCGGTATCGATGCGGACTTCGAGTCCTGCATGCACAAATGTAACACATGCTCGCAGTTAAGCAATGCACCCAGGGAGGCGCCACTAGTTTATGGTCTTGGCCCTCCAATCCGTTGTCCAGGGACCACGTCGACTATGCAGGCCCGTTTTTGGGTAAAATGTTCCTAGTGGTTGTAGATACATACTCCAAATGGATTGAATGTGAGATAATGTCGGCAAGCACATCCGCTGTCACCACTGAAAGCCTGCGGGCCATGTTTGCCATGCACGGCCTGCCTGATTTCCTTGTGAGCGACAACGGGCCATGTTTCACCAGTGCTGAGTTCAAAGAGTTCATGACCCGTAATGGGATCAAACAGGTCAGATCTGCTCCGTTCAAACCAGCATCCAATGGTCAGGCAGAGAGAGCAGTGCAAACCATCCAGCAGAGCTTGAATAGGGTAACTGAAGGCTCACTGCAGACTCGCCTAACCCAAATCCTGCTTAGTTACCGCACAAGACCCCACTCGCTCACTGGGATTCCACCCACTGAACTGCCCATGAAAAGGGCATTTAAGACAAGGCTCTCGTTAGTCCACCCTGATCTACACGAACAGGTAGAGAGCAGGCAGCTTCAACAAAGTACATATCACGATAGCGCAAATGGGTCACGCGAGATCAAAATCAATGATCCTGCATTTGTGTTGAACTATGGACAAGGTCCCAAGTGGCTTCCCGGCACTGTCGTGGCCAAAGAGGGGAGCAGGGTGTTTCGGGTCAAACTTTCAAATGGACTCACCCACTGGAACACTTAGACCAAATCAAACTCAGATTTACGGACTATCCAGAGCAACCCACTTTGGACCCTACCTTCTTTGACCCCCCAACATACACACCAGTTGACCACGAAGCAGAACTCAGCCCAGCTGGACTCACCACACCAGGCAGCCCAGCAAGGCCAGCTGCACAGCAGCCCAGCGAGGGCCCAACAAACGATTCACCAAAACCAGCATTTGCACCGAGATGATCAACCAGGGAAAGAGGCCCCAGATCGACTCACATTGTAAATAGTTACACTATTGACTTTGGGGGGTGAGTGTTGTTATATATGTAAACCTGTATATACCTTGTGTAGCCACCAGAGGGCTCACCCCCTGGAGTCCCACGGGATCCCACAATCCCTTGGGAGCACTGGTACTTAAGGAGACATCACAGGCTGGAGAGGCACTTTGGAGATCTGCAATAAAAGACTAAGTTCACACTTTACTTTGAGCTCACAGTATCTAGTCAGACTCTTTATTCATACATAACACATACCATTTGCTTTTCTAATTGCTTGCTGTTAACTTTCAGTGATTCGTGTACAAGGACACCCAGGTCTGTCTGAACATCAACATTTCCCAATCTCTCACTATTTAAAAAATATTCTGCTTTTCTATTTTTCCTACCAAAGTGGACAACTTCACATTTCTCCACATTATATTCCATTTGCCATGTTCTTGCCCACTCACTTAGCCTGTCTATATCCCCTTGAAGCCTCTTTGCATCCTCCTCACAACTTGCATTCCCACCAAGCTTTGTATCATCAGCAAACTTGGATGTATTACATTTGGTCCCCTCATCCAAATCATTGAAAGAGATTGTGAATAGCTGGGGCGTAAGCACTGACCCTTGCAACACCCCACTAGTTACAATCTGCCAACCTGAAAATGACCCGTTTATTCCTACTACTCTGTTTTCTGTCTGTTAACCAATCCTCAGTCCATGCTAATATATTGCCCCCAATCCCATGACCCCTAATTTTGTTTAATAACCTCATTAAGGCCCAGCCCAAACATTGAGCAACTCGATGAAAGCTCAGTGCGGGACATTTAGCACATTGATACAAGAATACAAGAGAACATGAGATAAATCAAGAGGCAGTTATTAGGGTGATGGGGTTTAAAAGCCTGCAGATAGGTGGAGGACAAGAGTCTCACAGTGCTGGAAAAGATTTAGTGAGAGCAGGAGATTGTGCGATGAGTTTGGATTTCAAGACGGCAAGGATGCAAGGAGGAGAGGCTGTATGCAGGGGTGCTGCATCTGGAGTTCAGAAGGAACAACAGCCAACAGTTCAGAGGTGAATCGCCATGGTAGCATCCATAAAGACGAGAAGAGCTGTGACAGAGGGAGAGGTGAGAGGAAATGCAGATTAGGCAGCAACTTTTAAAAGCCCCCTCTGCTTCGGGATTTGTAAGCAGACTGACGCGAGGTGTGATACCACAGCACGCAGCCATCATGTTGCCCCACTTGTCTTGCTGCAGCACAGGTCATGTCAAGAAAAGGATGGGAGTGGTTGTTGGCCGTTGCCAGAGCAATTACCAATAGCAACACAGATTCCCCCAAAGCGCCTGCAGAGCCACACTGGGTCTGTGAAATAAACAAGCAATTTCAGCAAAATTGTGCAGCGTTACGAATTGGATAGCACTTGGGGATTATTATCATGCTGGAAATAAATGACTATTTGTTCAGATCTCGTAATCTGCTCAAGCTTGCGGTGTTCCTGCATTAGCAGCAGTATGCTCTGAATTGAAGGAAGGGTGTTTAATCTCGCTCCTTTGGGTCTGTGCATGAAGCCCAAATTTGCTCCAAATCTAAAGCAATTCAGCTTTAGCCATGCTTATCCATTTAAAAATGTGACTATGTCATTTGCAGATGTATGTTAGTGCTGTTGCTGACACTTTGCACTCCTTCCTAACAAGATCTTCTGACAGGGAGGTGTATCTAAGTTCTGATGACTCAATGAAGGGAAGCAGTATTGATTTCATTGATTGTGGAGATCAGTATGTATTTCATCTCTGGCGCCTTAGTGAAGGGAGTAAGCCTCAGATTCCTGGTCATCTTTGTTGAGTATAGAATTCTAGAATCACACAATATTTACAGCACAGAAGGAGGCCATTCGGCCTGTCGAGCCCGTGCCGGCTCTCTGCAAGAGCACTTCAGCTAGTCCTACTCCCCCGCCCTTTCCCCGTAGCCCTGCAAATTTTTTTCCTTCAGCTAATTATTCAATTCCCTTTTGAAGTCTGCCTCCACCATCCTTTCAGGCCGTGCATTCCAGATCCTAACCACTCGCTGCATAAAGAAAGTTTTTCCTCATGTCGCCTTTGGTTCTTCTGCCAATCACCTTAAATCTGTGTCCTCTGGTTCTTGACCCTTCCGCCAATAGGAACAGGTTCTCTCTCTCTACTCTTTCTAGACCTCTCTTGATTTTGAACACTTCTTAATCTCCTCCTCAACCTTCTCTGCATTCATACCTCTTGGGAATCCAGTGATAAGAATGTGTCCAATGCCTGTCAGGCAAAAAAAAATGTCAAAGGCCCACACCATTGCATATGCAGATAAATAGCCGAATGCTTGTTTGAGGCCCCCTCTGGAATATTGGTCTGCCCTGAGGCAGCCAGTGCTGGCTGCGTTCAGGAAAACCAGATCTCCGTGTGGCCCTTAAAGAAAACAGGACATACCTGGGCAATGTTCCACATTGTTGGGTACATGCCAAAATACTTCACAGCCAATGACGTAGTTTTGAAATGTAATCATAGTAATGTAGGGAAACACATTGCACACAGCTAGGTTCGACAAACAGCAGCGAGATTAATAACCAGGGCATCTGTTTTAGTGAGTTGCTTGAGAATTAAATGTTGGCACAGACACCAAGGCGAACTCCCCTGCTGTTCTTCAAATAGTGGAACCTTTGATATCCGCTTGAGAGGACAGATGGGGCCTTGGATTAACATCTCATCAGAAAGATGGCACCTCAATAGACACTGAGGTGTCAGCCTGGATGTTGTGCTCAAGTCTCTTGAGTGGGGCTTGAACCTGTGATCTTCTGCCTCAGACGCCAGAGTGCTACCTACTGAGGCATGGCTGACACTTGTATGAGAAAGCGTGGAATGAGAAGAGGCCATTTGACTCATCAAGCCTGTTTTACAGCTCAAATGCCCAATCCTTTGATCTCCTGAGGAACGGCACAGAATAGTTAGCCAGCAACACACCTCTGCTGCCCTTCACAGACAGAACTATCCCCACCCCAGCACTACAGGAAGCGATTGTGTCCCTTGCAGTATTTAGTTTGATGAATACATTCGATTTAAATTACTCTCTCTGCACAAATTGCTTTACTTAGCAACCAATATACACACAACTGACACATTTTCCTAAAATGACCAGGTCTCACCCTGTGGGGATGAACTGCAAAGACTTTTTTGTCTGATAAGACTTGCGCTCCACACTTACACTCCACAATTGCACTTGAATTAAGTGTACGTGTAATTTGTAATATAAGCGTCACTGCACAGTGAAAATCTTCCCAAAGAATTAATGGCGGATTATAAATTGCATTTGATATCCCATACAGTCTCGTCCTGAGAATATTTAGCCTTCATTTCACTGCTGACTCATTTAGTGGCATTCATGATGAAGGTCATTTTTCAAAGGTTAAGCAATTAGGCTGTGAGGGATGTAACTCTGAATAAGGGGCGAGATAATTAGAATAGGAATTTTGCCTTCATGGAACTATCACTGTTCCTTATTCTGATCCAATTTCTCTTCAGGACTAATATGAAAATACTGCAGAGAATTATATGTGTACATAATGTAGGTTTGGTCAGTGTTTGTGCTGTAATCACCATAAAAGCCCACCTTACATTCTATAGACTCAGGACCAGTTCCTATGGACTGGAGGGTAGCTAATGTAACCCCACTTTTTAAAAAAGGAGGGAGAGAGAAAACAGGGAATTATAGACCGGTCAGCCTGACATCAGTAGTGGGGAAAATGTTGGAATCAATTATTAAAGATGTAATAGCAGCGCATTTGGAAAGCAGTGACAGGATCGGTCCAAGTCAGCATGGATTTATGAAAGGGAAAACATGCTTGACAAATCTTCTAGAATTTTTTTGAGGATGTAACTAGTACAGTGGACAAGGGAGAACCAGTAGATGTGGTGTATTTGGACGATCAAAAGGCTTTTGACAAGGTCTCACACAAGAGATTAGTGTGCAAAATTAAAGCACGTGGTATTGCGGGTAATGTATTGACGTGGATAGAGAACTGGTTGGCAGACAGGAAGCAAAGAGTAGGACTAAGCGAGTCCTTTTCAGAATGGCAGGCAGCGATGAGTGGGGTACCGCAGGGCTCAGTGCTGGGACCCCAGTTATTTACAATATACATTAATGATTTAGATGAAGGAATTGAATGTAATATCTCCAAGTTTGCAGATGACACTAAGCTAGGTGGCAGTGTGAGCTGTGAGGAGGATGCTAAGAGGCTGCAGGGTGACTAGAACAGGTTAGGTGAGTGGGCAAATGCATGGCAGATGCAGTATAGTGTGGATAAATGTGAGGTTATCCACTTTGGTGGCAAAAACAGGAAGACAGAATATTATCTGAATGGTGACAGATTAGGAAAAGGGGAGGTGCAACGAGACCTGGGTATCATGGTACATCAGTCATTGAAAGTTGGCATGCAGGTACAGCAGGCGGTGAAGAAGGCAAATGGCATGTTGGCCTTCATAGCGAGAGGATTTGAGTATAGGAGCAGGGAGGTCTTACTGCAGTTGTACAGGGCCTTGGTGAGGCCACACCTTGACTATTGTGTACAGTTTTGGTCCCCTAATCTGAGGAAGGACATTCTTGCTATTGAGGGAGTGCAGCGAAGGTTCACCAGACTGATTCCTGGGATGGCAGGACTGACATATGAAGAAAGATTGGATCGACTCGGCTTATATTCACTGGAATTTGGAAGAATGAGAGGGGATCTCATAGAAACATATAAAATTCTGACGGTATTGGACAAGTTAGAGGTAGGAAGAATATTCCCGATGTTGGGGAAGTCCAGAACCAGGGGTCACAGTCTAAGGATACGGGGTAAACCATTTAGGACCGAGACGAGGAGAAACTTCTTCACTCAGAATTGTGAACCTGTGGAATTCTCAAGTTGTTGAGGCCAGTTGGTTAGATATATTCAAAAGGGAGTTAGATGTGGCCCTTACGGCTAAAGGGATCAAGAGGTATGGAGAGAAAGCAGGAATGGGCTACTGAAGTTGCATGATCAGCCATGATCATATTGAATGGTGGTGCAGGCTCGAAGGGCCGAATGGCCTACTCCTGCACCTATTTTCTATGTTTCTGTGTTGTAAATCTCTCAGCAAAACAGAAAATCTATTTTTCTATAAGTGTTAAATATTCATCTTTCCTACCTGATGTCTCATATCTCTAAACTAGCAGATGCATCCAGTAGTTAGAATATGGCATGCGGGTTTGATTCAAATTCTATGCTAGGTTCTCTGATCTCAGCTGTTGGAGTGCTAGGACCTTTTTATTCAAATTCTTTTTCAGGTTATTCTTGGGATGAGTGACCGCAAGCAAGAATGCATTTAATGCCCATCACTGATTGCCCCCGGACAACTGAGTGGCTTGTTAGGCCACTTTAGAGGGCGTTAAGAATCATACCATGAAATGTGGAACTGGAGCCATGTGTCGGCCCGAACCAGGTAGAGGTGGCAGATTCCCTTCCCTGGAGGGCTTTAGGGCCCGAAATTGATGAAGGCCAAGGCTCGCCCAAGTGCCGCCCAAAGTACCGCCGATGGCCGCCAAGAGACCTTTGCCAGGAAGATTCCTCTAAAAGAGGTGGCGGTACCGACCAGCGGCAAAATAAAGGCTTACGCTGTCAATCTGGGCGGCAGCGGGTGGGAGCTCTCAATCTCGACGGCAAAGGCACTTGCCGCCCAAGTGCCGCTGACGATCAAGTCAGGCCTAGGGAAGGTGGAAGAGCTGAAAATAAAAAGCATTACAAAAAAAACCAATGGAACACCTTCAGGGGACCCCTTCCAGGTAAGTCGCGTTGAAAAAAATTTAAAAATTATGTCCACTAACCTTTTTTTCCAGTCTTTATACCTACCGTCGGGGTTAAACCAGCCTCCATGCAGTGGTCCTTCCCCCTGCTGGCGCCGACTCCTGCCCGCACCAATCTGGCATCTCGGCAGGCGGGAGGACACGCCACCAGAGGCTACTTGACCACCAGAGGACGCCAGCGGGCAGTTCCCGGCGGTGTTCCCTTCCCGCCTGCTCCAGCCCAAGTGAAAACTGGGAGAGCGAGGAAACCAGAAGCAAAACTCGGCGGCGGCAGTGGGCGGTAAGGCCACCAATATCTGGCCCTTAGTTTTTACAACAATTCGGCAGCTTTTTTTTTCTGGTGCCCGCCCACAAATGACCAGATTTGTTGAATTCAATCTCACAACTTGTCATGGTGGGATTTCAACTCATGGCTTCCAGTATCATAAAGAAAGACTTGCATTTATATGGCGTCTTTCACAACCACTGGATGTCTCAAAGCGCTTTACAGTTACTGTTGTAATGTAGGAAACGCAGCAGCAACTTTGCGCACAGCAAGCTCCCACAAACAACAATATGATAATGACCAGATAATCTGTTTTGAGTTATGTTGATTGAGGGATAAATATTGGCCAGGACACTGAGGTTAACTCCCCTGCTCTTCTTTGAAATAGTGCCATGGGACCTTTTACGTCCACCTGAGAGGGCAGACGGGGCGTCGATTTAACATCTCATCCGAAAGTCGACATCTCCGACAGTGCAGCACTCCCTCGTCAGCCTAGATTTTTGTGCTTCAGTCTCTGGAGTGGGATTTGAACCCACAATCTTCTGACTCAGAGGCTAAGGTGCTACCCACTGAGCCACGGCTGATACTAAGCTGATAACCCCTACACCACCATATCCTTGCCCTCAGCATCCCTGCGATGCAGTGTTCCCCGCAGCAAAATGCATCTGCGTGGATCGAAGGATATGCTGATAGGGAGAGATGGAGGGGTGGGAGGAGGCTTGTGTGGAGCTTGAACACCGGCACGGACCAGTTGAGCCGAATGGCCTGTTTCTGCACTGTTCTTTATATGTAATTCTGTGATAGCAGGTGAGGACTGTATCGGGCTCAGCCGTGATTCCCTCTACGGTCAAATAATTTGGTGATGCTCACAATGCGAGGAGTATTCGTAATAAGGTGGATGAATTAACTGCTCAGGCAGCTATTAACGATTATGATATAATTGGGATTACGGAGACATGGCTCCAGGGTGACCAAGGTTGGGAACTCAACATCCAGGGGTAGTCAACATTCAGGAAGGATAGACAGAAAGGAAAAGGAAGTGGGGTAGCATTGCTTGTTGAAGAGGAAATTAACACAATAGTAAGAAAGGACATTAGCTTGGATGATGTGGAATCTGTATGGGTAGAGCTGCGGAACACCAAAGGGCAGAAAACGCTAGTGGGAGTTGTGTACAGACCACCAAACAGTAGTAGTGAGGTTGGGGATGGCATCAAACAAGAAATTAGGGATGCGTGCTTTAAAGGTACAGCAGTTATCATGAGCGACTTTAATCTACATATACATTGGGTTAACCAAGTTGGTAGCAATGCGGTGGAGGAGGATTTCCTGGAATGTATTAGGGATGGCTTTCTAGACCAATATGTCGAGGAACCAACTGGAGCGCTGGCCATCCTAGACTGGGTGTTGTGTAATGAGAGAGCACTAATTAGCAATCTTGTTGTGCGAGGCCCACTGGGGAAGAGTGACCATAATATGGTAGAATTCTTTATTAAGATGGAGAGTGACCGTGTTAATTCAGTGACTAGGGTCCTGAACTTAAGGAAAGGTAACTTCGATGGTATGAGACATGAATTGGCTAGGATAGACTGGCAAATGATACTGCTGTACCTTTGACAGTGGATAGGCAATGGCAGACATTTATAGATTACATGGATGAACTTCAACAATTGTACATCCCTGTCTGGAGTAAAAAAACGGGGAAGGTAGCTCAACCGTGGCGAACAAGGAAAATTAGGGATAGTGTTAAATCCAAGAAAGAGGCATATAAATTGGCCAGAAAAAGCAGCAAACCTGAGGACTGGGAGAAATTTAGAATTCAGCAGAGGAGGACAAAGGGTTTAATTAGGAGGGGGAAAATAGAGTATGAGAGGAAGCTTGCAGTGAACATAAAATCTGACTGCAAAAGCTTCTATGGATATGTGAAGAGAAAAAGATTAGTGAAGACCACCAACGTAGGTCCTTTGCAGTCAGAATCGGGTGAATTTATAATGGGGAACAAAGAAATGGCAGACCAATTGAACAAATACTTTGGATCTGTCTTCACTAAGGAAGACACAAATAACCTTCCGGAAATACTAGGGGTTCGAGGGTCTAGCAAAAAGGAGGAACTGAAGAAAATCCTTATTAGTCAGGAAATTGTGTTAGGGAAATTGATGGGATTGAAGGCCGATAAATCCCCAGGGCCTGATAGGCTGCATCCCAGAGTACTTAAGGAAGTGGCCCTAGAAATAGTGGATGCATTGGTGATCATTTTCCAATATTCTATTGACTCTGGATCAGTTCCTATGGACTGGAGGGTAGCTAATGTAACACCACTTTTTAAAAAAGGAGTGAGAGAGAAAACGGAATTATAAACTGGTTCGGCTGACATCGGTGGTGAAGAAAATGTTGGAATCAATTATTAAAGATGAAATAGCAGCGCATTTGGAAAGCAGTGATAGGATCGGTCCAAGTCAGCATCGATTTATGAAAGGGAAATCATGCTTGATAAATCTCCTCGAAGTTTTTAAGGATGTAACTAGTAGAGTGGACAAGGGAGAATCAGTGGATGTGGTGTATTTGGACTTTCACAAGGCTTTTGACAAGGTCCCACACAAGAGATTAGTGTGCAAAATTAAAGCACATGGTATTGGGGGTAATGTATTGACGTGGATAGAGAACTGGTTGGCATACAGGAAGCAAAGAGTAAGAATAAACAGGTCCTTTTCAGAATGGCCGGCAGTGACCAGTGGGGTGCCGCAGGGTTCAGTGCTGGGACCCCAGTTATTTACAATATACATCAATGATTTAGATGAAGGAATTGAGTGTAATATCTCCAAGTTTGCAGATGACACTAAGCTGGGTGGTGGTATGAGCTGTGAGGAGGATGCTAAGAGGTTGCAGGGTGATTAGGACAGGTTAGGTGAGTGGGCAAATGCATGGCAGATGCAGTATAATGTGGATAAATGTGAGGTTATCCACTTTGGTGGCAAAAACACGAAGGTAGAATATTATCTGAATGGTGGCAGATTAGGAAAGGGGGAGGTGCAACGAGACCTGGGTATCATAGTACATCAGTCATTGAAGTTTGGCATGCAGGTACAGCAGGCGGTGAAGAAGTCAAATGGCATGTTGGCCTTCATAGCTAGAGGATTTGAGTATAGGAGCAGGGAGGTCTTACTGCAGTTGTACAGAGCCTTGGTGAGGCCACACCTGGAATATTGTGTTCAGTTTTGGTCTCCTAATCTGAGGAACGACATTCTTGCTATTGAGGGAGCACAACGAAGGTTCACCAGATTGATTCCCGGGATGGCAGGAGTGACATGTGAGGAGAGACTGGATCAACTGGGCTTGTATCCACTGGAGTTTAGACGAATGAGAGGGGATCTCATAGAAACATATTACATTCTGACGGGATTGGACAGGTTAGAGGCAGGAAGAATGTTCCCGTTGCTGGGGAGTTCCAGAACCAGGGGTCACAGTCTAAGAATAAGGGGTAAGCCATTTAGGACCGAGATGAGGAGAAACTTCTTCACTCAGAGAGTTGTTAACCTGTGGAATTCTCTACTGCAGAAAGTTGTTGAGGCCAGTTCGTTAGATATATTCAAAAGGGAGCTAGATATGGCACTTAGGGCCAAAGGGATCAAGGGGTATGGAGAGAAAGCAGGAAAGGGGTACTGAGGTTGAATGATCAGCCATGATCTTATTTGAATGGTGGTGCAGGCTCAAAGGGCCGAATGGCCTACTCCTGCACCTAATTTCTATGTTTCTATCTTTCTATCTGGGTCCACATGTGAGTTGTAGTTGACTTGTATGTGGTACTGGTGGGCTGTAAGTGCCCATGGAACCATACTCCAGCAAGAGTCAGAGCAATCAGGAAAGCAACAGAGAAATGGTAGGGGGAAGGAGAATGCAGAAATACATTATATTTATCTAGTAAATGTTTAGAATAAGTATAATAAGTAATGACTAATCTTCAAGGAATATTTCTCATGTGATCTTCATTTGTGTAGAGGCTCCATGTTTCAATGAAATAAATCTACACTGTCATTTCCTAAACTGAGGTGCAGATATTCAGTTACATTTTACAGTTTAGGCAAAGCCCCAAGCATTTTTAAAATATTTTTTAAAGAGCGTTTACTCCACGATTTTCCAACACCTGCTACCAGCATGGACACGAAAAATGTACTTGTGTCAGTAATGGCCTTGCCTCTCCGTATCTCTGTAACCTCCTCCAGCCTGCGAGATCTCTGCGCTCCTCCAATTCTGACCTCTAGCGCATCCCTAATTTCCATCGCTTCACCATTGGTGGCTGTGCCTTCTGTTGCCTGGGCCCTAAGCGCTGGAATTTCCTGCCTAAACCTCTCTATCTCGCTCCTCCTTTAAGTCACTCCTTAAAACCTACCTCTTTGACCAAAGCTTTTGTTCACCTGTCCTAATATCTCCTTTTGTGGCTCGGTGCCAAATGTTGTTTGATAAACGCTCCTGTGAAGCTCTTTGAGATGTTTTACTATGTTAAAGGTGCTATATATAAATATACAAGTTGTTGTAATGATGGCGTGGATAGAGAACTGGTTGGCAGACAGGAAGCAAAGAGTAGGACTAAGCGAGTCCTTTTCAGAATGGCAGGCAGCGATGAGTGGGGTACCGCAGGGCTCAGTGCTGGGACCCCAGTTATTTACAATATACATTAATGATTTAGATGAAGGAATTGAATGTAATATCTCCAAGTTTGCAGATGACACTAAGCTAGGTGGCAGTGTGAGCTGTGAGGAGGATGCTAAGAGGCTGCAGGGTGACTAGAACAGGTTAGGTGAGTGGGCAAATGCATGGCAGATGCAGTATAGTGTGGATAAATGTGAGGTTATCCACTTTGGTGGCAAAAACAGGAAGACAGAATATTATCTGAATGGTGACAGATTAGGAAAAGGGGAGGTGCAACGAGACCTGGGTATCATGGTACATCAGTCATTGAAAGTTGGCATGCAGGTACAGCAGGCGGTGAAGAAGGCAAATGGCATGTTGGCCTTCATAGCGAGAGGATTTGAGTATAGGAGCAGGGAGGTCTTACTGCAGTTGTACAGGGCCTTGGTGAGGCCACACCTTGACTATTGTGTACAGTTTTGGTCCCCTAATCTGAGGAAGGACATTCTTGCTATTGAGGGAGTGCAGCGAAGGTTCACCAGACTGATTCCTGGGATGGCAGGACTGACATATGAAGAAAGATTGGATCGACTCGGCTTATATTCACTGGAATTTGGAAGAATGAGAGGGGATCTCATAGAAACATATAAAATTCTGACGGTATTGGACAAGTTAGAGGTAGGAAGAATATTCCCGATGTTGGGGAAGTCCAGAACCAGGGGTCACAGTCTAAGGATACGGGGTAAACCATTTAGGACCGAGACGAGGAGAAACTTCTTCACTCAGAATTGTGAACCTGTGGAATTCTCAAGTTGTTGAGGCCAGTTGGTTAGATATATTCAAAAGGGAGTTAGATGTGGCCCTTACGGCTAAAGGGATCAAGAGGTATGGAGAGAAAGCAGGAATGGGCTACTGAAGTTGCATGATCAGCCATGATCATATTGAATGGTGGTGCAGGCTCGAAGGGCCGAATGGCCTACTCCTGCACCTATTTTCTATGTTTCTGTGTTGTAAATCTCTCAGCAAAACAGAAAATCTATTTTTCTATAAGTGTTAAATATTCATCTTTCCTACCTGATGTCTCATATCTCTAAACTAGCAGATGCATCCAGTAGTTAGAATATGGCATGCGGGTTTGATTCAAATTCTATGCTAGGTTCTCTGATCTCAGCTGTTGGAGTGCTAGGACCTTTTTATTCAAATTCTTTTTCAGGTTATTCTTGGGATGAGTGACCGCAAGCAAGAATGCATTTAATGCCCATCACTGATTGCCCCCGGACAACTGAGTGGCTTGTTAGGCCACTTTAGAGGGCGTTAAGAATCATACCATGAAATGTGGAACTGGAGCCATGTGTCGGCCCGAACCAGGTAGAGGTGGCAGATTCCCTTCCCTGGAGGGCTTTAGGGCCCGAAATTGATGAAGGCCAAGGCTCGCCCAAGTGCCGCCCAAAGTACCGCCGATGGCCGCCAAGAGACCTTTGCCAGGAAGATTCCTCTAAAAGAGGTGGCGGTACCGACCAGCGGCAAAATAAAGGCTTACGCTGTCAATCTGGGCGGCAGCGGGTGGGAGCTCTCAATCTCGACGGCAAAGGCACTTGCCGCCCAAGTGCCGCTGACGATCAAGTCAGGCCTAGGGAAGGTGGAAGAGCTGAAAATAAAAAGCATTACAAAAAAAACCAATGGAACACCTTCAGGGGACCCCTTCCAGGTAAGTCGCGTTGAAAAAAATTTAAAAATTATGTCCACTAACCTTTTTTTCCAGTCTTTATACCTACCGTCGGGGTTAAACCAGCCTCCATGCAGTGGTCCTTCCCCCTGCTGGCGCCGACTCCTGCCCGCACCAATCTGGCATCTCGGCAGGCGGGAGGACACGCCACCAGAGGCTACTTGACCACCAGAGGACGCCAGCGGGCAGTTCCCGGCGGTGTTCCCTTCCCGCCTGCTCCAGCCCAAGTGAAAACTGGGAGAGCGAGGAAACCAGAAGCAAAACTCGGCGGCGGCAGTGGGCGGTAAGGCCACCAATATCTGGCCCTTAGTTTTTACAACAATTCGGCAGCTTTTTTTTTCTGGTGCCCGCCCACAAATGACCAGATTTGTTGAATTCAATCTCACAACTTGTCATGGTGGGATTTCAACTCATGGCTTCCAGTATCATAAAGAAAGACTTGCATTTATATGGCGTCTTTCACAACCACTGGATGTCTCAAAGCGCTTTACAGTTACTGTTGTAATGTAGGAAACGCAGCAGCAACTTTGCGCACAGCAAGCTCCCACAAACAACAATATGATAATGACCAGATAATCTGTTTTGAGTTATGTTGATTGAGGGATAAATATTGGCCAGGACACTGAGGTTAACTCCCCTGCTCTTCTTTGAAATAGTGCCATGGGACCTTTTACGTCCACCTGAGAGGGCAGACGGGGCGTCGATTTAACATCTCATCCGAAAGTCGACATCTCCGACAGTGCAGCACTCCCTCGTCAGCCTAGATTTTTGTGCTTCAGTCTCTGGAGTGGGATTTGAACCCACAATCTTCTGACTCAGAGGCTAAGGTGCTACCCACTGAGCCACGGCTGATACTAAGCTGATAACCCCTACACCACCATATCCTTGCCCTCAGCATCCCTGCGATGCAGTGTTCCCCGCAGCAAAATGCATCTGCGTGGATCGAAGGATATGCTGATAGGGAGAGATGGAGGGGTGGGAGGAGGCTTGTGTGGAGCTTGAACACCGGCACGGACCAGTTGAGCCGAATGGCCTGTTTCTGCACTGTTCTTTATATGTAATTCTGTGATAGCAGGTGAGGACTGTATCGGGCTCAGCCGTGATTCCCTCTACGGTCAAATAATTTGGTGATGCTCACAATGCGAGGAGTATTCGTAATAAGGTGGATGAATTAACTGCTCAGGCAGCTATTAACGATTATGATATAATTGGGATTACGGAGACATGGCTCCAGGGTGACCAAGGTTGGGAACTCAACATCCAGGGGTAGTCAACATTCAGGAAGGATAGACAGAAAGGAAAAGGAAGTGGGGTAGCATTGCTTGTTGAAGAGGAAATTAACACAATAGTAAGAAAGGACATTAGCTTGGATGATGTGGAATCTGTATGGGTAGAGCTGCGGAACACCAAAGGGCAGAAAACGCTAGTGGGAGTTGTGTACAGACCACCAAACAGTAGTAGTGAGGTTGGGGATGGCATCAAACAAGAAATTAGGGATGCGTGCTTTAAAGGTACAGCAGTTATCATGAGCGACTTTAATCTACATATACATTGGGTTAACCAAGTTGGTAGCAATGCGGTGGAGGAGGATTTCCTGGAATGTATTAGGGATGGCTTTCTAGACCAATATGTCGAGGAACCAACTGGAGCGCTGGCCATCCTAGACTGGGTGTTGTGTAATGAGAGAGCACTAATTAGCAATCTTGTTGTGCGAGGCCCACTGGGGAAGAGTGACCATAATATGGTAGAATTCTTTATTAAGATGGAGAGTGACCGTGTTAATTCAGTGACTAGGGTCCTGAACTTAAGGAAAGGTAACTTCGATGGTATGAGACATGAATTGGCTAGGATAGACTGGCAAATGATACTGCTGTACCTTTGACAGTGGATAGGCAATGGCAGACATTTATAGATTACATGGATGAACTTCAACAATTGTACATCCCTGTCTGGAGTAAAAAAACGGGGAAGGTAGCTCAACCGTGGCGAACAAGGAAAATTAGGGATAGTGTTAAATCCAAGAAAGAGGCATATAAATTGGCCAGAAAAAGCAGCAAACCTGAGGACTGGGAGAAATTTAGAATTCAGCAGAGGAGGACAAAGGGTTTAATTAGGAGGGGGAAAATAGAGTATGAGAGGAAGCTTGCAGTGAACATAAAATCTGACTGCAAAAGCTTCTATGGATATGTGAAGAGAAAAAGATTAGTGAAGACCACCAACGTAGGTCCTTTGCAGTCAGAATCGGGTGAATTTATAATGGGGAACAAAGAAATGGCAGACCAATTGAACAAATACTTTGGATCTGTCTTCACTAAGGAAGACACAAATAACCTTCCGGAAATACTAGGGGTTCGAGGGTCTAGCAAAAAGGAGGAACTGAAGAAAATCCTTATTAGTCAGGAAATTGTGTTAGGGAAATTGATGGGATTGAAGGCCGATAAATCCCCAGGGCCTGATAGGCTGCATCCCAGAGTACTTAAGGAAGTGGCCCTAGAAATAGTGGATGCATTGGTGATCATTTTCCAATATTCTATTGACTCTGGATCAGTTCCTATGGACTGGAGGGTAGCTAATGTAACACCACTTTTTAAAAAAGGAGTGAGAGAGAAAACGGAATTATAAACTGGTTCGGCTGACATCGGTGGTGAAGAAAATGTTGGAATCAATTATTAAAGATGAAATAGCAGCGCATTTGGAAAGCAGTGATAGGATCGGTCCAAGTCAGCATCGATTTATGAAAGGGAAATCATGCTTGATAAATCTCCTCGAAGTTTTTAAGGATGTAACTAGTAGAGTGGACAAGGGAGAATCAGTGGATGTGGTGTATTTGGACTTTCACAAGGCTTTTGACAAGGTCCCACACAAGAGATTAGTGTGCAAAATTAAAGCACATGGTATTGGGGGTAATGTATTGACGTGGATAGAGAACTGGTTGGCATACAGGAAGCAAAGAGTAAGAATAAACAGGTCCTTTTCAGAATGGCCGGCAGTGACCAGTGGGGTGCCGCAGGGTTCAGTGCTGGGACCCCAGTTATTTACAATATACATCAATGATTTAGATGAAGGAATTGAGTGTAATATCTCCAAGTTTGCAGATGACACTAAGCTGGGTGGTGGTATGAGCTGTGAGGAGGATGCTAAGAGGTTGCAGGGTGATTAGGACAGGTTAGGTGAGTGGGCAAATGCATGGCAGATGCAGTATAATGTGGATAAATGTGAGGTTATCCACTTTGGTGGCAAAAACACGAAGGTAGAATATTATCTGAATGGTGGCAGATTAGGAAAGGGGGAGGTGCAACGAGACCTGGGTATCATAGTACATCAGTCATTGAAGTTTGGCATGCAGGTACAGCAGGCGGTGAAGAAGTCAAATGGCATGTTGGCCTTCATAGCTAGAGGATTTGAGTATAGGAGCAGGGAGGTCTTACTGCAGTTGTACAGAGCCTTGGTGAGGCCACACCTGGAATATTGTGTTCAGTTTTGGTCTCCTAATCTGAGGAACGACATTCTTGCTATTGAGGGAGCACAACGAAGGTTCACCAGATTGATTCCCGGGATGGCAGGAGTGACATGTGAGGAGAGACTGGATCAACTGGGCTTGTATCCACTGGAGTTTAGACGAATGAGAGGGGATCTCATAGAAACATATTACATTCTGACGGGATTGGACAGGTTAGAGGCAGGAAGAATGTTCCCGTTGCTGGGGAGTTCCAGAACCAGGGGTCACAGTCTAAGAATAAGGGGTAAGCCATTTAGGACCGAGATGAGGAGAAACTTCTTCACTCAGAGAGTTGTTAACCTGTGGAATTCTCTACTGCAGAAAGTTGTTGAGGCCAGTTCGTTAGATATATTCAAAAGGGAGCTAGATATGGCACTTAGGGCCAAAGGGATCAAGGGGTATGGAGAGAAAGCAGGAAAGGGGTACTGAGGTTGAATGATCAGCCATGATCTTATTTGAATGGTGGTGCAGGCTCAAAGGGCCGAATGGCCTACTCCTGCACCTAATTTCTATGTTTCTATCTTTCTATCTGGGTCCACATGTGAGTTGTAGTTGACTTGTATGTGGTACTGGTGGGCTGTAAGTGCCCATGGAACCATACTCCAGCAAGAGTCAGAGCAATCAGGAAAGCAACAGAGAAATGGTAGGGGGAAGGAGAATGCAGAAATACATTATATTTATCTAGTAAATGTTTAGAATAAGTATAATAAGTAATGACTAATCTTCAAGGAATATTTCTCATGTGATCTTCATTTGTGTAGAGGCTCCATGTTTCAATGAAATAAATCTACACTGTCATTTCCTAAACTGAGGTGCAGATATTCAGTTACATTTTACAGTTTAGGCAAAGCCCCAAGCATTTTTAAAATATTTTTTAAAGAGCGTTTACTCCACGATTTTCCAACACCTGCTACCAGCATGGACACGAAAAATGTACTTGTGTCAGTAATGGCCTTGCCTCTCCGTATCTCTGTAACCTCCTCCAGCCTGCGAGATCTCTGCGCTCCTCCAATTCTGACCTCTAGCGCATCCCTAATTTCCATCGCTTCACCATTGGTGGCTGTGCCTTCTGTTGCCTGGGCCCTAAGCGCTGGAATTTCCTGCCTAAACCTCTCTATCTCGCTCCTCCTTTAAGTCACTCCTTAAAACCTACCTCTTTGACCAAAGCTTTTGTTCACCTGTCCTAATATCTCCTTTTGTGGCTCGGTGCCAAATGTTGTTTGATAAACGCTCCTGTGAAGCTCTTTGAGATGTTTTACTATGTTAAAGGTGCTATATATAAATATACAAGTTGTTGTAATGATGGCGTGAAACATGGTGGTGATTCTCGATAATTAGCGATTAAACCTGAGGTTAAAATGCTCAGCATTGTTTGTAATGTTGGATTAGTTTGCAACGTTAAATTTGCAGTGAGAAAAATCAACCGGTCTCAGTCCATAGACCGTGGGTAGCAACCAGACAAAACTAGTCATTTCCATTTTAGATTTGCCCTGTAAAATTTGAATGCTCCCCGGAGCTCCACGATCAATTTAAGCCGACCCACAGGGGCTTCCAAGTAAAGTGGTCTCAAGTCAGCTTGCTGTTTGTTGCCGGAACGATGCACTGGCAATGAGCAGTCCCGTGACAAAGCTGCTCAGCCGAACAGTGATTTGTTGGGAATATGGCCAAGTGTTTACAAGGGAGATTGATGGGAGTGGGGGTGGGGACAGGGAAGGAAGACTGCAGCTGGCAATGGAGTTTAGCACCCTGTAATTTAGCGGTGACTGGGGGGCGGGGGGGGGATCTACTGTGACAAGACATCATGCCACAAAGCTCATTAAAGCATATCAGCTCCTGTGACAGGAATAAATGAGGCCGAATTCAATTTTTGCCACAGCGTCAATCCACCGCGCCCCCAATCCTAAAAATAATAGTCATGCACACGTCGTTTCTCTTTCGTTTCTGTACTAAGTTGTCAGTTGCACTCCGAGAGATTCTTCAAGCTGGGTGCCTCATGATGGTTGTACATCACGAATCCAGTATTTTAATCACAGAATTTTACAGCACAGAAACAGGCCAATCATCTCAATAGGTCCGTGCCGGTGTTTATGCTCCACTTGAGCCTCCTCCCACCCCTCTTCATCTCACCCCATCAATATATCCTTCTCTTCCTTTCTCATGTGTTTATCCAGCTTCCCCTTAAATGCATCTATGCTGTTGCCTCAACCACTCCCTGTGGCAGCGAGTTCCACATTCTCACCACTCCCTCATATCTTATTTAAGAGTAGGGGAGTTCTCCCCGGTGTCCTGGCCTATATTTATCCCTCAATCAACGTCACTAAAAAACAGATGATCTGGTCATTATCACATTGCTGTTTGTGGGAGCTTGCTGTGCGCATTTGGTTGCCACGTTTCCAACATTCCAACAGTGACTACAGATCTAAAGTACTTCATTGGCTGTAAAGCACTTTGGGACGTCCTGAGGTCGTGTAAGGCGCTATAGAAATGCAAGTCTTTTTTTTTTCTTTATCTTCTCCACAATTTTCCCTCTATACAGTTCTTGGGCCTCAGCTACTAGAATAAATTATAATATTTCTATCACCACCTCGCTCACAGTGCTTTCAGGTGTGGGTGAGAGGAACATTGGGGAATAAAAAAGACTTCAAACTAAATACTTAAGTATGAAATATTAAAAACGGTTATTATAATAAAGCCATAGTAATACCGGCAAATGATGTCAAGACCTATAAGTGATCCATTACTTTCTACAAGGCTCAAAGATCATAGAATGATACAGCACAGGAGGAGGCCATTCGGTCTATCGTGCCTGTCACGGCTCTTTGGTAGAGCTATCCAATTAGCACCACTCCCCCGCTCTTTCCCCATGGCCCTGCAATGTTTTCATTTTCCAATTCCCTTTTGAAAGTTATTATTGAATCTGCTTCCACCGCCCTTTCAGGCAGTAGGTTCTAGATCGTAACAATTTGCTGCGTAAAAAAAAATTCTCCTCATCTCCACTCTGGTTCCTTTCCCAATTACTTTAAATCTGTGCCCTTTGGTTACTGACCTTTCTGCCAGTGGAAACAGTTTCTCATTATTTACTCTATCAAAATCCTTTGTAATTTTGAACACCTCTATCAAATCTCCCCTTAACCTTCTCTGCTCTAAGGAGAACATCCCAGCTTCTCTAGTTTCTTCACAAACTGAAGCCCCTCATCCCTGGTACCAATCTAGTAAATCTACCCTCTGCGCCCTCTCCAAGGCCTTGACATCCTTTCTGAAACATGGTGCCCTGAATTGACCACAACACTCCAGCTGAGGCGTAACCAGTGATCAGGCAAAGGGATGGTGAACAGATAGTTTAGATTGAACTAATTTGCATAGAGGATGGCGAATATATGGAACAGACTGCACAGGAAGGGAGTGGAGGTGGATAGTGTCGGCAGGTTCAGGGGTGGGGATGGTTACTGCATAGATGTTGACTAAAAGAAAAGGGATCGAGAGTTATGAAAGCGAGAGAGAGTAATGCATGGTATTTTGTGAACTTTGGCAGCATCTAATGGCCAGCAGTAGTCTCTTCCAGTCTGATACGATCCTATGACTGCCACCTTAAAGGTTTCTGATCTTGTGGCATCTGGATTTTTGCCAGGAGATCCCATGTTTTCTGGTGGGGTGGCCAGTCTATAGAGTGTGATGCACAAGACATCACAACTATGCGGGACAGGCTGGATTTTCCATATGTTTCGTAGCACCATCTTTTAGGTGAGATGTTAAACCACGGCCCCTCAGGATTTCGACGACTTGGAGTCAATAATGAGAAGCTTGACATCCTTGGTGCTAATAATGCGTGTTGGACATCTTATCTAGGGAATCGAACTGGCCCAGCGTGAAATTTGCATATCGTACATAGACTGTAGGTGGGGTAGGGGTGGATAGGCTGTCTAGTTCTCTTCTTCCATGCATTGTTGTGCTCTTAAACCAGCCTCGTGTCTCCAAGTGAAAATAGCAATTTGTGCCCATTTAGTTCTGAATTAGATTGTGCTCTCGTCTTTGATCCTCCAGCCACTGGAAGCATTCTGGCTCACTGGTCGAGATCTCGGAATTCTTATCGCCTCTACTGTGGGAAATGGGAATGCCACAGTGCTGCAATAGGAGTGCAATCCTGAGATTGATATTCACCCTTCGATTGGCAGCGTGTCCTGGGGAAATTCAGTCTCCCTGGCCCGCCTGGTTTTGCAAGCTTCCAGCATGTGCCCCGTGAGGCAGAAAACAATACTAATCAGTGCGCTGAGTGTTTGTGACTCACTCACGAGTCCCGCGATTTGCAGAAGTTTTTTTTCTGCGCTTGTGATTTCACGCTCAATTAAAGATATAAACAATGCCTTGCCAGTGTTGGCAATGCTGCTTGATTCAGACCCCTCTAAGTGCTTTGCACTCAGGATCAGTACAACAGGGAGATGATGCTTTGCTTTCAAATTACCCCCCTCCACTCCTCCCCACACTTTCCAATCCTGAGTACAATGTGCATGTTGAGGTTCAAGATCACGGCTGCTGTCACCCCCGTCGTGTCTCGCTCAGTTGGCCATTTCAGTGCCGAGCGTCGGCAGGCTATGTGACCACGGAGGGCACCACAGCCGGGTCCGACCCTGTCCTCAGACCAATCTCCAGACTTTTTAGCACGAGCCGATGAACGGCAATTGGGAACGGGAAGCCCATGGAACTGAGGGGAAGCCTCTGCTCCAGCTGAGCTCAGCACAAGCTGGACATTGGATCTTGTACCGTCTGGTCTGTGTGGGAGGAGACCGAGAGAACATTTTCATCTCCTCTAGATTGCATTCAAACTCACCGCCATCCCCCTTCAATTCTCAGAGGGGGAAAAAAAGGATAGCGTTCTGGGATGGGGGGGATTGTCCTATGGGGAGCGATTGAGTAAACGAGGCCTATATTCTCTAGAGTTTAGAAGAATGAGAGGTGATCTGATTGAAACATATAAAATTCTTACAGGGCTTGACAGGGTAGATGCAGGCAGGATGTTTCCCCTGGCTGGGGAGTCTAGAACCAGGGGTCACAGTCTCAGAATAAGGGGTCGGCCATTTAGGACTGAGATGAGGAGAAACTTCTTCACTCAGATGGTGGTGAATCTCTGGAATTCTCTACCCCAGGGGGCTGTGGAGGCTCAGTCATTGAGCATATTCAAGACAGAGATCGATAGATTTTTGAATATTAAGGGAATCAAGGGATATGGGGATAGTGCAGGAAAGTGGAGTTGAGGTAGAAGTTCAGCCATGATATTGAATGGCGGAGCAGGCTCGAGGGCGCCGAATGGCCTAGTACTGTTCCTATGGTAACAGGCTCAAGGGGCTGAATGGCCCCCTCCGGATCCTAATTTTTATGTTATTCTATCTCACTGCATCAACAGGGCCCTTTTGTTTTGTTTTCAAATTCAGCACCGTAGACTTCAAAATGGACAATTTGCTCAACAAATATTCCGTGTCTGTATGCTTTGAAAGTAGCAAGGCATTCGGTGACCAGAGGCTCAGTGTGGGGTTCAGTTGAATGATGATAAATGTGGAACCATTTTTCCAAGCGATGTTCTGCTTGGATCAGGAGATCTGCAGACTTCCATGAAAATGAAGAACTTGCAGTTTTAATTTGGCTTGTTTAACTGCTCATCCTGTGACTGAATCTACATTTTTTTTAAAGCACAGAACAGTTTCCCTGAATAACAGGCAATGGCAATGATCTGTAGCAATGGCACTTTTAATGCATGGACCATTACAAAACACACGCTGCTGTGAATTTGGGTGATGGGGAGAGCGCTAAGCGTGAAAAATAAATCATTACAGAGGGGATTTTGTGCTTAGTTCAGGAGATGTGCAAAAGGAAGGTATGGGAGAGGTGATTGCACATCCCCATGCTTGGATTAGACAGTCAGGTACCTAAGATTTGAAATTAAAACAGAAAATGCTGGAAAGGCTCAGCGGGTCAGGCAGCATCTGTGAAGAGAGAAACAGAGTTAACGTTTCAGATCAATAACCCTTTGTCAGAACTGGAAAAAGTTAAAGATGTAACAGAATTTTAAGCACTGATGACAATTGCTGCCCTGGCAGAAATCGACTATCTCAGTAAACTAAGAACTGAGCCTCGGGAGAGCTTATTTCCCTGAGTTTGGAAGCATTCTACACTGAAGCCCTGAAGAAAACTTAAGGTCGAGAACATAAGAACAGAAGAATTAGGAACAGGAGTAGGCCATCTAGCCCCTCGAGCCTGCTCCGCCACTCAACAAGATCATGGCTGATCTGGCCGTGGACTCAGCTCCACTTACCCGCCCGTTCCCCATAACCCTTAATTCCCTTATTGGTTAAAAATCTATCGATCTGTGATTTGAATACATTCAATGAGCTAGCCTCAACTGCTTCCTTGGGCAGAGAATTCCACAGATTCACAACCCTCTGGGAGAAGAAATTCCTTCTCAACTCGGTTTTAAATTGGCTCCCTGTATTTTGAGGCTGTGCCCCCTAGTTCTAGTCTCCCAACCAGTGGAAACAACCTCTCTGCCTCTATCTTGTCTATCCCTTTCATGATTTTAAATGTTTCTGTAAGATCACCTCTAATCCTTCTGAACTCCAACGAGTAAAGACCCAGTCTACTCAATCTATCATCATAAGGTAACCCCCTCATCTCCAGAATCAACCTAGTGAATCGTCTCTGTATCCCCTCCAAAGCTAGTATATCCTTCCTTAAGTAAGGTGACCAAAACTGCACGCAGTACTCCAGATGCGGCCTCACCAATACCCTGTACAGTTGCAGAAGGACCTCTCTGCTTTTGTACTCCATCCCTCTCGCAATGAAGGCCAACATTCCATTTGCCTTCCTGATTACCTGCTGCACCTGCAAACTAACTTTTTGGGATTCATGCACAAGGACCCCCAGGTCCCTTTGCACCGCAGCATGTTGTAATTTCTCCCCATTCAAATAATATTCCCTTTTACTGTTTTTTTTTCCAAGGTGGATGACCTCACATTTTCCAACATTGTATTCCATCTGCCAAACCTTAGCCCATTCGCTTAACCAATCTAAATCTCTCTGCAGCCTCTCTGTGTCCTCTACACAACCCGCTTTCGTACTAATCTTTGTGTCATCTGCAAATTTTGTTACACTACACTCTGTCCCCTCTTCCAGGTCATCTATGTATATTGTAAACAGTTGTGGTCCCAGCACCGATCCCTGTGGCACACCACTAACCACCGATTTCCAACCCGAAAAGGACCCATTTATCCCGACTCTCTGCTTTCTGTTCGCCAGCCAATTCTCTATCCATGCTAATACATTTCCTCTGACTCCGCGTACCTTTATCTTCTGCAGTAACCTTTTGTGTGGCACCTTATCGAATGCCTTTTGAAAATCTAAATACACCACATCCATCGGTACACCTCTATCCACCATGCTCGTTATATCCTCAAGGAATTCCAGTAAATTAGTTAAACATGGTTTCCCCTTCATGAATCCATGTTGCGTCTGCTTGATTGCACTATTCCTATCCAGATGTCCCGCTATTTCTTCCTTAATGATAGCTTCAAGCATTTTCCCCACTGCAGATGTTAAACTAACCGGCCTATATTTACCTGCCTTTTGTCTGCCCCCTTTTTTAAACAGAGGCGTTACATTAGCTGCTTTCCAATCCACTGGTACCTCCCCAGAGTCCAGAGAATTTTGGTAGATTATAGCGAATGCATCTGCTATAACTTCTGCCATCTCTTTTAATACCCTGGGATGCATTTCATCAGGACCAGGGGACTTGTCTACCTTGAGTCCCATTAGCCTATCCAGCACTACCCATTGTGTGAAGAAGTGCTTCCTGACCACCCCTGAACGGCTTGGCTCTAATTTTAAGGTTATGCCTCCCTGTTCTTGACTCCACCCACCAGAGGAAATAGTTTCTCTCTCTCGATCTACCCTATCAAATCCTTGAATCATCTTAAACAACTCAATTAGATCACCCCTTGATCTAATTAGTTAAATGCCTTGAAAGTTCCTAGGTGTGCATGCTTTCTAATAACACTTGGTGCTAAGGGTTTTTTCTCTCCTGTATTGAAACGCTTGCTAAAACTGCAGCTTATTTCTCGTTTGTTTATCTTTTGGGCGTGAAAATTAGGAAATTCAGCCTCTTAAGATACAACAGTATCAGTTAAAGCATCAAAACATGGCCCTCCACTGCAGTCAAGGTATTGACAATCTGGCTGTATGTTGCCAAGAGTGTTGAATTCATAGCCTGGACTCGGCTTGTATTCCCTTGAGTTCAGAAGATCAAGGGGTGATCTAATTGAGATGTTTAAGATGATTAAAGGATTTGATAGGGTAGATCGAGAGAGAGAAACTATTTCCTCTGGTGGAGGGTGTCCAGAACAGGGAGGCATAACCTTAAAATTAGAGCTAAGCCGTTCAGGGGTGATGTCAGGAAGCACTTCTTCACACAATGGGAAGTGTGAATGGGTCATCTGTAAGACAAAGGTCCTCCACCAACCTGATCCCGCCACACAGCACTGCCCCCAAGTCATCATAATCTATGGCGCGGCCTTGGACAACGTGCACCATTTTCCATACCTTGGGAGCCTACTATCAGCAAGGGCAAACATCGATGACGAGGTCCAACACTGCCTCCACTGCACCAGCGCAGCCTTCAATCACCTGCAGAAGAGAGTGTTTGAAGACCAGGACCTCAAATCTGGCACCAAGCTTATGGTCTACAGAGCTGTAGCGATACTCGCCCTCCTATATGGCTCAGAGACGTGGACTATATACAGTAGACATCTCAAAGCGCTGGAGAAATACCACCAGCGCTGCCTCCACAAGATCCTGCAAATCCACTGGGCGGATAGACGCACCAACATCCGTGTTCTCGCTCAGGCCAACATCCCCAGCATCGAAGCACTGACCACACTCAACCAGCTCTGTTGGACGGACACATTATCCGCATGCCCGACACGAGACTGCCTAAGCAAGCGCTCTACTCGGAACGCCTACACGGCAAGCGAGCCCCAGGTGGGCAGAGGAAACGTTTCAAGGGCACCCTCAAAGCCTCCCTGATAAAGTGCAACATCCCCACCGGCACCTGGGAGTCCCTGCCCAAAGACCGCCCTAAGTGAAGGAAGTGCATCCGGGAGGGTGCTGAGCACCTCGAGCCTCGTCGCCGAGAGCATGCAGAAATCAAGCGCAGGCAGCGGAAGGAGCGTGCGGCAAACCTGTCCCACCCACCCCTTCCCTCAACCACTATCTGTCCCACCTGTGACAGAGTCAGTGGGCTCTCGTATTGGACTGTTCAGTCACCTGAGAACTCACTTTGAGTGGAAGCAAGTCGTCTTCGACTTCGAGGGACTGCCTATGATGATGAGTGGAAATCTGGAACTCTTTCCCTTAAAAAGCTGTTAAGACTGGCGGGGGGGTGGGGGGTTCTGTTGAAAATTTCAAAACTGAGATTGATAGATTTTTGTTGGTAAGGGCATTGAGGGTTATGGAGCCAATGTGGGTCGATGGAGTCAAGATACAGATCAGCCATGATCTAATTGAATGGTGGAACAGGCTCGAGGGACTGAATGGCCTTCTCCTGTTTGTATGTTTTGAGCACATTGTCTCTTGCATCTCTGGGACCTGGCTTCAAATTCCAGCAAACAGCGATGGGACAAACTGTTAGCCGTGCAATGTTAAAACACCGTTCCAAGTCGGCACAGCTCCTCAGCACACATTTGGCATCATGTGGTGTTCCTCAGGCTATTAAGATAAAGACGATAAGGCCATAATGAATTTGGAAAATGGGATGGTCAAAATAGAAATAAAAATGATCAAAATCGAGAAACATTGCGGTAGAGGTGGTCTTCTGAGAGTGGAGCTAGGACACATTTTGGGGTAGAATTGAGGAGGTTTTAATCTGCAGCCGACTCCGGCACCGCCTGACACCACGGCTCTTGATGGTGATAGTGCGTGTAACAAAATGGTCAAATCTTGTTTGTTTCTGATTTCCCACACCAGCCATCCTAATTTGAGCAAGACTGACAATTTAGTGCCAATTTGTTCTCAGCTGTGGGACTTGCATCCACAATGACGTCGGTTGAGATTCATTTCATTTAAGACCTTCGGAGTCAGCAGAAAGTGCAGACTCTCATCCCATCAGAATGGGATTGGATTCGAGCCCAAGTCCCCGAGGAGAATGGATCCGCTGTGGAATTCAGTCTCGTGGTGATTTCTTCCAAAATATTTCGATGAGCTGTAATTATTTTTGACAACATTATCCAGTCCTGTTATTAGGAGATACCATTCTATTAAGAAATTAGGTATTTTAGATTCCATGAACATTATCGTGACATTTATTAAAGTGCCATTTATTTCAGTGTTATAATTAGTCTTTCAATTATGCAGTGTTAAATGAAATGAGGAAATGAGAAAGCTTGGTCAATTATGTTGATTTTTGGGGGGATGTTAAGTACAGTTGGTTAAGAGGTTAACAGCAGCATCCATTTCATTTAAAGACTCAGTATATCTGCATGCCATTTTTTTCAAGCCTTTGTCTTCATTTTTAATGTACATTCACTCCTTCTATTTCAGCTCCGCTGTGCACGGCACCATTCCCTGCTGGAGGGGCAGACAGGCACCCTGCTCCTAGTCATCTGCCACTCCCGACTAAAAGGTGCAGGAGAAGCCTGCAGGCTACTCATCCCAGGGGCAGCACGGGCCAGCCCACACTGCGATATATGTGTGCGCACTAGGTCCGTGTAGCAGAACTGGTCTCCAGTCGTCTTGGATAATCCTTGCCACTGGACCAAGACCTCGCTCTGTCAAGCCAGTGTGGGGGCTGGTGTGCAGCGGCCACCCCACGTTAAAAAAATCCACCCACAGGCATCTTCCACCCTTCAGGATGTAGTTCTGGACCTGGAATATTAGGTCCTTCATTGAAACACCTGTGAACTCATCCTTTTTTTGGTGTGGAAGCAAGTCTTCCTCAATACAAGGGACCGATTAAGATGAAGATGTTCGGGTGACCAGATTTTCTAAACCCAATCTGGGGACACATAGGGTGGGAGCACAGCGCAGTAGCCAGGACGTAAAATGTAGGATCCGCGCAAGAATTTGTTCTTTTGACGCAAACTGAACTTGTAAAAGGCGGTGCCGGAAATTTCTGCCTGAACAACTGCCCGCCGCAATCACTGGCTCCTACCCCTGCTCACAGCCTGCTCTGATCCGGGACATCCAGGCGGGCTGGCTTCAACTCCTGCTCATTAGTCTGGTTACCAACGGCCCCCCGTTACTCAGACATTTTGGCTCCGGGACCAATTTCACTATTTGGGTTAGGGGCGGGGGGATGGTGGGAGCATACGTGCTGCGAGCACAGAGCACGATCTCTGCATAAATTAAAGTCCCTCAAGTGAGTCCACCCCTTCTACTGGTTGAAAGCAGGAGTTTGACATGCCTCCCACCAATCGGAACCTGCCCGGCCGCACAGCCCCTCCCACTTTATTGAGCGCCTGCAGGGAAGTTTGGGGGTCGCGTGGCTCCTGATTTAAATCCGTCTACATTTGGGGATGAGTTTCCTGAACCGGGGACGTTATTTGCCCGAGATCACGGTCTCTCATCCGGGGACTGTCCCCGGAAAACGAGGACGTATGGTCATCCGAATGAATGTATGTGCAAGAAGGGGGAAAGGCTTCCTTGGATTATCTACAGTACTTGGATTAACTACAGTACGCGGACGATGCTTGCTTTTGCGCACGTTCAGAGACTGAACTCCAAGTCATAGTCAACATCTTCACTGAGGCGTACGAAAGCGTGGGCCTTACATTAAACATCCGTAAGACAAAGGTCCTCCACCAACCTGACCCCGCCACACAGCACTGCCCCCCCGGTCATCAAGATCCACAGTGCGGCCCTGGACAACGTGGACCACTTTCCATACCTCGGGAGCCTACTATCAGCAAGGGCAGACATCGACAACGAGGTTCAACAGCGCCTCCAGTGCACCAGCACAGCCTTCGGTCACCTGAGGAAAAGTGTGTTCGAAGATCAAGCCCTCAAATCTGGCACCAAGCTTATGGTCTACAGGGCTGTAGTGATACCCACCCTCCTGTATGGCTGAGACGTGGACCATATACAAATCGCTGGAGAAATACCACCAACGATGTCGCTGCAGGATCCTGCAAATCCCCTGGGAGGACAAACGCACCAACGTTAGCGTCCTCGATCAGGCCAACATCCCCAGCATCGAAGCACTGACCACACTCGACCAGCTCTGTTGGGCGGGCCACATTGTTCGCATGCCCGACACAAGACTCCCAAAATACGTGCTCTACTCAGAACTCCAACTCAGAACTCCTACACGGCAAGCGAGCCCCAGGTGGGCAGAGGAAATGTTTCAAGGACACCTCAAAGCCTCCCTAATAAAATGCAACATTTCCACCGACACCTGGGAATCCCTGGCCAAAGACCGCCCTAAGTGGAGAAAGAGCATCCGAGAGGGCGGAGCACCTCGAGTCTCATCGCCGAGAGCATGCAGAAAACAAGCGCAGGCAGCGGAAGGAACGTGCGGCAAACCAGATTCCCCATACACCCTTTCCTTTAATGACTGACTGTCCCACTGTGACAAGGACTGTAATTCCTATATTGGACTGTTCAGTCACCTGAGAACTCACTTTTAGAGTGGAAGCAAGTCTTCTTCGATTTCGAGGGTCTGCCTATGATGATGATGTGCGAGAAAGGGGGTAGGCTTCCTTGGATTATTTAAAGGCTACACTGTGTAGGCTGTGCTCTCTGCAAATAATGTACTTACTGCCTAAAAGCAAATGAGGGGATCGGGGTACTGCTTTTGAAAGGCCCATCAGGGACAGAGTCCATCTTGATCCCCAGGTGCATTGTTCCACACGCATACAGCAGGTTTGTTTTTAATTAAAAAGTATCTGAACAGATGCACCCCTCACGGGTGCAAATCCCCACATGGCCGACAAGTGTCTGAGCGTAGCTCCTCATCATATCTTTCCACTACTGAAGTCTCCTCCTGCTGATAAGCTGACAGCAAAGAGATTTTCTTTTGTGTACATGGCTGCAAATTGCACCTGTGTGCGTTTGATTTTTGGAATTGCACCCAAGGAAGATATAAAAAAGCTTTATCTCAAAATCTGGAAATAAACAGAATGTAGATTCTTGACTCTCTCTATAGGCACTTGACTAGTTCTTTTAGTTCTCCATGGATGTTGGTTATCTCTGTATACTACACGCTGCTTTTATCCTGGCCCCTGTTTAGATCAGATTCCAGCAAAATTTAGGGAGCTAGGAGAAAAATTAAAGGGTTGGACCTCAAAGGTAGTAATCTCCGGGTTACTACTGGTGCCAGGTGCTAATATGCTAATGAGTACAAGAACAGAAGGATAGAGAGGATGAACGCTGGACAGTTGTTGCAGGAGGGAGGGCTTTAAATTACTGAGGCATTGGGACCGCTTCTGGGGGAGATGGAACCTGTACAAACCGGCCGGGTTGCACCTCAACAGCACCGGGACCAATATCCTCGCGGGTAGTTTTGCTCGTGCTGTTGGGGAGAGTTTAAACTAGCTTGGCAGGGGGATGGGAACCCGAGAACAAATTCAATAGGGAAGGATGTAAAGCTGAAATTGGAAAGCAAAAATTTAGAAAGTGAATCTGTAAGACAGAGGAAACAAGGGTTCGTAATTAGTAATCAAGGAGGTCTTCCTGTGCTAAATGGAAAATACTTCAATGCAAGGAATATAACGAATACGGTGGATGAGCTAAGAGCACAGGTAGACACTTGAAAGTATGACATTACAGCCATTACAGAGACATGGCCGAAAGAGGGGCAGGTTTGGCAGCTCAATATTCCCGGTTACAGGATTTTTAGACAGGGCAGAAAGGGGGGGGGGTAAAAATGAGTGGTGGGTCACGGTATTGATTAAAGAAACTATTACAGCTGTGAGGAGGGATAATATGTTAGAGGGATCATTAACTGAGGCCATATGGGTCGAACTGAAAAATAAAAAAGGGACGATCACACTGCTGGGTGTGTATTACAAATCCCCAAACAGTGGGTGGGAGATAGAGGAGCAAATATGTAGGCAAATTGCTGTGAAGTCCAAAAACCATAGGGAAGTAATAGTTGGGGATTTCAACTATCCTAATATTGATTGGGACAAATATAGCGTGAAGGGTACAGAGGGTGCAGAATTCCTAAATTGCATTCAAGAGAACCTTTTTAGTCAGGATGTAACAACATGAGAGGGGGCAGTTCTGGATTTAGTTTTGGGGAATGAAGCTGGGCAGGTGGAAGGGGTATCAGTGGGAGAGCACTTGAGTGCCAGTGACCATAATTCAGTCAGATTAAAGGTAGTTATGGATAAAGACAAGGATAGACCAGGAATAAAAGTTCCAAATTGGGGAAAAGCTAAGTTGAGAAGTGATTTGGTCACAGTGGACTGGAAACAGCTACTTGAAGGTAAATCAATGTCGGAACAGTGGGAGGCATTCAAGGAGGAGATCCGGAGGGCTCAGGCCAAACATGTGCCCTTAAAGAAAAAGGTGGGAATAACAATTCTAGAGCCCCTGCGATGTCGAGGGACTTACAGGGGAGGATAAAAAAACAAAAGGGAAGCTTATGTCATATACCGACAGCTAAATACTGTAGAATCTCTGGAGGAATATAGAAAGTTCAGAGGTGAAACTAAAAAGGATGTTAGGAATGCTAAGCGAGAGCTCATGAAAAATTCTTGGCAAGTAAAATCAAGGAAAACCCAAAGATGTTCTACAAATATATTAAGAGCAAGAGGATAACTAAAGAAAGGGTAGGGCCGATTCGAGACCATGAGGGTAATCTGTGTGTGGAGGTGGAAGATGTTGGTATGGTTCTTCATGAATACTTTGCGTCTGTTTTCACAAGGGAAAGGGGCAATGCAGATACTGCTATCAAGGAGGAGTGTGAAATTCTGGATGAAATAAACAGTGTGAGAGGGGAGGTATTAAGGGGTTTAGCAGCTTTGAAAGTAGATAAGTCCCCAGGCCCGGGTGAAATGCATCCCAGGCTGTTGAGCGAAACAAAAGAGGAAATAGCAGAGGCCTTCACCATCATTTTCCAGTCCTCTTTGGATTCAGGCATGGTGCCGGAGAACTGGAGGACTGCTAATGTAGTACCCTTGTTTAAGAAGGGAGAAAGGGTTAGGCCGAGTAATTACAGGCCTATCAGCCTAACCTCAGTGATGGGAAAATTATTGGAAAAAATCCTGAAGGATAGGATAAATCTACATTTAGAAAGGCAAGGATTAATTAGGGACAGTCAGCACGGATTTATTAAGGGAAGATCGTGTTGACTAACCTGATTGAATTTTTCGAGGAGGTAACCCGGAGGGTTGATGATGGTAATGTGCACGATGTAGTGTATATGGGCTTTAGCAAAGCTTTTGATAAGGTCCTACATGGCAGACTGGTCACGAAGGTAAAAGCCTATGGGATCCAAGGCAAAGTGGCAAGTTGGATCCAAAATTGGCTTAGAGGTAGGAAGCAAAGGGTAATGGTTGATTGATGTTTTTGTGACTGAAAGGAGTGTTTGTACACAGATCCCTGAAAGTAGCAGGCCAGGTGGTTAAGAAAGCATATGGAATGCTTGCCTTTACTGGCCGAGGCATAGAATACAAGAGCAGGGAGGTTATGCTTAAATTGTATAATACACTGGTTAGGCCACAGCTGGAATACTGCATGCAGTTCTAGTCGCCGTATTATAGGAAGGTGTGATTGCACTGGAGAGGGCGCAGAGGAGATTTACGAGGATGCTGACTGAAATGGAGAATCTTAGCTATGAGGACCGATTGGATAGGCTGGGTTTGTTCTCCTTGGAACAGAGGAGGCTGAGGGGAGATCTCATTGAGGTGTATAAAATTTGGGGGGGCCTGGATATAGTGGATAGCAAGGGCCTATTTCCCTTGGTGGAGGGGTCAATTACAAGGGGGCATAGGTTTAAGGTGGTTGGTGGAAGGTTTAGAGGGGATTTGAGGGGTGGGGGGCTTCTTCATGCAGAGGGTTGTGGGGATCTGGAACTCACTGCCTGGAAGGGTGGTAGAGGCAGAAACCCTCACCACATTTAAAAAGTGCTTGGATGGACACTTGAAGTGCCGTAAGCGGCAGGGTTACGGACCTAGAGCTGGTAATTGGGATTAGACTGGATAACCTTTTTTTGGATGGCGCAGATACGATGGTAAGTACTGCAGCGAATCGAATATGACCAAAGTGATCTACTGGACTAGTTTCGATCGCCTGGATGGGTCGGAGAGGAATTTTCCCAGATTTCTTTCCCCAATTGGCTTGGGTTTTTATCTCTTTGCCTCTCCCAGGAGATCGCACTGCAAAAGTTATACAAGGGGTATCGCAGGTGTGTGGGGCGGATTGATTGGGCTGGGTGCTCTTTACCTTTCCGTCATTGTTCATTGTTCATGGGTTTATATGTAACCTTCAGGGCTGCTGACTGAGGGCCGTGCGGCTCTTTGTCGGCCGGCGGGACACGATGGGCCGAAACGGCCTCCTTCTGCGCTGTAAATTTCTATATTTCTAATAGCGTTTACAATATTAAGTCTGACTCCCTTATCCAGGCATTAAAAGTGCTCAAGGTCACAGGACTGACCACTGCCAGTGTTACACAGTACTTTTTTTAAAAAGTCTTTGTGTAATCACATCACTTGTTAAAATCCACAAGGATAACACAAAAGGAGGAGAAACCAGTTTTAGTCATTACTTGTCCGTACAGACTAGAAGATCTCTGATATGATCTCCAGATTAGCTGATTCCAGTCAGGAGAGCAGTTGGTGCTCCATCAGGCCTCCGCAGCACCTTGGCTTAAAGAACCAAAAAATCAGCCGGACTCCTGATGGATTCCTGCTGGTCAATAGGAATTGGTAGATGGAACAAAAAACCATCCCGGTAGTCACATGATCCAACGGTAATGGGGTTGTTGACCAATCACAGCAATCACTCTCTATCGATGAGTCTACAACAGACCCAGACATGAGGTGGGGAAAGCTTTGGGAACCATAGGTCCAAAGTCACCTGTTCCTCCCAAGCTCGCTACACTCACCACACGTCATGTCTCAAATTACTCATATACTGTATCCCAAAGTATTATCTTCTGAAAGAAATCTATCTAATTTGCATTTGAATGAATCAATACTTACTGCTTCCACTGTCTCCCTAGGGAGCCTGAGCCATAGATTGACCACTCACTCACTGAAATATTCGTTAGATTAGTTTTGAATTTACTTCAAGCTCAGGCCGTGTCCTCTGATTCTACTGATCTTCTTTCGTATGCAAAGCAAATCAAATCAAATGTCAATATCCAAGTCAGATATCCAGGCCAAAGCTTCTGGTGGGCTGTAGGCTGCCTGCAAACTCCCTCTGAGGGCAGTGCTCAATGGTGTGCTCCAGGGTCTGATTAGGAGCTCCACAGTCGCAGGACGAGGATGCTTTAATCTTCCACCTATGGAGAAGTGGCAGCATCTACGATGACCGGTTCTGAGGCGGTTGATGGTTGTCTCCTGTTTGCGAGGAAGCTTTGATCCTTCAGGTTGTACGGTGGGCTCCTCTATCAGGAATCCATTCTGTATGTCACAGTTCTTTAAGCATTTCGTCCTCAGTCAAGGTGAAATAGCTTGTCATGGTCGACATTATCTAGTCCCTTTTAGAATCCTAAAAACAGTAATCATATCGCCTCTCAACCTCGTATCCAGTGAGAACATGCACAATGCAACATGCACAATTTACAATCATTCTGGTTGCTTTTTTGTGTATCCTTTGAACAGGACATGGACTGAGAAGAGAGTGTGGATTTGGCATTGATCCCCATACAGTAGAAAAACCTAGCTGCCTTCACTGTTTAGGCTGGCACATGAAGGATGCCATTTGGATGGGGTAAGATGGAATGGGGGTAAGGGGCGAGCATCCTTGGACCCATGATGTCACAAGCCGGAGAAGAGGAGGAGGAGCAATTATAAGGAGGCAAAAAGCAGTGCGATCACATTGTTATTTATCACAAAGCTGTTGGGCACTTTCCTCAAGATCTGAAGAAGAGATTTTGATGTTGAAACAAACCTGTGCCAAAGTAAGTACCACTTAATGAGGAAAAGCTTTTCAAGCCAACAGCACTGTCAACTTCCATGTCGGGCACATTCCAGCTATTCATTTCAATGGGTTTCTGAAGAAAGCCTCACGCTATTTTGAGATCTGTGTTCGAAGCGGAACAAAGTATTGGCAAGCTCGTTTGTACTGCATGCTTAACGGAGTAAAAGCACTTTAAAGTAACTAGAATTCCCCGCAGCAGTAACCACTTACAATGAGTGCACAGGTATTCATGCATATATTTGCACTAAAGGTGCATTGGCCTGTAACATAACAGGACGCTCTGACCAGCTGCATGAAACCGAGGCACACAGTGATGCAGTTAGTGATGTGACAACATTGCGCCAGTGACCTTATGTGCTTTCAAAATAATTCTGCTGTGATATGGGAGCATTACATAGAATGTGCAGCACAGAGACCGGCCATTTGGCCCAACTGGCCCAGGCTGGTGTTCATGCTCCACACGAGCCTCCTTCCACCCTACTTCATCTAATGCTATTACAAGCCAGGAGGCAACCCCATGTTTGAACCCCGGTCATGCTGATTTAGCTAATCTTGGTTGGGGATAGACAAATGACCCCAATGCCCTGACCAGGTTTCTGCTCCTGATCGCTATCCAGCGGCCCTGTTGGATAAGACATACGTGGCGGTCGGGTGCAAACACGATTGGGCTTGCCTGTGATGCCCCTGCAGTCAAACAGCACAGCTACACGCGCTCTTCTGGTGCACATATGATGTACAGCCACTGGGGCGAGGTATTAGAGAGCTGATCTTGTCTGGAGCCACACCCCAGTAGGAACCAACACTTTCAGGAGAGATGGGGTAAGGGGAGAAAGTTCAAGGAAAAATACATTGGGAAAAAATACTTGACAAGGAAAAATTAGTCGGGCTATGGGGAAAGAGTAGGGGAGTTGGACTAATCGGATAGCTTTTTCCAAGAGCAGGCTGAAATGATGGGCTGAATGGCCTCCTGTGTTGTAAGATTTTTTTTCCATTTCTGAGCCATGAGCATCGCTGGCAAGGCCAGCATTTATTGCCCATCCCCTAATAGCCTTTGAGAAGGTGGTGGTGAGCCACCGCCTTGAACTACTGCAGTCCCGTGTGGTGAAGGTGCTCCCACAGTGCTGTTAGGGAGGGAGTTCCAGGATTTCAACCCAGCGACGATGAAGGAACGGTGATATATTTCCAAGTCATGGTGTGTGATTTGGAGGGGAACTTGGAGGCTCTATGATTTAAGCATTTTGTCTGCATTCCAATGCTGATTTGCAACACCGTTTGCACGTGACTTACGTATGCCTGCCCAATGCTCTGTTTCCTCTTGATTTGCAGGCATACAGAGCTGACAGTATAACTCGGGTACTTTTAGCCCGCACCACACTATAAGCAGGTGTAGGGTAAAGGTGGTAGCATTCTCCTCCCTCTTTGTTTCTAGGTGGGCAGAGGAAACGTTACAGGGACACCCTCAAAGCCTCCCTGAAAAAGTGCAACATCCCCACCGACACCTGGGAGTCCCTGGCCAAAGATCGTACTAAGTGGAGGAAGTGCATGCGGGAGGGCGCTGAGCACCTCAAGTCTCATCGCCGAGAGCATGCAGAAAACAAGCGCAGTCGGCGGAAGGAGCGTGCGGCAAACCTGTCCCACCCTCCCTTACCCTCAAAGACTATCTGTCCCACCTGTGACAGGGACTGTGGTTCTCGTATTGGACTGTTCAGCCACCTCAGGACTCATTTTAAGAGTGGAAGCAAGTCTTCCTCGATTCCGAGGGACTGCCTATGATGATGATGATGGAAAGTGTAATGGGTGCGATCAGTTTCCACCCTTGTGACACTAGTTCCTCTCTGATTCCTGACGGCCATTCAATTGGGGAGCTGGGGCGAAGTGCCAAGCATCCGTGAACAATCTCTCTCCGATATCGATCCTGCTGGGATGAGTGGGCATGGATCGTGTGTCTATCGGGCACGGGCACTTTAGTTCCTGCCTTAACCAATGGGATAATTAAGTGTTTGAGATAGATAACAAGACTGCTCATTACATGCACAGCCACCAGCGAGGTTGTTGAGGTTGAGGCATTAATATCAAAAGTGCTGTCGATCCCATTTTTTAGCGCCACTGACTGATAATAGTGTGGGATGAGTTGTGACACTTGGTGTTATTTATCATCATTTGGAATAATTTTCAATGAACCACTGGGGTGTGACAGCCGATGGAATGTAGCAAGTGCACCCAGTTTTTGAAAGTTAATTTCCCTTTTAGTCGAGACCAAAATTGCATTTAATCTTGTACCTTGTCCTCGAGGTACAGGGACTGGCAGGAATCTTGAGTGCATCTAATTTAATTTGCCTGGGCAAGTATTGCCTCTCTGTGATTTACTTAGCATGCAAAAAGAGTGATTTTTCCAATTAATTTGGCATGTCCTTATTGCACAGTGTACATTGAGTCTCCCGCTTGCCCCCCCCCCCCCACCCCACCACCACCAAACGATGGGGATTTCAATGTTTGCCCATTTGGACAGGAAACTTCAAATGAGTGCACTATGAGAAGATATGACAACGCCTCGATTTTAAATTATCATCCTTGTTTTCAAATCTCTCCACGCCCTCGCATCCTCCTTATCGCTGTAACCTGTTCCAGCCCCTACAACCCTCCAAGATTCCTCCTCTCCTCCAATTCTGGCCTCTTCCGCATCTTCGATTTCCATGGCTCCACCATTGGTGGCCGTGTCTTCAGCTGCGAGGCCCCAAGCTCTGGAATTCCCTCCCTAAACCTCTCCGCGCCTCTCTCTTCTCCTTCGAGACGCTCCTTAAAACTTACCTCTTTGACCAAGCTTTTGGCCGCCTGTCCTAATATCTTCTTGTGTGGCTCGGTGTCAAATATTATTTGATAATCTCGAATATGAAGCGCCCATGGGACGTTTTAGTACATTAGTACATTAAAAGCGCTATATAAATACAAATTCCATTAAAATTTGAAGCTTCAGGGAGTGCTGCTTTTTTCTCGCGAACAAATGGCAACTCTGATCACAGTGGCAAAACGGGATCATTTTCGTGCAGCTCCTTTCTCAAAACCTCACACTCCACGCTACAACGTTCCCTCAATTATACTTGACAGGAACTCCCCAGTTCCAAGTGTTGAGCAGCTCCAGAGTAGGAATCGCAGGATAGCGCAGATGAATACGTGGCTTGAGCAGTGGTGCAGCAGGGAGGGATTCAAATTCCTGGGGCATTGGAACCGGTTCTGGGGGAGGTGGGACCAGTACAAACCGGACGGTCTGCACCTGGGCAGGACCGGAACCAATGTCCTAGGGGGAGTGTTTGCTAGTGCTGTTGGGGAGGAGTTAAACTAATATGGCAGGGGGATGGGAACCAATGCAGGGAGACAGAGGGAAACAAAAAGGAGACAAAAGCAAAAGACAGAAAGGAGTTGAGGAAAAGTGGAGGGCAGAGAAACCCAAGGCAAAGAACAGGAAGGGCCACTGTACAGCAAAATTCTAAAAGGACAAAGGGTGTTAAAAAAACAAGCCTGACGGCTTTGTGTCTTAATGCAAGGAGTATCCGCAATAAGGTGGATGAATTAACTGTGCAAATAGATGTTAACAAATATGATGTGATTGGGATTACGGAGAAGTGGCTCCAGGATGATCAGGGCTGGGAACTCAACATCCAGGGGTATTCAACATTCAGGAAGGATAGAATAAAAGGAAAAGGAGGTGGGGTAGCATTGCTGGTTAAGGAGGAGATTAAGGCAATAGTTAGGAAGGACATTAGCTTGGATGATGTGGAATCTATATGGGTAGAGCTGCAGAACACCAAAGGGCAAAAAACGTTAGTGGGAGTTGTGTACAGACCTCCAAACAGTAGTAGTGATGTTGGGGAGGGCATCAAACAGGAAATTAGGAGTGCATGCAATAAAGGTGCAGCAGTTATAATGGGTGACTTTAATATGCACATAGATTGGGTTAACCAAACTGGAAGCAATACGGTGGAGGAGGATTTCCTGAAGTGCATAAGGGATGGTTTTTTAGACCAATATGTCGAGGAACCAACTAGGGGGGAGGCCATCTTAGACTGGGTGTTGTGTAATGAGAGAGGATTAATTAGCAATCTCGTTGTGCGAGGCCCCTTGGGGAAGAGTGACCATAATATGGTGGAATTCTGCATTAGGATGGAGAATGAAACAGTTAATTCAGAGACCATGGTCCAGAACTTAAAGAAGGCTAATTGGGGGTAGTGTGCTGACATGGATTGAGAACTGGTTGTCAGACAGGAAGCAAAGAGTAGGAGTAAATGGGGACTTTTCAGAATGGCAGGCAGTGACTAGTGGGGTACCGCAAGGTTCTGTGCTGGGGCCCCAGCTGTTTACACTGTACATTAATGATTTAGACGAGGGGATTAAATGTAGTATATCCAAATTTGCGGATGACACTAAGTTGGGTGGCAGTGTGAGCTGCGAGGAGGATGCTATGAGGCTGCAGAGCGACTTGGATAGGTTAGGTGAGTGGGCAAATGCATGGCAGATGAAGTATAATGTGGATAAATGTGAGGTTATCCACTTTGGTGGTAAAAACAGAGAGACAGACTATTATCTGAATGGTGACAGATTAGGAAAAGGAGAGGTGCAAAGAGACCTGGGTGTCATGGTACATCAGTCATTGAAGGTTGGGATGCAGGTACAGCAGGCGGTTAAGAAAGCAAATGGCATGTTGGCCTTCATAGCGAGGGGATTTGAGTACAGGGGCAGGGAGGTGTTGCTACAGTTGTACAGGGCCTTGGTGAGGCCACACCTGGAGTATTGTGTACAGTTTTGGTCTCCTAACCTGAGGAAGGACATTCTTGCTATTGAGGGAGTGCAGCGAAGGTTCACCAGACTGATTCCCGGGATGGCTGGACTGACCTATCAAGAAAGACTGGATCAACTGGGCTTGTATTCACTGGAGTTCAGAAGAATGAGAGGGGACCTCATAGAAACGTTTAAAATTCTGACGGGGTTAGACAGGTTAGATGCAGGAAGAATGTTCCCAATGTTGGGGAAGTCCAGAACCAGGGGTCACAGTCTAAGGATAAGGGGTAAGCCATTTAGGACCGAGATGAGGAGGAACTTCTTCACCCAGAGAGTGGTGAACCTGTGGAATTCTCTACCACAGAAAGTTGTTGAGGCCAATTCACTAAATATATTCAAAAGGGAGTTAGATGTAGTCCTTACTACTAGGGGGATCAAGGGGTATGGTGAGAAAGCAGGAAGGGGGTACTGAAGTTGCATGTTCAGCCATGAACTCATTGAATGGCGGTGCAGGCTAGAAGGGCCGAATGGCCTACTCGTGCACCTATTTTCTATGTTTCCCTTTTATCCAACGGTTATCGGATTCGCTGTAGTCTGGGATAAATGCACTGTCAAATTGAAGGAATTTTCATGTTTCAGTCCAGTTCCACAGGAGGACATCAGGGTCAGGAGACCTTTGACCTTCACTCTACATGTACCATGTTTGTCCATAGATTGCACATTTAGTTTTAGTTTGAATGGAAGTGCAGAAATCCAGCGGCAATTTTAACCTAACCCGCCCGTCAGGAATCTGATTGGATCAGGTGCAATGCTGGCTTTGCACCCCGCCTGATTTCACTCGCCATTCAAGTCAACGGAGAGTAACATCAAGCAGGGTATAAGACGGGCGTTCCTCCCAATCACAATGGGATTTCCGCCCGCCAAGTTATGTTCAAATTGCCCCTTAGAAGAATCCGCCCCCCCCCCCCCCCCATCTCCCATCTCTAGTGGTGTTGATGTTGGCACACTTTACCAACTGGTGTCATGCTGCAGCAGCAGACGCAGGTTCGATCTGACTCATGGTGGGTGGGGAGGGGCTGAGCACCCCATTACCGCCCCCCCCCAACGACTCCATTTCCACCACAACCCTTTCCAACTTCATTGGAATCTGCCAGATTTCAGGCAGGATCGCAGAGGAAAATCCAGCCAGTCATCTGAGAGAGAGCTCCTGAGACAATGCAGCACTCCCGCAGAACTACACTCGAGTGTCATGCGAGATGATTGGGTAATCTCGGACCTCAAACTTTGGGATAAGGCTCAATCCCACAATCGTTTTGCTCCATAAACAAATTTGGTACCAATGGAGTAAAGGCTCAAAGCTTTTTGTCCATTAGCAGGTATAAATCAGCTGATGGGGCACAAAAAGGTGGACCCTGTGGATTAGTACTTGTGGAGGAGTCCAAAACTAGGGGTCATCAATATAAGATAGTCACCAATAAATCCAATAGGGAATTCAGGAGAAATTTCTTTACCCAGAGAGTGTTGAGAATGTCACGACATCAGGCCATCCCAAAGCGCTTTACAGCCAATGAAGTACTTTTGAAGTGCAGTCACTGTTGTATCATAGAATCATAGAAATTTACAGCACGGAAGGAAGCCATTTCTGACCATCCTGTCCGTGCCAACCAACAAGAGGCTATCCAGCCTAATCCCACTTTCCAGCTCAAGATCCATAACCCTGCAAGTTACGGCACTTCAGGTGCACATCCAAGTACTTTTTAAATGTGGTGAGGGTTTCTGCCATTACCACCTTTTCAGGCAGTGAGTTCCAGACCCCCACCCATCCTCTGGGTGAAGACATTTCCCCTCAAATCCCCTCTAAACCTTCTACCAATTACTTAAAATTTATGCCCCCTGGTTGTTGACCCCTCTGCTAAGGAAATAGGCCCTTTCTATCCACTATATCTAGGCCCCTCATAATTTTATACACCTCAATGAGGTCTCCCCTCAGCCTCCTCTGTTCCAATGAAAACAAATCCAGCCTATCTAATCTGTCCTCATAGCTTAAATTCTCCACTCCCAGCAATATCCTCCTAAATCTCCCCTGTACCCTCTCCAGTGCAATCACGTCCTTCCTGTAATGCGGTGACCAGAACTGCACGCAGTAGTCCAGCTGTGGCCTAACTAGTATTTTATACAGTTCAAGCAGAACCTCCCCTGCTCTTGTATTCTATGCCTCGGCTAATAAAGGCAAGCATTCCGTATGCCTTCTTAACCAGCTTATCTACCTGGCCTGCTACCTTCAGGGATCTGTGGACATGAACTCCAAGGTCCCTTGGTTCCTCTACACTTCTCAGTATCCTACCATTTATTGTGTATTCCCTGGGTTGTTAGCCCTCCCCAAATGCATTACCTCACACTTCTCTCGATTAAATTCCATTTGCCATTGTTCTGCCCACCTGACCAGTTGATTGATATCTTCCTGCAGTCTGCAGCTTTCTTCTTCATTATCAACCACACAGCCGATTTTAGTATCATCTGCAAATCATACCCCTTACATTCAAGTCTAGATCATTGATGTATACCACAAAAAGCAAGGGACCTAGTACTGAGCCCTGCAGAACCACACTGAAAACATCCTTCCAGTCACAAAAACATCCATCAACCATTACCCTTTGCTTCCTGCCTCTGAGCCAATTTTGGATCCAACTTGCCACTTTGCCCTGGGTCCCATGGCCTTTTACTTTTGTGACCAGTCTGCCATGTGGGACCTTATCAAAAGCTTTGCTAAAATCCATATGCACTACATCAAACGCTTTGCCTTCATTGACCCTCTTGGTTACCTCCTCGAAAAATTCAATCAAGTTAATCAGACATGACCTTCCCTTAACAAATCCGTGCTGATTGTCTTTGATTAATTCGTGTCTTTCTAAGTGAAGATTTATCCTGTCCTTCAGGATTTTTTCCAATAATTTTCCCACCACTGAGGTTAGGCTTGTAATTACTCAGTCTATCCTTTTCTTCCTTCTTAAACAAGGGTACCACATCAGCAGCCCTCCAGTCCTCTGAAGCCAGAGAGGATTGGAAAATGATCGCCAGTGGGGGAAACACAACAGCCAATTGCACACAGCAAGCTCCCATAAACAGCAATGTGATAATGACCAGATAATCTGATAATCTGTTTTGGTAATGTTGGTTGAGAGATAAATATTGGCCAAGACACCGGGGAGAACTCACCTGCTCTTAAATAAGATATGAGGGAGTGGTAAGAATGTGGAACTCGCTACCATAGGGAGCGGTTGAGGCGAATAGCATAGATGCATTTAAGAGGAAGCTAGATCAACGCATGAGGGAGAAAGAAATAGAAGGATATGCTGATAGGGTGAGATGAGGAGGGGTGTTGAACCTAAACATCGGCACGGACCAGTTGGGCCGAATGTGCTGTGCATTCTATGGAATATATAAAGACGCCCAATATAGAGGACAAGTAGGGAACATTTGGTGCAGTAAAACGTATTAACGTAACCTGCAGTCAGAGTGGAATTGTCCTTTTTAATAAAACCAAAGGTTCAAACTCTTTCCACTTCAGAAGTTCGACTGTATTTTGATACAGAATTATTTTTTTGTGGGCTATTTGATTTCCCAATATCTAACTTGAACTATTTTGTTTGCTGCAGGTGTTTACAAGATATGGCAAATGCTACACTTTTAACTCGGGACAGACTAAGGACCAGCCAATACTGACTACATTGAAGGGGGGAACAGGGAACGGTCTGGAACTGATGTTGGACATTCAGCAAGATGAATACCTTCCCGTCTGGGGCGAAACAGGTAACAACTGCTTGACCCAGGAGTTCGTAGTCGAAGCTGCATGCAATGGAGCTTGTTGCTGAGTGTTATTTCAGTCTTATCATATAGTGTCATTGTACTGCAATCAGATGTCACTAGCGCACACTGTAAAGAAAATCACGTAGTATAAAGTATCATGAGCCAATGGCGATGCTGGTTTGATATCACTTGATTTCAAATTATGACTGAATGTTGGAGAAAACCCAGATTTGAAATTAGTCAATCAGAATTGAATCATTGGGTACTTATTGAACGACAGCAAAACTGAGGGTGTTCCCCTGTGTAGCTGAAACATTGGGGTCAGAAGCAGAGACATTAAGGTCATGGTAAGTTTGTTAACGCAGCCGATATGTTGCTGTGTTTAATATAACAAATTTGGACAAAAATAAAATAGTTGCATACAGCGACACCACTATTCCTGGCCAGAATGGAGATGATTGGGTAATTCCCCTGTCAATCACGCCTGGAGACTGCACTGCTGGAAGTGACTGGGATTGAATTTTACACACACAATTTGTTTTATGCAACTATCCTCCACTCACTGCATTTTTCTGGAGAAATAATCCTGCTCTTATTGGGTGACGTTGCTGTAGTTTCGGTTTTTGGTTCTGTTTGCTGCAGTTCGTTGAGACTCTGTAGTAAATAGACACTTTGTTGTAAAATAGACTGTTGGCTGTAATATAGACTCTGTTTGCTGTAAAAAAAGACTGTTTGCTGTTAAATAGACTCGGTTTGCTGTTAAATAGACTCGGTTTGCTGTTAAATAGACTCTGCTTGCTGTAAAATAGTCTCGGCTGTAAAATAGACTCAGTTTGCTGTTAAATAGACTCTGTTTGCCGTAGTAAATAGACTCTGTTTGCTGAAGTAAATCGACTCTGTTTGCTGAAGTAAATCGACTCTCTTTGCTGTAAAATAGACTCTGTTTGCTGTAGTCAATCGACTCTGTTTGCTGTAGTAAATAGATTCTGTTTGCTGTAGTAAATACACTGTGCTGTAGTAAATAGTCTGTTTGCTGTAAAAATATACGCTGTTTGCTGTAGTAAATAGACTATGTTTGCTGTGAAATAGATTCTGTTTGTTGTGAAATAGACTCTGTTTGTTGTGAAATAGACTCTGTTTGCTGTAGTAAATAGACTCTGTTTGCTGTAGTAAATAGACTCTGCTGTAGTAAATAGACTCTGCTGTAAAATAGACTGCTGTAAAATAGACTGCTGTAAAATAGACTGCTGTAAAATAGACTCTGCTGTAGTAAATAGACTCTATGCTGTTAAATAGACTCTGTTTGATGTAGTAAATAGACCCTGTTGGCTGTAAAATAGACTCTGCTGTAAAATAAACTGTTGGCTGTAAAATAGACTCGTTTGCTGTTAAATAGACTCTGTTTGCTGTTAAATAGACTCTGTTTGCTGTTAAATAGACTCTGTTTGCTGTTAAATAGACTCTGTTTGCTGCAGTAAATCGACTCTGCTGTAAAATAGGCTCTTTGCAGTAGTAAATAGACTGTGTTTGTTGTTAAATAGACTCTGTTGGCTGTAAAATAGACTCTCTTTTGCTCTAAAATAGACTCTGCTGTAAAATAGACTGTTGGCAGTAAAATAGACTCTGTTTGCTGTTAAGTCGACTCTGCTGAAAAATAGACTCTGCTGCAGTAAATAGACTCAGTTTGCTGTAGTAAATAGACTCAGTTTGCTGTAGTAAATAGACTCAGTTTGCTGTCGTAAATAGACTCTCTTTGCTGTCGTAAATAGACTCTTTGCTGTCGTAAATAGACTCTCTTTGCTGTCGTAAATAGACTCTCTTTGCTGTCGTAAATAGACTCTCTTTGCTGTCGTAAATAGACTCTCTTTGCTGTAGTAAATAGACTCTCTTTGCTGTCGTAAATAGACTCTCTTTGCTGTAGTAAATAGACTCTCTTTGCTGCAGTAAATAGACTCTCTTTGCTGTCGTAAATAGACTCTCTTTGCTGTAGTAAATAGACTCTCTTTGCTGCAGTAAATAGACTCTCTTTGCTGTCGTAAATAGACTCTGTATGCTGTAGTAAATAGACTCTCTTTGCTGTCATAAATAGGCTCTGCTGTAAAATAGACACTGCTGTAGTAAATAAACTGTTTGCTGTAAAATACACTGTTACCTGTAAATTCGATTCTGTTTGTTGTAAAGTCGACTCTGTTTGTTGTAAAGTCGACTCTGTTTGTTGTAAAGTCGACTCTGTTTGCTGTAAAATAGAATGTTTGCTGTAAAATAGAATGTTTGCTGTAAAATAGAATGTTTGCTGTAAAATAGACTATGTTGGCTGTAAAATAGACTGTTGGCTGTAAAATAGACTCTGTTTGCTGTAAAATAGACTCTGTTGGCTATAGTAAGTAGACGCTGTTGGCTATAGTAAGTAGACGCTGTTTGCTGTTAAATTGATTGCTGTTAAATTGACTGCTGTAAAATAGATTCTGTTTGCTGGAGTAAATAGACTCTGCTGTAAAATAGACTCTGTTTCCTGTAAAATAGACTCTGTTTGCTGTAAAATAGATTCTGCTGTAGTAAAAAGACTCTGCGGTAAAATAGACTCTTTGCTGTAAAATAGACTGTTTGCTGTAGTAAATAGACTATGTTTGCTGTAGTAAATAGACTCTGCTGTAAAATAGCCTCTGTTTACTGTTGTAAAATGGACTCTGTTTGCTGTGGTAAATAGACTCTCTCTGCCATAAAACAGACTGTTTGCTGTGAGTCCTGCCCCACCTCCAATTCATTGGCTGACACAGTGGTGTCAATACTCACTTTGAAATAAAATTAACAAACACATTTATCAAAATAACCATTTTACATTGTCCCTCTCCAATCCAACTGAGTTTCCACAGACATTGAAACTGCTGGATCTGAGGGGAAAATATCGCCTGATAAAAGGAATCATTTTATTTGTCCCTGTGAGGATAATATATTTACTTTTTCTTCTCTTCCCCAATATTTACCGTCCAGGGCTGAGCGGAGGGCCCTCTCTGACCTTCACCAAACAGCCACTGGAAGCTGGCCAGGACACCAGGGATAACTCCCCTGCTCTTCTTTGAAATAGTGCCATTGGCTCTTTTACATCCACCTGAGAGCAGACAGGGCCTTGGTTTAACATCTCATCCGAAAGACGGCACCTCCGACAGTGCAGTGCTCCCGCAGCACTGCACTGGAGAGTCAGCCTAGATTTATATGCTCAAAGTCACTGGAATGAGACATGAACCCACAACCTTCTGACTCAGAGGCGAGAGTGCTACCCACTGAGCCACGGCTGACATTTTCAAAAATAAACCATTGGTTGTAAAGTGGTGCAGGATGTTTTAAGGACATGACGAGGTGCTTTTAAATGGCAAATCCTTTCTTTTCTGATTCAATGCTAAAGGAAACCTGTTTCACAAAATGATTTGGTATCAAATGAAGGAAAGGCACCACTTCAATTTATGGTTCTTACATTCTGCATAAAACATGGGGCGTTTAACACATTTGTTTTCAAAAGTGAAAATATACCAATGTCCAAAACCAAAGTGGAGAGCAAAGGCCCATAATACATCAACATGATAGAAAAGAACAAAAGAAAAGATAGTATCGATCAGGAAGTCATAATTAAGTTTTAAAGACCTGTAGCATATAGGAGGAGGGAAAGAATGAGGACGGTAAGGGGTTTTACAGTTTTCAAGTCTACTTGAATCTTTCTGATGATGCGAGTTAAGTAAGGATGAAAGTGTGAGTATGAGTAGAAACATAGAAAGTAGGTGCAGGAGTAGACCATTCGGCCCTTGGAGCCTGCACCACCATTCAATATGATCATGGCTGATCATGCAACTTCAGTACCCCATTCCTGCTTTCTCTCCATACCCCTTGATCCCTTTAGCCGTAAGGGCCATATCTAACTCCCTTTTGAATTTATCTAACAAACTGGCCTCAACAACTTTCTGCGATAGAGAATTCCACAGGTTCACAACTCTCTGAGTGAAGAAGTTTCTCCTCATCTCGGTCCTAAATGGCTTACCCCGTATCCTTAGACTGTGACCCTTGGTTCTGGACTTCCCCAACATTGGGAACATTCTTCCTGCATCTAACCTGTCCAATCCCGTCAGAAGTTTATATGTTTCGATGAGATCCCCTCTCATTCTTCTAAATTCCACTGAATATAAGCCTAGTCGATCCAGTCTTTCTTCATATGTCAGTCCTGCCATCCCAGGAATCAGTCTGGTGAACCTTCGTTGCACTCCGTCAATAGCAAGAATGTCCTTCCTCAGATTAGGAGACAAAAACTGTACACAATATTCAAGGTGTAGCCTCACCAAGGCCCTGTACAACTGCAGTAAGACCTCCCTGCTCCTATACTCAAATCCTCTCGCTATGAAGGCCACAAGACATTTGCCGCCTGCTGTAGCTGCATGTCAACTTTCAATGATTGATGTACCATGACACCCAGGTCTCGTTGCACCTCCCCTTTTCCTAATCTGTCACCATTCAGATAATATTCTGTCTTCCTGTTTTTGCCACCAAAGTGGATAACCTCACATTTATCTACATTATACTGCATCTGCCATGCATTTGCCCACTCACCTAACCTGTCCTAGTCACCCTGCAGCCTCTTAGCATCCTCCTCACAGCGCACACTGCCACCCAGCTTAGTGTCATCTGCAAACTTGGAGATATTACATTCAATTCCTTCGTCTAAATCATTAATTTATATTGTAAATGTCTGGGATCCCAGCACTGAACCTTGCGGTACTCCACTAGTCACTGCCTGCCATTCTGAAACGGACCCGTTTATTCCTACTCTTTGCTTCCTGTCTGCCAACCAGTTCTATATCCACGTCAGTACATTACCACCATGAGCTTTAATTTTGCACACTAATCACTTGTGTGGGACCTTGTCAAAAGCCTTTTGAAAGTCTAAATTCACCACATCCACTGGTTCTCCCTTGTCCACTGCACTAGTTACATCCTCAAAAAATTCTAGAAGATTTGTCACGCATGATTTGGAGTGAAGTGCAGTGATTGTAGGAGAATGAAGTGAAGTGGGGGTGGAGTCTTGTGAGTAATGATGAGAATGAGGAACTGAAAGAAATTAGTATTGGGTAAAAAAAAATTGCACTGGAGAAAATAATGGGACTGAAAACCGATAAATCCTCTGGACCTGATGGCCTACATTCTCGGATTTTGAAAGAGGTGGCTATAGAAATAGTGGATGTATTGGTTGTCATTTTCCAAAATTCCATAGATTCTAGAATGGTTCCTGCAGATTGGAAGATAGCGAATATCACCCTGCTATTTAAGAAAGGAGGGAGAGAGAAAACGGGGAATTGCAGACCAGTTATCCTGAAATCAGTAGTAGGGAAAATGCTAGAATCTATTATGAAGGATGTGGTAACAGGGCACTTGGAAAATAATAATAGGATTGGGTAGAGTCAACACGGATTTATGAAAGGGAAATCATTTTGACAAATTGTAACTACGAGAATAGATAAGGGAGGTGTTATGTCCTGAATAAAGAGTCAAACTAGATACTGCAAGCTCAAAGTAAGGTGTGACCGTAGTCCTTTGTTACAGATCTCAGAGTGCCTCTCCAGGCTGTGAGACCTCATTATATACAGGTGCTCCCAAGAGATTGTGGGATCCCTTGGGGCTCCAGGGGATAAGCCCTCTGGTGGTTAGACATGGTAATTACAGGTTTACATACATAACAACACTCCCGCCGCCCCCCCCCGTCCAAAGTCAACAGTGTAACTATTTACAACGTGAGTCGATCTGGGGCCTTCCTTTCCCTGGTTGATCGTCTCGGTGCAAATGCTGGTTTTGGTGAGTCGTTTGTTGGGCCCTCGCTGGCCTGCTGCGCAGCTGGCCTTGCTGAGCTGCTGGGGGTGGTGAGTCCTGCTGGGCTGCTGCGAGCGATAGATTCTGCTTCGTGGTCAACCGCTGGGTTGTAAGGGGAATAGATAGACGTTTCTGCGGCCGTAACCGAGACTCCAGGATGGTATGTTGCTTCCCTGGTGCAAGGGTCAAGTATGTCTCGGAGCGGGTGCAGGTCATTTTGAAGGGGGAGGGTAAACAGCCAGTTGTCATGGTGCATATAGGTGCCAATGATATAGGTAAAAAACAGGATGAGGTCCTACAAGATGAATTTAGGGAGCTTGGAGCTAAATTAAAAAGTAGAACCTCAAAAGTAGTAATCCCAGGATTGCTACCAGTGCCACGTGCTAGTCAGTAGAAATCGCAGGATAGCTCAGATGAATACGTGGCTTGAGGAGTGGTGCAGAAGGGAGGGATTCAAATTCCTGGGACATTGGAACCGGTTCTGAGGGAGGTGGGACCAGTACAAACCGGACGGTCTGCACCTGGGCAGGACCGGAATCAATGTCCTAGGGGGAGTATTTCCCAGTGCTGTTGGGGAGGAGTTAAACTAATATGGCAGGGGGATGGGAACCTATGCAGGGAGACAGAGGGAAGTAGAATGGGGGCAGAAGCAAAAGATAGAAAGAAGAAAAGTAAAACTGGAGGGCAGAGAAACCCAAGACAAAAGGCAAAAAGGGCAACATTACAGCAAAATTCTAAAGGGGCAAAGTGTGTTAAAAAGACAAGCCTGAAGGCTCTGTGCCTCAATGCGAGGAGTATTCGAAATAAGGTGGACGAATGAACTGCGCAGATAGCAGTTAACGGATATGATGTAATTGGCATCACGGAGACATGGTTCCAGGGTGACCAAGGCTGGGAACTCAACATCCAGGGGTATTCAGCATTTCGGAAGGATAGACAGAAAGGAAAATGAGGCGGGGTGGCATTGCTGGTTAAAGAGGAAATTAATGCAATAGTAAGGAAGGACATTAGCTTGGATGATGTGGAATCTGTATGGGTGGAGCTACGGAATAACAAAGGGCAGAAAACGCCAGTGGGACTTGTGTACAGACCACCAAACAGTAGTAATGAGGATTGGGACAGCATCAAACAAGAAATTAGGGATGCATGCAATAAAGGTACAGCAGTTATCATGGGCGACTTTAATCTACATATTGACTGGGCTAACCAAACTGGTAGCAATGCGGTGGAGGAGGATTTCCTTGAGTGTATTAGGGATGGTTTTCTCGACCAATATGTCGAGGAACCAACTAGAGGGCTGGCCATCCTCGGCTGGGTGATGTGTAATGAGAAAGGACTAATTAACAATCTTGTTGTGCGAGGCCCCTTGGGGAAGAGTGACCATAATATGGTAGAATTCTTTATTAAGATGGAGAGTGACACAGTTAATTCAGAGACTTGGGTCCTGAACTTGGGGAGCAGTAACTTCAATGGTATGAGACGTGACTTGGCTAGAATAGACTGGCGAGTGATACTTAAAGGGTTGAAGGTGGATAGGCAATGGCAAACATTTAAAGATCACATGGATGAACTTCATCAATTATACATCCCTGCCTGGAGTAAAAATAAAACGGGGAAGGTGGCTCAACCGTGACTAATAAGGGAAATTAAGGATAGTGTTAAATCCAAGGAAGAGGCATATAAATTGGCCAGAAAAAGCAGCAAACCTGAGGACTGGGAAAATTTTGTAATACAGCAGAGGAGGACAAAGGGTTTAATTCGGAGGGGGAAAATAGAGTATGAGAGGAAACTTGCTGGGAACATAAAAACTGACTGCAAAAGCGTCTATAGATATGTGAAGAGAAAAAGATTAATGAAAACAAACGTAGGTCCCTTGCAGTCAGGTTCAGGTGAATTTATAATGGGGAACAAAGAAATGGTGGACCAGTTAAACAAATACTTTGGTTCTATTTTCATGAAGGAAGACACAAATAACCTTCCGGAAATACTAGGGGACCGAGGGTCTACTGAGAAGGGGGAACTGAAGGATATCCTTATAAAGCGGGAAATTGTGTTAGAGAAATTGATGGGATTGAAGGCCAATGAAACCCCGGAGCCTGATAGTCTGCATCCCAGAGTACTTAAGGAAGTGGCCATAGAAATAGTGGATTCATTGGTGATCATTTTCCAACAGTCTGTCGACTGTGGATCAGTTCCTATAGACTGGAGGGTAGCTAATGTAACACCACTGTTTAAAAAAGGAGGGAGAGAGAAAACGGGTAATTATAGACCGGTTAGCCTGACATCAGTAGTGGGGAAAATGTTGGAATCAATTATTAAAGATGAAATAGCAGTGCATTTGGAAAGCAGTGACAGGATCGGTTCAAGTCAGCATGAATTTATGAAGGGGAAATCATGCATGACAAATCTTCTGGAATTTTTTGAAGCTGTATCTAGTAGAGTGGATAAGGGAGAACCAGTGGATGTGGTGTATTTGGACTTTCAAAAGGCTTTTGACAAGGTCCCACGCAAGAGATTGGTGTGCAAAATTAAAGCACATGGTATTGGGGGTAATGTACTGACGTGGATAGAGAACTGGTTGGCAGACAGGAAGCAGAGAGTCGTGATAAACGGGTCCTTTTCAGAATGGCAGGCAGTGACTAGTGGAGTACCGCAGGGCTCAGTGCTGGGACCCTAGCTCTTTACAACATACACTCAATTCCTTCATCTAAATCATTAATGTAATATCTCCAAGTTTGCAGACGACACTAACCTCGGTGGCGGTGTGAGCTGTGAGGAGGACGCTAAAAGGCTGCAGGGTGACTTGGACAGGTTAGTTGAGTGGGCAAATGCATGGCAGATGCAGTATAATGTGGATAAATGTGAGGTTATCCACTTTGGTGGCAAAAACACGAAGGTAGAATATTATCTGAATGGTGGCAGATTAGGAAAGGGGGAGGTGCAACGAGACCTGGGTTTCATGGTTCATCAGTCATTGAAAGTTGGCATGCAGGTACAGCAGGCAGTGAAGAAGGCAAATGGTATGTTGGCCTTCAAAGCTAGGGGTTTTGAGTATAGGAGCAGGGAGGTCTTACTGCAGTTGTACAGGGCGTGGTGAGGCCACACCTGGAATATTGTGTTCAGTTTTGGTCTCCTAATCTGAGGAAGGACGTTCTTGCTATTGAGGGAGTGCAGCGAAGGTTCGCCAGACTGATTCCCGGGATGGCTGGACTGACATATGAGGAGAGACTGGATCACCTGGGCCTTTATACATTGGGGTTTAGAAGGATGAGAGGGGATCTCATAGAAACTTACAAGATTCTGACGGGACTGGACAGGTTAGATGCAGGTAGAATGTTCCCGATGATGGGGAAGTCCAGAACCAGGGGTCACAGTCTTAGGATAAGGGGTAGGCCATTTCGGACCAAGATAAGGAGAAACTTCTTCACTCAGAGAGTTGTTAACCTGTGGAATTCCCTACCGCAGAGAGTTGTTGATGCCCGTTCATTGGATATATTCAACAGGGAGTTAGAAATGGCCCTTACGGCTAAGTGGATCAAGGGGTATGGAGAGAAAGTCAGTAACTTTTAACATTGTTGTCGGCAATTTAAGTGTATCTAAGGGTTAAGTCATGGCAGGACAGCTCGGTCACGTGATATGCTCCTCCTGTACCATGTGGGAACACAGGGACAACACCAGTGTCCCTGACGACTACATGTGCGGGAAGTGTGTCCACCTCCGGCTACTGACGGTCCGCGTTGCGGAGTTGGAGCTGAAGGTGGATTCACTCTGGAGCATCCACGATGCTGAGAATGACGTGAGTATCACGTGTAGCGAGTTGGTCTTACTGCAGGAGAAGGGTCCACAGCCAGCGAGGGAATGGAAGACCAGCAGGAAGAGTAGTGCAAGGAAGGTAGTGCAGGGGTCCCCTGTGGTCATCCCCCTGCAAAACAGATACACCGCTTTGAGTACTGTTGAGGGGGATGACTCATCAGGGGAGGGCAGCAGCAGCCAAGTTCATGGCACCGTGGCTGGCTCTGTTGCACAGGAGGGCAGGAAAAAGAGTGGAAGAGCGATAGTGATAGGGGATTCAATGGTAAGGGGAATAGATAGGCGATTCTGCGGCCGCAACCGAGACTCCAGGATGGTATGTTGCCTCCCTGGTGCAAGGGTCAAGGATGTCTCGGAGCGGGTGGAGGACATTCTAAAAAGGGAGGGAGAACAGCCAGTTGTCGTGGTGCACGTTAGTACCAATGACATAGGTAAAAAAAGGGATGAGTTCCTACGAAATGAATTTAAGGAGCTAGGAGCTAAATTAAAAAGTAGGACCTCAAAAGTAGTAATCTCGGGATTGCTACCAGTGCCACGTGCTAGTCAGAGTAGGAATCGCAGGATAGCTCAGATGAATACGTGGCTTGAGCAATGGTGCAGCAGGGAGGGATTCAAATTCCTGGGGCATTGGAACCGGTTCTGGGGGAGGTGGGACCAGTACAATCCGGACGGTCTGCACCTGGGCAGAATCGGAACCAATGTCCTCGGGGGAGTGTTTGCTAGTGCTGTTGGGGAGGAGTTAAACTAATATGGCAGGGGGATGGGAACCAATGCAGGGAGATAGAGGGAAACAAAAAGGAGGCAAAAACAAAAGACAGAAAGGAGATGAGGAAAAGTGGAGGGCAGAGAAACCCAAGGCAAAGAACAAAAAGGGCCATTGTACAGCAAAATTCTAAAAGGACAGAGGGTGTTAAAAAAACAAGCCTAAAGGCTTTGTGTCTTAATGCAAGGAGTATCCGCAATAAGGTGGATGAATTAACTGTGCAAATAGATGTTAACAAATATGATGTGATTGGGATTACGGAGACGTGGCTCCAGGATGAGCAGGGCTGGGAACTCAACATCCAGGGGTATTCAACATTCAGGAAGGATAGAATAAAAGGAAAAGGAGGTGGGGTAGCATTGCTGGTTAAGGAGGAGATTAAGGCAATAGTTAGGAAGGACACTAGCTTGGATGATGTGGAATCTATATGGGTAGAGCTGCAGAACACCAAAGGGCAAAAAACGTTAGTGGGAGTTGTGTACAGACCTCCAAACAGTAGTAGTGATGTTGGGGAGGGCATCAAACAGGAAATTAGGGGTGCGTGCAATAAAGGTGCAGCAGTTATAATGGGTGACTTTAATATGCACATAGATTGGGCTAACCAAACTGGAAGCAATACGGTGGAGGAGGATTTTCTGGAGTGCATAAGGGATGGTTTTTTAGACCAATATGTCGAGGAACCAACTAGGGGGGAGGCCATCTTAGACTGGGTGTTATGTAATGAGAAAGGATTAATTAGCAATCTCGTTGTGCGAGGCCCCTTGGGGAAGAGTGACCATAATATGGTGGAATTCTGCATTAGGATGGAGAATGAAACAGTTAATTCAGAGACCATGGTCCAGAACTTAAAGAAGGCTAACTTTGAAGGTATGAGGCGTGAATTGGCTGAGATGGATTGGCGAATGATACTTAAGGGGTTGACTGTGGATGGGCAATGGCAGACATTTAGAGACCGCATGGATGAACTACAACAATTGTACATTCCTGTCTGGCATAGAAATAAAAAAGGGAAGTTGGCTCAACCGTGGCTATCAAGGGAAATCAGGGATAGTATTAAAGCCAAGGAAGTGGCATACAAATTGGCCAGAAATAGCAGCGAACCTGGGGACTGGGAGAAATTTAGAACTCAGCAGAGGAGGACAAAGGGTTTGATTAGGGCAGGGAAAATGGAGTATGAGAAGAAGCTTGCAGGGAACATTAAGACGGATTGCAAAAGTTTCTATAGATATGTAAAGAGAAAAAGGTTAGTAAAGACAAATGTAGGTCCCCTGCAGTCAGAATCAGGGGAAGTCATAACGGGGAACAAAGAAATGGCGGACCAATTGAACAAGTACTTTGGTTCGGTATTCACGAAGGAGGACACGAACAACCTTCCGGTTATAAAAGAGGTCGGGGGGTCTAGTAAGGAGGAGGAACTGAGGGAAATCCTTATTAGCCGGGAAATTGTGTTGGGGAAATTGATGGGATTGAAGGCCGATAAATCCCCAGGGCCTGATGGACTGCATCCCAGAGTACTTAAGGAGGTGGCCTTGGAAATAGTGGATGCGTTGACAGTCATTTTCCAACATTCCATTGACTCCGGATCAGTTCCTATGGAGTGGAGGATAGCCAATGTAACCCCACTTTTTAAAAAAGGAGGGAGAGAGAAAACAGGGAATTATAGACCGGTCAGCCTGACATCGGTAGTGGGTAAAATGATGGAATCAATTATTAAGGATGTCATAGCAGTGCATTTGGAAAGAGGTGACATGATAGGTCCAAGTCAGCATGGATTTGTGAAAGGGAAATCATGCTTGACAAATCTTCTGGAATTTTTTGAGGATGTTTCCAGTAGAGTGGATAAGGGAGAACCAGTTGATGTGGTATATTTGGACTTTCAGAAGGCGTTCGACAAGGTCCCACACAAGAGATTGATGTGCAAAGTTAGAGCACATGGGATTGGGGGTAGTGTACTGACATAGATTGAGAACTGGTTGTCAGACAGGAAGCAAAGAGTAGGAGTAAATGGGTACTTTTCAGAATGGCAGGCAGTGACTAGTGGGGTACCGCAAGGTTCTGTGCTGGGGCCCCAGCTGTTTACACTGTACATTAATGATTTAGATGAGGGGATTAAATGTAGTATCTCCAAATTTGCGGATGACACTAAGTTGGGTGGCAGTGTGAGCTGCAAGGAGGATGCTGTGAGGCTGCAGAGCGACTTGGATAGGTTAGGTGAGTGGGCAAATGCATGGCAGATGAAGTATAATGTGGATAAATGTGAGGTTATCCACTTTGGTGGTAAAAACAGAGAGACAGACTATTATCTGAATGGTGACAGATTAGGAAAAGGGGAGGTGCAAAGAGACCTGGGTGTCATGGTACATCAGTCATTGAAGGTTGGCATGCAGGTGCAGCAGGCGGTTAAGAAAGCAAATGGCATGTTGGCCTTCATAGCAAGGGGATTTGAGTACAGGGGCAGGGAGGTGTTGCTACAGTTGTACAGGGCATTGGTGAGGCCACACCTGGAGTATTGTGTACAGTTTTGGTCTCCTAACCTGAGGAAGGACATTCTTGCTATTGAGGGAGTGCAGCGAAGGTTCACCAGACTGATTCCCGGGATGGCGGGACTGACCTATCAAGAAAGACTGGATCAACTGGGCTTGTATTCACTGGAGTTCAGAAGAATGAGAGGGGACCTCATAGAAACATATAAAATTCTGACGGGGTTAGACAGGTTAGATGCAGGAAGAATGTTCCCAATGTTGGGGAAGTCCAGAACCAGGGGTCACAGTCTAAGGATAAGGGGTAAGCCATTTAGGACCGAGATGCGGAGGAACTTCTTCACCCAGAGAGTGGTGAACCTGTGGAATTCTCTACCACAGATAGTTGTTGAGGCCAATTCACTAAATATATTCAAAAAGGAGTTAGATGAGGTCCTTACTGCTAGGGGGATCAAGGGGTATGGCGAGAAAGCAGGAATGGGGTACTGAAGTTGAATGTTCAGCCATGAACTCATTGAATGGCGGTGCAGGCTAGAAGGGCCGAATGGCCTACTCCTGCACCTATTTTCTATGTTTCTATAAGAGGTACTGAGGGCATGATCAGCCATGATCTTATTGAATGGTGGTGCAGGCGTGAAGGGCCGAATGGCCTACTCCTGCACCTATTTTCTATGTTTCTATGTGTGTGTGTTGGAGGGTCGAAAAAGGTGGAATCTATTGTGGGTTGTTCTGGATAGTCCGTAAATCTGAGTTTGGTTTGGTCCAAATGTTTCCTGCAGGTGAGTCCATTTGAGAGTTTGACCAGAAGCACCCTACTCTCCTCCTTGGCCAAAACAGTACCAGGAAGCCAGTTGGGACCTTGTTCGTAGTTGAACACAAATACAGGATCATTTATCTCAATTTCGCGTGACACATTTGCGCGATCATGATATGATTCTGTTGAAGCCGCCTGCTCTCTAACTGTTCGTGTAGATCAGGTTGTGCTAACGAGAGCTTTGTCTTATGTGCCCTTTTCATGAGCAGTTCAGCGGGAGGGACCCCAGTGAGCGAATGGAGTCTTGTGCGGTAACTCAGCAGGACTCGGGATAAGTGAGTCCGCAGTGAGCCTTCGGTTACCCTTTTCAAGCTCTGCTTGATAGTTTGAACTGCTCGTTCTGCCTTACCGTTGGACGCTGGTTTAAACGGGGCAGATGTGATATGTTTGATCCCATTGTGGGTCATGAGTTTCTTGAACTCGGCACTGGTAAAGCACGGCCCATTGTCACTTACAAGGACATCCTGGCAAACATGGCCCGCAGGCTTTCAGTGGTGGCAGCGGACGTGCTTGCTGACATTATCACACATTCAATCCATTTGGAGTATGCATCTACAACCACAAAGAACATTTTTCCCAAGAATGGGCCTGCATAGTTGACATGGACCCTGGACCACGGTTTGAAGGGCCAGGACCATAAACGTAGTGGTGCCTCCCTGGGTGCATTGCTTAACTATGAACATGTATTACGTTTGTGCACGCAGGACTCTAAGTCTGCATCGATACCGGGCCACCACATGTGGGATCTCGCTATCACTTTCATCGTTACGATGCCTGGGTGGGTACTGTGGAGATCACTAATGAAAGTGTCCCTGCCATTTTTTGGCACCACTACCCAATTACCCCATAGAAGGCAGTCTGCCTGTTTGACATTTTATCTTTACGCCGCTGGTACGGCTTTATTTCTTCCTGCATTTCTAACGGGACACCCGACCAACTCCCATGGAGCACACGTTTTTTTTACTAAGGACCGTAAGGGGTCCTGGCTTGTCCAGGTTCTAATCTGTCGGGCGGTAACAGGTGATTGCTCACTCTCGAATGCTTCCATTACCATAACTAAATCTGCAGGTTGTGCCATCTCCACCCTGGTGATGGGCAATGGCAGCCTACTGAGAGCATTGGCACAGTTTTCTGTGCCTTGCCTGTGGTGGACAACATGAGTGCCCATCTCTGGATGCAGGCCGATGCATTCGTATTTATCCCCTTGCTTTCAGAAAAGAGGGATATAAGTGGCTTATGGTCGGTTTCCAATTCAAATTTGAGCCCGAACAGATATTGATGTATTTTCTTTACCCCGTAAACACACGCTAACGCTTCTTTTTCGATCATACTATAGGCCCTCTCGGCCTTAGACAGACTTCTGGATGCATAAGCAACCGGTTGCAATTTCCCAAATTCATTAGCTTGTTGCAATACACACCCGACCCCGTATGACGACGCATCACATGCAAGTACCAAACGCTTACATGGATCGTGCAACACAAGCAATTTGTTTGAACCTAACAGCTTCCTAGCTTCCTCAAAGGCATTTTCTTGGCTTTTACCCCAAACCCATTCATCTCCTTTATGCAGTAAAGAGTGCAGGGTTAACAATGTGCTAAGACCTGGTAAGAAGTTACCAAAATAGTTCAGGAGTCCTAGAAATGACCGCAATTCCGTCACGTACTGTGATCTTGGTGCGTTCTTGATTGCCTCCGTCTTCAAATCGGTGGGCCTGATGCCATCCGCCGCGATTCTTCTCCCCAGGAACTCCACTTCAGGCGCCAGAAAAATGCACTTGGATCATTTTAGCCTGAGCCCCACACGATTAAGCCGACTAAGAACCTCCTCCAGGTTCTGCAAGTGCTCGACGGTGTCCCAACCTGTAACCAAGATGTTGTCCTGGAAGACTATGGTGTGCGGGACCGACTTCAGCAAGCTTTCCATGTTCCTCTGGAATATCGCCACAGCCGATCGAATCCCAAACGGGCATCTGTTGTAAATGAAGAGACCTTTGTGCGTGTTGATGCAGGTGAGGCCTTTCGAAGATTCCTCCAGCTCCTGCGTCATGTAGGCCGAGGTCAAGTCCAACTTCATGAACGCTTTCCCTCCCGCCAGCGTCGCAAATAGGTTGTCTGCCTTTGGTAGTGGGTATTGATCCTGCATGGAGAAACGATTGATAGTTACTTTGTAATCACCACGGTGCCGTCTCCCTTGAGGACTGGAACAATTGGACTGGCCCACTTATTGAATTCGATCGGTGAAATGATGCCCTCTCGTTGCAGCCTGTCTAGCTCGATCTCCACCCTCTCTCTCATCATGTAAGGTACCGCTCTCGCCTTGTGATGGATGGGTCGCGCCCTCGGAATCAAATGGATCTGCACTTTTGCTCCTTGGAACTTCCCGGTGCCTGGTTCGAACAGCGAGGGGAACTTGCTTCGGACCTGGGCACAAGGTGTCGTCGACGGATGAATGCGCTCAGACGTCATCCCAGTTCCAGTGTATCTTTCCCAGCCAGCTCCTGCCGAACAGTGTGGGGCCATCGCCCGGTACCACCCAGAGTGATAACTCGTCCACCGCTCCATCGTAGGAGACATTTACGGTAGCACTGCCGATTACGGGAATCAGTTCCTTTGTGTACGTTCGCAGTTTAGTACGAATGGGAGTCAGGACTGGCCTTGATGCCTTGCTGCACCACAATTTATCGAAAGTCTTTTTGCTCATTATGGACTGGCTTGCGCCCGTGTCCAGCTCCATGGACACGGGGAGTCCATTTAATTCAACCTTCAGCATTATTGGGGAACACTTTGTGGTAAATGTGTGCACCCCATATACCTCTGCCTCCTAGGTCTGAGGCTCTGGTTCGTCGTGATCCACCGTGGATCTGTCCTCCTCTGCAACATGGTGGTTTTCAGGATTAGCAGGGTTTGCAGCTCGCCTGCACATACATTGGAGTTGTCCCATTGTTCCACAGCCCTTGCAAATGTACCCTTTGAAGGGGCATGAATGGAAATGATGATCACCCCCGCAGCGCCAACAAGGTGTTAATGGCTTTGTATTCACCACCCTTGATGCTGGACTCTGAGTCATCTGCAGACATGCAGCTGCAGGCGTGTAAGTCCTGCCATGTACATTTCGATTCGAAAACAATGTTACTTTGTTCACAGTACCTGCAGCAGCCTTCGTGTGCTGAGAAATTTGTTTGGTATTGTCACTGGTGGCGATAAACGCTTGGACTATCGCTGTGGCTTTACTCAAAGTTGGGGTCTCTACAGTTAAAGGTTTGCCAAGTATTACTTCATGGCCAATGCCAAGTACAAAGAAGTCTCTGAGTATGTGCTCCAAGTGTCCTTCAAATTCGCAGTGTCCTGCAAGGCAAGGCGTCTTAGCTCAGCGACGTAGCTCCCAACTTCCTGGCCTTCAGACCTCTTGTACGTATAGAACCGATACTTCGCCATCAGAACGCTTTCCTTTGGGTTTAGATGCTCCCAGGCCAGTGTGCACAACTCATCGTACGACTTGTTTGTGGGTTTCGCTGGAGCGAGCAGATTTTTCATGAGACCATACGTTGGTGCCCCGCAAACGGTGAGGAGGATCGCCCTTCGTTTGGCAGCGTTCGCTTCTCCTTCTGGCTCGTTGGCCACAAAGTATTGGTCGAGTTGCTCCACAAAGGTTTCCCAATCATCTTCCTCTGAAAATTTCTCCAGAATGCCCACGGTTCTCTGTATTGTTGCAGTGGGGTTTGTCATTTGTATCTCGTTGCCAGTTGTTATGTCTTGAATAAAGAGTCAGACTAGATACTGCAAGCTCAAAGTAAGGTGTGACCATAGTCCTTTATTACAGATCTCAGAGTGCCTCTCCAGCCTGTGAGGCCTCCTTAAATACAGATGCTCCCAAGGGATTGTGGGATCCCTTGGGACTCCAGGGGATAAGCCCTCTGGTAGTTAGACATGGTATTTACAGGTTTACATACTTAACAGGGGGGAACCAGTGGATGTGGTGTATTTGGATTTTCAGAAGGCATTTGATAAGGTATCACATAAGAGGTTATTAAACAAAATTAGGGCTCATGGGATTGGGGGTAATGTACTTGCACGATTGAGGATTGGTTAACGGACAGAAAACAGAGAGTAGGAATAAAAGGGTAATTTTTCGGGTTGGCAGGCTGTAACTAGCGGAGTGCCGCAAGGATCGGTGCTTGGACCTCAGCTATTCACAATCTATATTAATGATTTGGATGAGGGGACCAAATGTAATATATCCAAGTTTGCAGATGATACAAAGTGGTGGGAATGTAAATTATGAGGAGGATGCAAAGGGGATCAAGGGAATTCAAGGGGATATAGACAGGCTAACTGGGCAAGAACATGGCAAATGGAATATAATGTGGAGAAATATGAAGTTATCCACTTTGGGAGGAAAAATAGAAAAGCAGAGTATTTTTTAAATGGTGAGAGATTGGGAAATGTTGGTGTTCAGAGGGACCTGGGTGTCCTTGTACACAAATCATTGAAAGTTAACATGATGGTACAGCAAGCAATTAAGAAACCAAATGGTATATGGCCTTTATTAGAAGAGGATTTGAGTACAAGAGTAAAGACGTCTCACTGCAATTATATAGAGCCCTGGTGAGACCACACCTGGGGTATTGTGTACAGTTTTGGTCTCCTTACCAAGGATAATCTTGCTATTGAGGGAGTGCAACGAAGGTTCACCAGACTGATTCCTGGGATGGGAGGATTGCCCTATGAGGAGAGATTGAGTAGACTAGGCCTATATTCTCTAGAGTTTAGAAGAATGAGAGGTGATCGCATTGAAACATACAGAATTCTTACAGGGCTTGACAGGGTAGATGCAGGAAGGATGTTTCCTCTGGCTGGGGAGTCTAGAACCAGGGGTCACAGCCTCAGAATAAGGGGTCGGCCATTTAGGACTGAGACGAGGAGAATTTTTTTCACTCAGGGTGGTGAATCTTTGGAATTCTCTACCTCAGAGGGCTGTGGCGGCTCAGTTTTTGAGTATATTCAAGACAGAGAGCGATAGATTTTTGGATATTAAGGGAATCAAGGGATATGGGTACAGTGCAGAAAAGTGGAGTTGAGGTCGAAGATCAGCCATGATCTTATTGAATGGCGGAATAGTCTCGAGGGGCCGAATGGCCTACTCCTGCTCCTAGTTCTTATGTACTTGTGGAGGTGGTTGAACTGGGAGCAGAGAGTAAAAGATCAGTATCATTATCTTGACAGCTGTGGTGAGATCATTGAACTTTTTCTGGTATTGCAGCCATGTCTTGCAAGCTCAGCTCCTGGCATTGATCTCCTCAGTGATCTCTTCCATGGATTTCCCTCCAATGCAGCATCAGGCAACCTGGGTGCCCTGACTGGACATCTTGCAGCCATTTTAGCCCTTTGACAACGTTTCCTCCTGTCTTCAGCAAGAATGCACCTCCACTTTAAGAGGTGCTGGCTGCCTTTAAGTTACACCAGGGGCTCCCGATTTCTGCCTCGCCCGAAGAGGCATGCAGCCAATGAATAGTAGTGCTGGGTAATGCTGGCCGCACGCTCCCGGAATACGTTTATTGAGGTCCCAGCACGTTAAATTCAACGTGCTACCTTGGACCATGTGACCAGGCGCCTGCAGTGCTCGCCCTGCCCCCTGCGGGCACTTTTTCAGGCGCGATCTAATTTCTAGGCCTGTGTCTTATTGGCAAAGTTGACAATTCTATTTCCAGGCCACTCTGCTCGTAAGTACAGCAAGGGTCATATCTGAGTCATCTCTGCCAACTGTAATAGCAAATGAATTAAACATCTTTCGTGTTCCACAGGGCACCTTGTAGTTATCTCAATGGAACGTCCTGTTAGTAGACGACTTGGTTTCAGTGGCTTTGACTCATTAGAGGGACTGATTTAACAAATATTACATCGCTGGATTGCTGGCTGAGCTCTGCTCACTCCACAGCAACAGATTGTTCCTTATCTGTTGCAGAGAAGCTGTAACTAAAGCTAACAGGGTATTTGGTTGTATCTACCTGAAGCCCCAAGTCTCTTTGGACATCCACCATTTTTAGCCTTTCACCATTTAGAAAGTACACTGTCTTCTGTTATTCAGTTGAGTAGTAAAGAATTCAGTCTTATGGTTCAATAACTTTTATTTTTTTCTATTTGAGCATAAAAGACAATCTAAAAGCGGAGTATAACTTCTTCAGAGTATAACACAGTTTGCAGCGGAGGTTTGTCAGTAGTTCTGGGTGTAGGCATGCTCTCTCTTTCTCCTCTCCACTTAACACAAAAGCTTCTTTCTTTATGCACTATTCTCTTTATCAAACTGTAGACGGCCTAGCCTTATTTAGTGGTTTCCAGTCAAAAGTACCGTCCTTAAGCCAACACCTGTTTATATTTCTCATATGTCAACATTCGGTAGTTTATGTTCAATGTTACCGTCCTTCAAATGGCTTGTGCTTCAACATCCTCCTGTGAAGGTTGCAATGGCATGTTTACAGTATGGCAATACTATAAACATCCCAAGGCCCGATCTTCACACACGCTTCGCCAGGCGAACTGCCTCTTACTCTCCACAGCTCACTGGCTTCATTGAAATGAGGTCCGAGACCCAAGACCCGATATCGGGGGTGCCTCAGGCCTCATCATTGAGATACAGGAATTCCTGCACCCTCCGCACCCACACCCCCCGCCACTCACTTGTGCCCAAACTTCTAGGCCAGTCTACTTAGGAATGTAGAATTGGATGTGTTTCTTGCTGCCTCCTCCTGTGTTATCCCACCCGATGTGAATGCAAACTGTTATGTATGCAATAAAGGTTCAAACTGAGTACTGTTTAACTAAGCAAGGTACGACCTTGGCTGTGCTTTATTTAGTCCCAAAGTGGCTGACTCACAAAATGGCTGGCCTTTTATACCCGAGCAGCACCATGTGCATGCTGCTCAATGGCCTCCAACAATGACACCATCTGGTGGCTACAAACAGCATGTACATACATGACAATACCCTCCTCTGAGATCTTATCACAGTCTTTCACAGGTTGAGACGGTCCGGTGCTTTGCACTCCCGGGTTGACCGTCTCAGTTCGATTCCAGCCTTGGGTGAATGTGCGGGGTCTGTTGTGGCTGGTGGTTGGATGACTGACTTGTTGGGGGTGGCAGTGGCCATGTCAGGAATTGCAAGTCCATTTTTATTGAACAAGTCCGTGATGGAAATTCCGGGTTCACTGATGACCTTTGAGTCCTCTGAAGACTGCTGGTAGGTTGGTTGGTCGTCAATGGTTTCTTCGTCCAACTGCTCTGGCTTGTCTGGGTGCCTCAGCTTTGTTTGATCCATGTGTTTCCTGCAAGTTTGCCCATTCTTGAGCTTAATAACAAATACTCTGTTGCCCTCCTTGGCCATGACCGTACCAGTGATCCATTTGGGACCCTGACCATAATTCAACACATATACAGGATCATTAACAGAAATCTCGTGTGACTCAGTTGCGCGATCGTGGTACCCTTGTTGACTCTGTCTTCTGTATTCAACATGATTATTAAGTCTGGGTGTACAAGAGATAACTTGGTCTTGAGACCTCTTTTCATCATGAATTCAGCAGGCGAGACCCCTGTGAGTGTGTGGGGTCTTGTCCTGTAACTCAGCAGGATGCATGACAAGCGAGTCTGCAGTGACCCTTGGGTTACTCTCCTCATGCTCTACTTGATAATTTGTACTGCATGTTCTGCTTGTCCGTTGGACGCAGGCTTGAACAGTACTGACCTTACATGTTTTATGCCGCTAAGTTTTACAAACTCCTGAAACTCCTGACTGGTGAAGCACGACCCATTGTCGCTCACCACTATGTCAGGCAGACCATGTGTCGCAAACATGGCATTGAGATTCTCTATGGTTGCCGTGGACGTACTGAATGACATGATTATGCATTCTATCCACTTTGAATAAGCATTCAAACACCACTAAAAACATCTTGCTCAGTAAGGGACCTGCAAAGTCTACATGGATCCTGGACCAAGGTTTGGATGGCCATGACCACAGACTCAGCAGCGATTCCACTGGTACTTTGCCAAGCTGCATGCAGATGTTGCACTGATGCACGCATGCTTCCAGCTCAGAATCAATTCCTGGCCACCATACATGGGACCTGGCGATGGCCTTCATCATCACTATACCAGGATGTGTGCTGTGTAACTCACGCACAAACTTCTCTCTCCCTTAGGCATTACAACACGATTGCCCCACAATATGCAATCTGCTTGAATAGACAGTTCGTCCTTGCAACGAATGTACGGTTTGGCCTCCTCGGACATTTACTTAGGTATGGCAGACCAATCCCCTTTGAGGATGCAACCCTTTGCCACCGATAATATCGGGTCCTGGCTGGTCCAGGTCTTAACTTGTTGAGCCGTGACAGGGATACCTTCACTCTCAAAAGCATCCGTGATTAACATTAAATCTGCCGGTTGTGGCGTTTCCGCCTCTGGTGTGGGCAACGGCAACCGGCTCAAAGCATCGGCACAATTCTCTGTGCCAGGTCTGTGGCGAATGACATAATCATAGGCAGATAATGTCAGCACCCACCTTTGGATGCGGGATGAAGCATTGGTATTGATAACTTTGCTCTCGGAAAACAACGAAATGAGCGGCTTGTGATCGGTCTCTAATTTGATCCTCAGAGCGAACAGGTATTGATGCATCTTTTTAACATCGTACACACACGCTAAAGTTTCTTTTTCTACCATACTGTAGGCTCTTTCTGCTTTAGACAAACTTTTGGATGCATATGCGACAGGTTGAAGTTTCCCCGACTCATTGGCTTGTTGTAACACGCAACCAGTTCCATATGACAATGCATCACAGGCCAAAACTAAACGTTTACATGGGTCATAATGTACCAGCAGCTTGTTCGAGCAAAGCAGATTGGTGGCTTTCTCGAAAACTCTGTCTTGCGATGTGCCCCACACCCAGTTGTTGCCTTTTCTCAATAGCAGGTGCAGTGGTTCTAGTAAAGTGCTCAATTTAGGTAGGAAGTTACCAAAGTAGTTGAGTAGTTCCGTCACGTTCTGCGGCTTGGGTGCATTCTTGATGGCTTTGGTTTTCACGTCAGTAGGTCTGATGCCATCAGCGGCGATTTTCCTCCCAAGGAATTCGACCTCCGGTGCCATGAAGACGCACTTCGAGCGTTTCAGTCTGAGTCCCACTCTATCCAAATACAGTAGAACTTCTTCCAGGTTGTTCAGATGTTCCTTGGAGTCACGACCAGTGATCAGGATGTCATCTTGGAACACGACGGTTCTGGGAACAGACTTCAGTAGACTTTCCATATTCCTCTGGAATATTGCTGCAGCCGAGTGAATTCCAAACGGGCACCTGTGGTAAATAAACAGTCCTTTATGCGTGTTAATGCACGTAAGCCTCTTCAACGTCTCGACCAACTCTTGCGTCATATTGGCCGACGTCAAGTCCAGTTTTGTGAATGCCTTCCCTCTGGCTAGCGTCGCAAACAAGTCATCAGCCTTCGGTAATGGGTACTGATCTTGTTTCGAAACCCTGTTGATCGTAGCCTTGTAGTCTCCACAGATTCTGACTGTGCCATCACTTATCAGCACAGGAACAATGGGGCTGGCCCATTCATTAAATTCGACCGGTGATATGATCCCTTCACGCTGGAGTCTGTCCAGTTCAATTTCGACCTTCTCCCTCATCATATACGGCACTGCCCGAGCTTTATGATGGACAGGTCTTGCATCTGAGTCCATGTGGATCTGCACCTTGGCTCCCGTGAAGTTGCCGATACCCGGTTCGAATAGCGAGGGGAACTTGCTCAATACTTGGGCACATTTATCTTCCTCCGACGACAACGCCTTTATGTCGTTCCAGTCACATCTGATTTTCTCCAACCAGCTCCTGCCGAGCAGCATTGGGCCATCGCCTGGAACAATCCACAGCGGTAACTCGTGAACCGCACCGTTATATGACACATTAATTTGTGCACTGCCAATCACCTTAATCAGTTCTTTGGTGTACGTGCGCAGCTTGGCGTTAACAGGGCTCAGCCTGGGCCTCGCAGTCTTAGTATCCCACTGCTTATTAAATGCCCTCTCGTTCATGATCGATTGACTCGCCTGTGTCCAGTTCCATCGATACCGGTATCCTGTTAAACTTCACATTGATCAAAATTGGTTTACTCTTGGTTATGAAGGAGTACAGTCCATACACTTCCTCCTCTGGCATCTCGGATTACGTATCCGGATCCGCGCTAGTCTGACTCTCATCCTCCACGTGGTGTGTCGCAGTTCGCTTGCTCATCTGTGGACACTTGTGCTGGAGTTGCCCCACTCTCAGACAGCCTTTGCAACTACATTGCTTAAATCAGCACTGCTGGTGCCGATGATTTCCCCCACAACACCAACACGGAGAAGTCAGATACATTTCCGCTGGCGGACTTTGGGCAGCCACAGGTTTCGCGAACGCAGCCAGATGGGCCCTGCCATGTGCCGCTCTGCCGAACGCCAAATCAATCGCATTTACAGTTCTTGCCGAAGTTCGGTTCTTTACCGACATTTGCTTTAAACTTCTGTCCGTTGTCATACATGATTGAGCGATCTGGATGGCCCTTTTTAAATCCAACTCCTCCACTGCCAGAAGTTTGTGCAGGATCACCTCGTGGTTGATACCGGTAACAAAGAAGTCCCGCAGCATGTCTGCCAACACCGTCCCCAACTTGCACGGTCCCGCTAGACGTCTCAGATCGGCAACGAATTCCGCCGTGCTCTGGCCCTCCGATCGAACGTGTGTATAAAAACCTGTAACTCGAGATGATGATGCCGTCGTTTGACTTGAGGTGCTCCTGTACCAATGTACACAATTCCTCGTACGTTTTCTCTGTTGGATCTTTATCAGACCGTAGATCTTTGAACCGCACACAGTGAGGAACACGGCCCGGCGCTGATCTGCATCGTCGACCCCCTTCATTTTGTTGACCACTAAGTACTGCTTCAAACGGCTCACAAAGTCTGCCCAATCTTCTCCCTCCACGAATCACTCTAAAAATCCAATCGTGCTCATTTTGCAAACAAAGGTTCTTGTATTCTCGTCGCCAAATGTTATGTATGCAATAAAGGTTCAAACTGAGTACTGTTTAACTAAGCAAGGTACAACCTTGGCTCTGCTTTATTTAGTCCCAAAATGGTTGACTCACAAAATGGCTGGCCTTTTATACCCGAGCAGCACCATGTGCGTGCTACTCAGTGGCCTCCAACAATGACACCATCTGGTGGCTACAAATAGCATGTACATACATGACACAAACACAAGTTGCCGGCAGGTCCAGTGCTTGCCGGAAGCAGGTTTTACAATCTAGTAAGACATTGATTAAACTGCACCATTCTAAACAGCAGCCCCATCTGCATTACTCACGCTAATTGATGATGCTGAGCTGCAGTTCCTGCGTCTCACGTCATTACTTATGTCGACACTGTATTAAAGCTATGAATGCTTTAAAAAACTGCCGTGACTTTTCTGTTGCATCCCAAAGAAGTAATGAGAGTAGCTATTTGTTTTAGTTCATTCACAGATTGCCTCCAGTTAATTCTTCCTCACCTAAAGCAGATGGCTCTTCCATTCGAAAGGAACACCCGATGCAAGTTGTCCAGGTAGAGGTCTGAACCTGGACTTCTGGTGCCTCCTGTCCTCAGGTTTCATTACCACCTGATTCTCACAGCCCTTTGATAGGTAATGTTGTGAATGGCTCCGAGGGTTGCATGAAACCTGGTTACTGAGTCCTGCCTTGTGTTTCAGGTATTCATTCAAGACGCAGTGACATCACTGAGATGCAGAGTCACCATGTAACTGGAAACAGAAAGCAATGAAAACACACAGGCTCTTGTCAACCTCTGACATGACAAGCTAACATTTCAGGTCTAGGCCCTTTATTGGAACTGTCCTGAGTCTGTTTACAGATACTGAGAAGACCTTCTGTGTATTTCCAGCATTTTCTTTGTTGATTTCAGATTTCTAGTATCTTTTTATCCCAATAAAAGCCTTGTAAAGAGTCAGAAGGTTGTGGGTTCAATTCCCACTCCATGGGCTCAAATTTCCCCAGGAGTTGCCCCGCTTTTTTTGGAGCAAGTAGCTTTTTTTGGAGTAACTTAAAAATCACAAATTTCCCCATGTAACTTGCTCCAGTGTAAGTCAGTTAGTTAGTTTTTTTTTAGTTTAGTTTTTTTTCTCCAAAAGGGGGCATGACCAGCCACTTATGCCTGTTTTGGCCGTAGAAGCAAATTTGGCCAGCTGAAAGTTACTCCAAACTAACTTAGGCCAGTGTATGTGGCCACTTTTGTAGGTACAGAAAAACCTTACCTTAATTTAAGAAATCAGCGCAGGTAGCCGGAGATGGGGGGGAGCGGGGGGAAGGTGAGTTAGAGGATTCCAAAGCTCTAAAGACCTTCACAACATCAGCACAACAGCTGCACAACATCATCACAAATAAATGAAAGCTAAATAAGCTACAGAAAATAGAGCAGTCCTACTTTGCCGACTGCAGAACTCACGGCTAGCCCTCCCGCCAGGGCTAGAGGCGGCAGGCACGCATGACTGTAAGGGTGAGGGATTTTTACTTTTTACAGTTGACCCTAAATGTTGCATGGTCCTAATGGAGGATGATTCAGTTTTGATGCAAAATATATTTTATTGTGAATTTTACAGTGCACTTCAATGATGCAAACAACAACAACAACAGCCACAGCAGGAAAGAAAGTCTGCACCCATCCCTCACCCACATCTCGGGGAAAGTGCACTTCCTCATTGGGTCGATGATGGTGGTGGGGGGGCGTTGGGGGCCCGGCTTGGGTCTGACCGGTGGCTGGTGCATGGAGTGAAGTGGGAGTGAAATTTGAGTCTCCGACCTTTGTGCCCTTAGTGCAGAAGCCAGCTTCTCATGGCATCTGCCATCGTCTGCACACCCTCTGAAATGCCCGCCCTGACTTCCCGTCTTCGTGCAGAGATTTCACCCGATAGTGTGGCGACCTCATCACGCACCCACTGACGGTCGCCATGAGTGATCTTGTGAGGGCATTGGTGGTCTCACCCAATGAAAAAACCTGATTTACTTCTGCTGAGGGCTGCCTCTCAGGAGAGACTGGTCGGCTTCTCCTTCCCCTCGCCGTGGGTCTGCCTAGTGGCACCCCTCCAGTGCGAGGCGCAGGCTGGGACAGTCGGGTACTGGGTGTCCCAAGATGCATTTTGAGACCGCCACTCGGACCTGCGGCCTCGGAAGGTGTGAACCCATGGAAGGTTGACGAGGAGCCAATAGAGCATTCTGGCTGTGTGATGCCCTGTGTTATATCCTGATCGATATCGCGGTCAGCATTCTCCTGAGCACACATTTCCATGGACCCCTCCTCCCCCCATCCACCTTGGCCTGGAGCGCACGCACCTGTATCCTCAGGATCTTGAGGAGTGTCGTCCTCTTCTGCAAAAGACAACACAACAGTCAAATGGTTAGCAGCACAGGAGGGGGCAGGATGGGTGGCATGAGTAGTCTCACGGGTAGCAGGCCAGTCAGCAGGTTGATTTGAAGGGCTACTATACATTTTAATGACTCACCCTCACCCTCGCATGTGGATCCAGCTTGTACAGAGTTTATTCTTTTTCTGCCGGTGCGACTCAGCAAGGCAGCAACCCTCTGTTCCAGGGGTGTCAGTTGGTGCAGATTTGGCGGACCTCCTCCTGTTCTAGTTCTCTCCCTCTTGTTGTGGGCCAATTTCTTCTGCAAAGATGAAAATATAAATTGTCGGACATGGCGCACTTCTGATGGGTGGGACACATACAGATGCTCACATTTTCCACTGTAATTCAATTTAAAGATGAAGATATTACTTACACTCACTACTTGGCCAACGTCCTGCCATTTCTTCTTGCACTGACTTCCAGATCTTGCGGTGTTGACCCCAGCGGAGAATTCTTCGGCAACGAGGTTTCATCTTTTCCTCATTTCCTTGGGGGATACCTTTGACGGACCACTCTTGCTGATATCCAGCTCCAGCCATTTCTCCTCAATAACCGTTACTAATTTCTCCACTTCCTCATGGAGGAAATTCTTGGTTCTTCTTGCACGCTCTTGCGCCATTCGTCTATTGGACTCAAACGCAGGTAATTTTCAAAGATCACACTTACACCTCTCTTACACCTATCCAGCACTCCTTTCCACTCCCTCAGCCACACAAAAATCACTGTTCAGACCTCACCTTTATATATGCTCCATAGCCACTTATTCTGAGGACGCTCTCCCTTTAATTGGCCGATTGCCAAGCTTCCTGTTACACTGCGCATGCGCGCAGACTGACGTGCCCATTGCGCATGCGCGCACACTGAAACGGTCATGCGTGCCCCTGCCGGCACTGCACGACACGCTGGGCCCAAGCCTCGCCCTCCTGCCGGCCGCGCTTGCGCCTCCCCCACCACACCCACTGCTGCGCGACGCCGATGGATCTGGATGACGAGGGAGTGGCCAAATTACAAGGTAGATTTTTGGCGCTTTTTCTCCTCCAGGAAGTCGGCACACCACATCAAGATACACCGCTCCAAGCGGCTGGGAAATTTGGGGCCATTATCCTGAGCCCAAAATCCAAGCTGGCACTCCCAGTGCAGTGCTGAGGGAGCACTGCACTGTTGGAGGTACCGTCTTTTGGATGAGACATTAAACCGAGGTTCCTGCCTGCTGTCTCGGGTGGAAGCAAAAGATCTCATGACACTATGTCGGAGAAGAGCAGGGGAGTTCTCCCGGTGTCCTGGCCAATATTTATCCCTCAACCAACATCACTGCAACAGATGATCTGGTTATTATCACCATTGATGTTTGTGGGAGCTTGCTGTGCGCAAATTGGCTGCTGCGTTTCCCACATTACAACAGTGACTAAACTCCAAAAAGAACTTCATTGGCTGTAAAGCGCTTTAGGACATCTGAGGTCATGAAAGGCGCTATACAAATGCAAGTCTTTCTTTAATTGTGTTCAGTTGTACCAGTGCGATTGGTGAGTGATATCCCCTCAATATCCCTTCATCCCAAAGTCGAAACTTTGTTTTTTGCTTATTCTCTTCCTCCCCCCTTCTCAATGTGTTGACTTGTGCTGCGCTATGGATTCCACTGGGTACCAAATGCCCTCTGCTGCATCCTCCGTAAAGTAGCCCCAACCTGCCCGCTCTTCATTAGGGAGCCCAGTCAGTGGGTGGGTCAGTGGGATATTTCCTTGTCAGAGGCATTCTAGCCAAGCCCAGCCCGGTCCGATCCTCACTCGACATCCAGTCACATACAGCTTCCAGCAGGCATGAGGAACCGGAATTCTGGCTACATTTCTCCTCCCCCTTAGCTGGGATGGGGGGGGCGGCGGGGGTCTCAGCATCCAATGGTCGTGCTCCAACTAAGATCAGGGATCGGTCTACTGATTGAACACGGATTGGGGCCTGAGCACAGCACCTTCCTGTCCTGCATGGCTCAGTTCTTTTTAAAAAAAGGGTCCGTTGAGAAGTTTATTTTCACTGAAGAAGCAATTGGCTCCAGACTTGTAAATCCTTGCAACAAAATGCAATATTGTTTTGCCGCTCAAAGTAACTTCATGCCCCTAGTTTCTCATTTTCCCCACAGAAAGTATGCCTTGCCCAGAGACGTATAACTCACGGCCACCAAATCTATGTTCTTCCTTCTGGTATGCCGGGAATATGTTTCCCCTGGCTGGGGAGTCTAGAACCAGGGGTCACAGTCTCAGAATAAGGGGTCGGCCATTTAGGACTGAGATGAGGAGAAATTTCTTCACTCAGAGGGTGGTGAATCTTTGGAATTCTCTGCCCCAGAGGGCTGTGGAGGCTCAGTCGTTGAGTATATTCAAGACAGAGGCCGATAGATTTTTGGATATTGAGGGAATCAAGGGATATGGGGATAGTGCAGGCAAGTGGAGTTGAGCTAGATGATCAGCCATGATCTTATTGAATGGGGGAGCAGGCTCGAGGGGCCATATGGCCTACTCGTGCTCTTATTTCGTATGTTACATAAGAACATAAGAAATAAGAGCAGGAGTAGGCCGTACGGCACCTCGAGCCTGCTCCACCATTTAATACGATCATGGCTGATCCGATCATGGACTCCGGTCCACTTTCCTCCCGCTCCCCATAACCCCTTATTCCCTTATCAGTTAAGAAACTGTCGATCTCTCTCTCTTAAATTTATTCAATATGCCAGCTTCCACAGCTCTCTGAGGCAGCGAATTCCACAGATCCACAATCCTCTGAGAAAATAAATGTCTCCTCATCTCAGTTTTAAATGGGCGGCCCCTTATCCTAAGATTATGCCCCCTAGTTCTGGTCTCCCCCGTCAGTGGAAACATTCTCTCTGCATCCACCTTGTCAAGCCCCCTCAATCTTATATGTTTCGATACGATCACCTCTCAATCTTCTGAATTAAAATGAGTAGAGGCCCAACCTACTCAACCTTTCCTCATAAGTCAACCTCCTCATCTCCGGAATCAACCTAATGAACCTTCTCTGAACTGCCTCCAAAGCAAGTATATCCTTTCTTAAATATGGAAACCAAAACTGCATGCAGTATTCCAGGTGTGGCCTCACCAATACCCTGTATAACTGTAGCAAGACTTCCCTGCTTTTATACTCCATCCCCTTTGCAATAAAGGCCAAGGAGGACTAGGCAGATAGTGCAGGAGTCATCTCGCTCTCCAACCAGTACTCTGTTCTGAATACCGGTTGTACGGCCTACTCCTGCTCCTATTTCTTATGTTCTTATGTAACATATGAAATAGGAGCAGGAGTAGGCTATATGGCCCCTCGAGCCTGCTCCCCCATTCAATAAGATCATGGCTGATCATCTAGCTCAACTCCACTTGCCTGCACTATCCCCATATCCCTTGATTCCCTTAATATCCAAAAATCTATCGGCCTCTGTCTTGAATATACTCAACGACTGTCTCTGGGGAGTGCAGCCAGAGCCAAGTCCACGGCACTACGGGTGGTTCAGATGCACAGGAGCGGGGAGGAAGAAGTAGGGAAGAGCTATAGTGGTAGGGGATTCAATAGTCGGGAGCAGGGGCATGTTTTTATGCCTTTCTTTTCATTTCATTTCCCTCTTCCTCTGATCGACCATAATTAACTTGGGGAAAACTTCGCCCCGGGACAGTTTGCTTCAAAGCGATTTTAGTTGAGCAGCATTTATAAAAAGGAGCAATTTGAAAGGGAGAACAAAATGAAGGATGTGCTTCTAAAGCTAGTTAATCCCTGCTTTTCCCTTGAACAGGCAGCTGACTCCCACTGCTCGTTCTGTCTTCCTGACTGACAGCTCATGTCCCATCTAGCATTACGTGTCCTTATTCATTATTGCCATCCTCTTTATTTCACTTAATGGACAACATTGTGCATCATTGACTTGAAGGACATTGACAATTGGCTTCAGCACTTAAATTAATTACTCAGGTGCATTTCTTAACGTCTGGAAGATGAGGCTTGGCTTAGTGGTTCCTGTCATTCAGTTTTCCCGAGCGACTCACTTAACTCAAGTGGGATTCCTTCATTGTTTTCTTTTGATTGGCCCTCCTTTCAGTGCATCTTTTCCACCTCTTTTAGCCCTTCTTCCCTGTGTACAATATGAGGACAGCCGAGTGACCTATTCCCAGCAATCGATCAAAGGCACTCAACTGCTAAGTGTGTGAGATAAAACGAACAAAAAAAGAAAGAACTTGTATTTCTATAGCGCCTTTCATGACCTCAGGGCATACCAACGTGCTTTACAGCCAACGAAGTACTTTTGTTTTCAAGTGTAGTCACAGTGGCAATGTGGGATGTTGGAAATCTGAAATAAAAACAGAAAATGTTGGAAACACTCAGCAGGTCCGGCAGCGTCTGTGGAGAGAGAAACAGGGTTAATGTTTCAGATCAATGATCTTTCGTCAGAACTTTTTATAACCCATTTTCTTTCCCCCCCTCGCTCCTGTGAGTAAGTGCCAAGTTGCCATCTTGCCTTGATGGCATGGCTGAGTTTATGAAGAACATGCGATGGAGTGAAGGAAATGGGTTTCATGCATACGATTCCTCTTATGCCAAGTTCCCAATCTTGGCACTGCCATCAAGGGAGAGCTGCACAGGACTGGCCGCAGTGGGAGAGGGAAGCCTAGAAGGTGAATCATGCTGTGGTGTCTCTCGTGCACCTTCGAGCAAGTAGCTCAAGAAACGTGGAGGCATCTACCAAAGCCACCCCTTAGTCCTCTAATTCTGGCCTCTTGCGCATCCCCAATTTTAATCACTCCACCATTCGCGGCCGTGCCTTCACCAGCCTGGGCCCTAAGCTCTGGAATTCCCTCCCTATACCTCTTCACCTCCTCCTTTAAGATGCTCCTTAAAACCTACCTCTTTGACCAAGCTTTTGGTCATCTGCCCTAATATCTCCTTATGTGGCTCGGTGTCAAATTGTGTTTGATAGCACTACTGTGAACCGCCTTGGGACTTTTTACTATGTTAAAGATGCTATATAAATACAAGTTGTTGTTGTAGTCAATCAGGAGGAAGTGTGTGAAAAAGTCAACGCCTCCAAATTTTCCACCCTCCTTCCCTTTGGAGAAGTGCTTGGTATCTGCTTTGTTCCACTTGTGATGACACAAGCTCGATTGGGAACGTTCTGGATGGCACATTGGGTTGAAGAAATCAATTTGTGATGCTGAATATAGTTAGGGTGGAGATAGACAGATTTTTGAGCGATGAGGGAAAAAAGGGTTATGGGGGGCGGGCAGGGAAGTGGAGCTGAGTCCATGATCAGATCAGCCATGATCTTATTAAATGGCGGAGTAGGCTCGAGGGGCCAAATGGTCCACTCCTGCTCCTATTTCTTATGTTCTTAAGTTCTGACCATTTTGAGCTAATTTTTTTTTAACAGTAAAATTTCTTCTCCCTAAACTCAGAGGGAAAGCATCAGAACAGACACTGGAATGTTGGAAAGTCTGGCTAAGAGCCAGATCTGCACCCAAGTGTAATCCACCAGCAAGCATTTTAGGACAACCAAAAGAAATTTCACTGAGAAGCACCCATGGCATCATTTAAATATTATAATGCATTTAAATCAAGCCTAGCATGATATTTCCATCTGCTTCGGATGGGATTAAGCTGGATAGTCCATCTGGAATGAGCCTAAAGGAAGCTCGATAAGTGATGGAGTTCTTGAAGAGTCAGATTTTTTTAGCCTTTTTTTTGCCGTTCTGCAGAGCTCTTTTCGGACAGGTTTGTGTTGCTCATTTTTGTGGGGGGGGGAAAAGTCAACTATTTTGGGGACAATTATTTTCTTTCTCCTAGCAGTATGCCAATGTTTCTGTGGAACCTCAATAAGCTGAATATTGCCTGCTAATTTGGTGGAAAGCCAACTGTAGTGAAGTATTTACCAAGACTTCAGCAGAAAAGGATCAAGAAAGAAAGACTTGCATTTCTATAGCGCCTTTCATGACCTCCGGACGCTCCAAAGCACTTTACGGCCAAAGAAGTGCTTCTTGAAGTGAAGTCACTGTTGTAATGTAGGAAACGTGGCAGCCCCTTTCTGCGCCGTCCATTCAGAATACCGCGCTTGCGGGGTTTTTCCTATTTAAAAGTCGGTGAGACGGTTGTGTGAGAGCTGCAGAGCGCTGCACGGCTTAAAGGGAACTTTGACTTATCGTGTAATTAGCTATACACTGCATGTAATAATTAAAGTTCTAGGCACTGAAATTCATTTGGGGGCGGTAATAGCCGCGAGGCAGGGGTTCCTGCGCCAGGCACGAAAGTCCTGCCCCGCGACCTATATTCAGCTTGCGCTCCCGAGAGCAAGTGGAGCGCAAAATATCGCACTCCACTTGCTCAGTGAGGCAGGAATGGGGCGGAAGGACTCCACGAGGGGTATAGTGCTACACGGTGGGACGTGTAGCGCTGCCGCTTAGACAGGGCCCTCCTATTCATTAAAGGTGAGGGCCAGGCTGCCGACTCTGCAGACGGGAAATGGGGCCATCGCTGGACCACCGGGCAGCCGGTTGCCGTGGCAGCAGCCGGGCATGCAAGCGGAGGGCCAGGCTGCAAGATCGCGGAAAAAGAAGGCCGCAACCGTTAAGTCGGTCATTTTTTTTTTAACATTCCCCATCTCCCCTTTAACTATTGCTCCACTAGCAGCTTGCCCCCGGTACGCACCCCCTGAAGCTGATGTGGGCATCGCCCGCAGCAGCTTCAGGGGGCGCTACCAAATTTTCGCTCCGGGGCGAAAATGGGTCACTGCGCATGGTGATGATATCGTCATCGCCAGCAGAGCGAGGCGCTACTGGTAGGAGCGGGGCGTTACCAGTTACCACCGCCGCTAAACTCCCGCAGAATTGTGTGGGAGTCAGTAGCGGCGCTGCGCCCGAACGAAAAGTCCAGGGTCGCTAACACCCCGAGTTTCTCTCCTACACTCTTCATAATATACGCTACATAACAGGCACTCCACATAATATTGTATGTAATATGATAAACTATACACTTGTATAATCAAATGTACAACATAAAACATTTCCCCCATAATTAACTGCACATTATTCCATCATTCCAATCAGTTCTTATGGAAATAATTTGTGCTCTGTGTGATATACTCTCTACATTATAATATTTCATATTTCTTATGTATTACACACTGTAATAAACTAAACTATATAAAATTGTCAGGACAAGCTTATCGGGAATGGCTGTAACCTGGTTTGAATCTGCACTTAAAAGCAGAAAGCTCCATGCAAAATGGATAAAGTAGTTGGTTACCTAGCAACCGCCAACATAAGTGTTTGATTTCTGATATGTTGAAGTATAATGATGGTTCCCGCTGGGCGTCACAAAGAGAAAGACACTGAGAGGGAATGAATCCTAAGAGAATATGGGTGAAAGATTCCAGCGAATCTGGCTCTGGGCTGGTTCATGTATTTTTCCCATTCTCACTGTTCCCTGTCATGTGTTAGCCAAAGGGTTTGACTGCTTCTGACTGCGTGAGCTCGAGTTGGAGTTGCAGCCAGGTAGTGTTTCGTTCAATGCACATTACTTCCAGTGTTTTACTGTGCAATGCAGAGGGTGAATGCTGTGGATTTAACTTTTGAAGGACACCACAAGAGCTGCATGACTGAGCATTACCGTAGAAAGGGAAATTGCACCAGTCCTCAAGTTGACTGACATTAGTTTGAGTGGTTGATGGTGGCAGTGTAAGAGCTCATTAATATAGCATTAATGCCTGTCTACTTTGTTCTCCCACACAGATGAAACCTCCTTTGAAGCTGGTATAAAAGTCCAGATTCACGGTCAGAACGAGCCGCCGTTTATCGACCAGCTGGGTTTTGGAGTGCCGCCTGGATTTCAAACATTTGTGTCCTGTCAAGAACAGCGGGTATGAGGAAATGAGATCAAACTGTGATTCTAGTCTCTTAGTATCAGCTACATCATCTTAAAGACCCAGTGGCTTTGTTCAAGGCCATTGTGGTGTATCCTAGCCCAGGTTGTAGCCAATAACAAGTATTTGCTACAAAACCGTCCTGTTTTCCCAGAAGAAATGCTTTTGGTAACCGGACATTACCACAACCCTGGGCGTCACTGCACATCTGTTGATGTTTCAGCCGTGACCCTTCCAGAGTTCTTGCAAAGATTCCCACACAAAATGTGAATCTGGCTTTTCTGCTGTAGACACTGACTGACCTGCTATCTATCGTCAGTATCTTCTCTTCTGATTTCCAGCATTCGTGCTTTTTGTTCTTATCATCCTGAGCGTACAATTAACTCACAAGTATCGAGTCTTTCAAAGAGTTTAATAATTAGATTTGAGGGGTTTTTTGTGAAGGGGAGAAGAATGGATGCTCATCTAGGTGAGGGATGTCAGTACTGTGGAGTTGAACTCAAACATAGTAACAATTTCAGGCAGGAGACCGACCTATGGCTCCTCTAGCCCACCTATCCACGATATTCCATTGGTGCATTTCTAATGACCCTGAACCCAATTTGTTGACAAGAACCTGTTTCATTCCTTCTTGAAACCTATTAATATTTCTTGTTCCACCACTCCTGTTCTCTGTTCCACATACCTATCAGACATTTCCTATTTTGTACTGTAGTTCATTTGTAAATTGTTCTGTACATGGCAGAAAAGCTTACTTGCACCCAATTTGTCCAAACATTTCATCATTTTAATCACTTCTATCATTTAGGGGGCATACTTACAAAGTTTGCAGATGACACAAAACTTGGAAAAGTAATAAACAGTGAGCAGGATAATAACAGACCTCAGGAGGACATCGACAGACTAGTGAAATGGGCAGACACATGGCAGATGCACTTTTACGCAAAGAAGTATGAAGTGATGCACTTTGGGAGGAAGAATGAGGAGAGGCAGTATAAACTAAATTGTACAATTTTAAAGAGGGTGCAGGAACAGAGAAACCTAGGGATTCATATACATAAATCTTTGATGGTGGCAGGACAAGTTGATAGAGCTTTAAAAAGGCATACAGAAACTTTGGCTTTACTAAACCTTTCTAAGTCACTGGTTAGGCCTCAGCTGGAGTATTGTGTCCAATTCTGGGCACCACACTTTAGGAAGGATGTCAAGGCCTTGGAGAGGAGATTTACCAGAATGGTACCAGGGATGAGGGCTTTAGTTATGTGGAGAGACTGGAGAAGCTGGGATTGTTCTCCTTCGAGCAGAGAGGGTTAAGGGGAGATTTACTAGAGGTTTTCAAAATTATGAGGGGTTTTGATGGAGTAAATAAGGAGAAACTGTTTCCACTGGCGGCAGGGTCAGTAACCAGAGGGACACAGATTGAAGATAATTGGCAAAAGAACCAGAGGGGAGATGAGGTGAATATTTTTTACGCAGCGAGTTGTTGTGATCGGGAACGCGCTGCCTGAAAGGGTGGTGGAAGCAGATTCAGTAGGAACTTTCAAAAGAAAATTAGATACGTACTTGAAAAGTAAACATTTACATGGCTATGGGTGAGGAGCAAGGGAGCTGGACTAATTGAATAGCTCTTTCAAAAACCCAGCATAGGGATGATGGGCCGAATGGCCTCCTTTTGTGCTGTATCATTCTATGATGATTTTGTGATATCCCCTCTCAGTCTTCTTTTTTCAAGAAAGAATAGACCAGGGTAGTCAGGTGTTCCTCGTACATTATTCCAGTTAAGTAATCAACTGTGTAGTCCTTCTCTGTGCTCGCGTCACTCTTTCCCACTTTCAGTGCCCAGTGCCAGCATCAAACATAGCTCGGTGTGATGCAGTGCTCTTCTGAGATTGCTTGTAAGGTACATTGTTAGGGCAATGTAAAGGGAGCTGTGCCCTCCATCTGACTATGCTGTGCCTTCCATGGGAGTACCTGATGCTGAAGATCAGGGGTATATTTTTCTCCAGTCATTAATGAGTGGAAAAAGTCAGTCAGTGCACATTTAAAATGGAAAATCTGAGAGTGACCAAAGGAACATATAAGTGGCGAAAGTAGGAACAAGTTCTATTTTCCAGGGCGCAGATTGCTCACATATTCAAATATTCCAGTAAGTAAAGATAAATGCTCGCATAATGGAAGTGAAGGACAATTAAAGCACCCACTCTATCCCCATCACAAATTGGGGCTGGGGGATTGGGAAGGAATTCTTTTTTGTACAGGGCATCATTGCACTTCTCGCATAAAAAAAATAACACAATCAGAACTGTCGCTCCATGGCACTGTGAATAGAACCTTCGAATCATAGAATGATAAAGCTCAGAAGCAGGCCATTCGTCCCATCATGTCTGTGCCAGCTCTTTTACAGAGCTATCCAATTAGTGTCAGCCTGTGGCTCAGTGGGCAGCACACTTGCCTCTGAGTCAGAAGGTTGTGGGTTCAAGTCCCACTCCAGAGACTTGAGCACATAAATCCAGGCTGACACTCCCAGTGTAAGTGCTGAGGGAGCGCTGCACTGTCGGAGGTGCCGTCTTTCGGATAAGACGTTAAACCAAGACCCCGTCTGCTCTCTCAGGTGGATGTAAAAGATCCCACGGCACTATTTCGAAGAAGAGCAGGGGAGTTATCCCTGGTGTCTTGGCCAATATTTATCCCTCAATCAACATCACTAAACCAGATTATCTGGTCATTTTCACATTGCTGTTTGTGGGAGCTTGCTGTACGCAAGTTGGTTGCCGCGTTTCCCACATGACAACAGTGACTGCACTTCAAAAGTACTTCATTGGCTGTAAAACGCTTTGAGACATCCAGTGGTCGTGAAAGGCGCTGTATAAAAGCAAATGTATTTTTAATCCCACTCTCCATCTCTTTCCCCATAGCCCTGTAAATTTTTTTCCTTCAAGTATTTATCCAATTCTCTTCCATCGCCCTTACCACAAGATCACAACAACTCTCTGCGTCAAAAAAAAAGTGTTTCCACATGTCGCCTCTGGACCTTTTGCCAATTATCTTAAATCTGCATCCTCTGGTTACCAACCCTCCTGCCACTGGAAACAGTCTTTCCTTATTTACCCTATCAACACCATTCATGATTTTGAACACCTCTAGACCATATGGAGCATAGCATCTGGGTCACAACAGGATGCTACATTGATACAGCAACTGGCAGCACCATACGAGTAACATACTCATGACTGCAGTTCATCCGGTTAGCTCTCCGGGTTTTATACGTGGGGTGTCACAGCATTCTCTCCTGAAGGTACAGATCCATGGGTGCCAGCTGCCCTGTAGTACCTCGCCCCAGCGCCCATTCTTCTGTGTGAGTCTGGGCACTGAGTCCGGTTATTCATTCCTGGAGGGGGACGGGGAGCATCAGAGTTGAGCTCTGATTTGGGTGGCGGTGTGAGCTATGAGGAGGACGCTAAGAGGCTGCAGGGTGACTTGGACAGGTTAGGTGAGTGGGCAAATGCACGGCAGATGCAGTATAATGTGGATAAATATGAGGTTATCCATTTTGGGAGCAAAAACACGGGAAGGCAGAATATTATCTGAATGGCGGCAGATTAGGAAAAGGGGAGGTGCAACGAGACCTGGGTGTCATGTTACATCAGTCATTGAAAGTGGGCATGCAGGTACAGCAGTTGGTGAAGAAGGCAAATGGTATGTTGGCCTTCATAGCGAGGGGATTTGAGTATAGGAGCAGGGCGGTCTTACTGAAGTTGTACAGGGCCTTGGTGAGGCCTCACCTGGAATATTGTGTTTAGTTTTGGTCTCCTAATCTGAGGAAGGACGTTCTTGCTATTGAGGGAGTGCAGCGAAGGTTCACCAGACTGATTCCAGGGATGGCTGGACTGTCATATAAGGAGAGACTGGATCAACTGGGCCTGTATTCACTGGAGTTTAGAAGGATGAGAGGGGATCTCATAGAAATGTATAAGATTCTGACGGGACTGGACAGGTTAGATGCGGGAAGAATGTTCCCGATGTTGGGGAAGTCCAGAACCAGGGGACATAGTCTTAGGATAAAGAGTAAGCCATTTAGGACTGAGATGAGGAAAAACTTCTTCACTCAGAGAGTTGTTAACCTGTGGAATTCCCTGCCCCAGAGAGTTGTTGATGCCAGTTCATTGAATATATTCAAGAGGGAGTTAGATATGGCCCTTACGGCTAAGGGGATCAAGGAGTATGGAGAGAAAGCAGGAAAGGGGTACTGAGGGAGTGATCAGCTATGATCTTATTGAATGGCGGTGCAGGCTCGAAGGGCCGAATGGCCTACTCCTGCATCTATTTTCTATGTTTCTATGATTTTGCCCAACATCCGCACCCATACAGATTCTAATAGGTTTCGCTGGATAGTGATCAGGAACTAAAGCCCACACGAGGCAGTGAGACCAACTGTCATGCCCCAAATGGTACCCTTGAGATGATCTAACTCAGTATAAGGGGTGGGCCATTTAGGACTGAGATGAGGAGGAATTTCTTCACCCAGAAGGTTGTGAATCTTTGAAATTCTCTTCACCAGATGGCTGTGGATGCTGAATTGTTTGAGTATATTCAAGACCGAGATCAATAGATTTTGGACTCGAGGGGAATCAAGGGATATGGGGATAGGGCAGGAAAGTGGAGTTGAGGTAGAAGATCAACCATGATCTTATTGAATGGCGGAGCAGGCTTGAGGGGCCTAATGGCCTACTCCTGCTCCTATTTCTTATATTCCTATGTCTAATGATCTTTTTTTAATTGAAATGCCTTCTAAATATTCCTCTACTTTTATGTTTTTCTTCCTCTCAGCTAATCTACTTGCCTCCTCCCTGGGGGGACTGCAAATCTACCCCAATGGACTCGGACTTCTTTGACACTTACAGTATTACCGCTTGTAGAATCGACTGTGAAACTCGGTACCTGGTTGAGAACTGTAACTGTCGGATGGTGCACATGCCAGGTAAGTTGCCATTGAAGCATACCATTCTTTGATTCAGTGGAGTTGGAGACCAAGGGCTAGAACCTCCACTTTTAAGCTTATCGCCCAAAAATGGGCGTAATTTCCGGCGTGGGCGGTAAAACAGGGTTTTCAGATCGCCGGCTTCTCGCCCATTCTCAAAACACCTAGTTTACATTTTTGAAAATGGGCGTTACCGTGAGCGATATCAAATGGGCGGTAGCGTAAAATCTTTATGACCTTCTGCCGTAAAGTGTGGCCGTCCTTAGCAACAGCATGGCAACGCTCGATTCCTGCGATTAAGGAGGTCAAGGGTCACCATGACGTGCAGAAGAGGAGACAGAGAGAGAGAGGGAGCTCAGAGGGACTGAAGGCATGTCTGGGTGTGGTGTGGCTGCTTTGGGAGGAAGGAGGGAGACTTTAGAGCTTCACAGCAAGTAGGCAAACAAAAAGTAGCTATTACCAGCCACATATTTGACCGAATTTGGCCTATAATGGAGGGAGAGGAGGAGGCATCACAGCATGCTGTGGAGACTGATGCTGGAGAGAGCAGTGAGGTGGGAGAGGAGCACATTGGAGGGTGCAAAAGAGCCAGGAGGTTCTCGGACGAGGCAAATGCCTCCCTCCTGCAGGAGGTCGAGTCACACTGGGGTGATTTGACACAGGGAGGACGTGAGAAGCCCACCCCAAAGGCCTACCTGAGGATATGGACCGAGATAGCAGAGGTGGTCTCGTCGGCGACCAACGAGGTGCGTGAGGGCAACCAATGCCGCAAACGATGGCATGACCTTGTGGGATCCGCAAGAGTAAGTATTACATTGATTAAATATACTTATGTATTTATATAATTTGATGTGTAACAGTCATGAATGACTATCAGCAGATGTGAGGTCTTGCACTTTTCCCGGGAATGTTTTACTCAAAGCCACGGTGTACATCTTTAGGTACAGAATGCTAATAATCATAATAATCATGATTACATCTGTCGGTTATGTGTTGTATCAGTGTCTGTGACAGTACCTAGCAATGCTATCACACAATGATCTCATGCCATGTCGTCCTGTCACCTTTTACAGAAGAAGCTATCGACGATGAGGTCTGTGCAGAGGCGAACGGGTGGGGGGCCACCAGTCCCCAGCGACATCACTGAGATGGAGGAGCGGGTGCTCACACTCATGGGGAAGCACCCCCGGACAGCCACGGACGCATCTGCAGACCCTGAAGTGATGCCACGTGAGTAAAGCTTACACCATTGTGTGATGTAAAGTCAATAGATGCCACACTAACTCATATCTGAACAATCATATATGGTCGATGATTTCTAAAAGTGTCATAGAAATAATGCTGGCCTAATGAAAATCATTGCAATGCACAATGTGTTGATGGTCATGAAATGTGATGTCTGCGATGATTTTGAGAGCGGTGGTGCTTTTGTTGTGCATATGCTGTGTGTCGTGCTGGACTCACCTTGTCACCCTAGCACCCCCCTCTCCTCTAATAACCTCATTTGTGTTTTGCAGCTCAGCCAGCAGCGCGTCCCAAGGCAGGGCCACAGAGGCCAGAAGGTGGAGGCGTGGGGCAGGAGTCGGCGGACGATCCTACTACATCTGGTGCTGAGGAGCTCCGATTGTCGCCCGTTAATCCGCTGGGTCTGTTCTCCACGGAGGAGAGCGCGGACTTCGAAGAACCTGCATCGCCACGCTCCAGAACCAATTCCACCCCAAGGCCATCTAGTGGTCCTCCGGTCATTCCCGCCTCCACTCTGGAGGTACCGGCCCCAAGCACCTCTCCACAGGGCACCCCATTTGTCCCCAGGACGGTGCCGACCCCGCGGAGGCCTCGTGGACACGGCAGGTGTGTTCCACGTGCACCACATGACAGCGGAGAGATGGTACAGTTATCCAGGAGGACTGTAGACATTGGTGACCAGCTCATCGAAGCTTTGGGGGGAAGATCCTGACACCTGGCCACCATGACCGAGTACATTCCGCGCATGGTGGAGTCCCTGGATATGATAGCCAGGAACACTGCTGCCACAGCCCTCCCAGTGGTCCCAGAGCACGGCACTCCACCCCTAGGTTCTGCACCACCACTGCGAACGACAGATGAGAGTAAGGACCAAGATCCTGCTTCTGCATCAGAGAATGTTGCCCCCTCGGCAGCCCCCACTCCCGTCCAACCAACGCATCTGCCTTCATCCTCCCCAATGAGGCACCGCCTGAGGAGCTCCTCGGCCAGGCGCCGTGGATAGAGGTGGGGAGAAGAAAGAGAGGGGGAAAGGAAAGTGAGGTGCATGTGCGCAGGTGATGGCTGTGTTATATCTCCATCTGGGTGTATGCAATTTGTTGCAATGTATGGGGGCTGGGGACCACGCTCCTGCTTTGCCTTTGTATTCTGTGTTGCTGGACATGTTGACCATGTGATTTATGTCAATGGTGGAAAAAGTGGGATGTGGGCGGAGATTGGGTGTTATTGGCTGTGTTATTTATAATTTCAGACCAATGTTGGTATTAAACTTTTGTTGTTGAACATAACCTTGTTGCGCATTGTCTCAGATAGCTGGACTGTTACACACTGGTGATTCCTTACCGTGAAAGGGATAAATACAACTTTACATCAATCAACGGAAACTTTAACTGGCACCAAGGTGATGGGACACACACAGCAGTGTGTCAGCACTGTCACTCACATCAGCGCTTTTTCAGGCAAATCTTTCCGATATCAGCTCCTCACATAAGAGTGGGATTTAACAAATGCCAGCGCCTCGGCTGGCGTTCATCCCGGTTAGTTCCACTTTTTGTGGGCGTGTTTTTGAGTAGGTGATAATCTGGGCGATATGTGTGTGAGGTGGTGAAATTGATGGTGGGCGATCTCCATGGCCGCTAGTTTGGGTAAATATGCTCTTTACGACAAAAAACAGTCGCCGGGCATTATTATTGAATCTCGGCGTTAAGTCCGTGAGGAAAGTAATGCTGGGCGAAATTATGGCCGTTGAAATCGTCCATTCTGCTGATTCTGCCCAAAAAAGGTAGGCGGGCGGGAATATTTTTTCTCGCCGTTAAGCCCATTGGGAAAAATAACACTCGGCAATAAGTCTCCTAAAAAAGCCCGTCAGTTTCCATTTTGTGTCAAAATGGGCGACATATGGGCGTTATACGTCATTTCAGCGGTAAAATGGGTGTTAAGCAGGCAAAGAAAGTGGAGGTTCTAGCCCCAAGTGCCTTCATAATTGATAGCAACTTATATTTTCTATACAGAAAATAGATTGGAAGGAATTATCACAAGGCGTTCATCTAATCTAACGCTCATTCTCGCTCCTTCGTCTTCCTCTCCTCCCATGCTAAAATCTTTTGAAACCCAAGCTTGATCACTACATTCTGATTTACTTCATCTTCTCCTCTACTCTTTCCACCCTCAGCACTCACCGTCACCTCGTTTGGTAGTTCAGAGGCTTGAGAATTACCAGGTCAGGTCATATATGGTGGAAATCATATAAACTGCAGCTCACAGTGTATCTATCTCCAGTACCACCCGCTTCCTGTCCCTTGTGACATCAGTTCACAACCTATCAGTCCTGAGATATTCTGTCAGATGGGATTATGGGAAGGGAGAGGGAGAGAGAGCACGAGCGGGCGAGCGGGAGGTGTGAGAGACGACAAGAGAGCGAGACAGCCAGCAGGAGACAGAGAGAGAGAGACAGCGTGAGAGAGAGACAGAGAGAGAAAGAAAGACAGCGTGTGAGAGAGATGGAGAGAGAGTGAGAGACAGCGTGAGAGAGAGAGGGGGAGACAGACAGCTGGGGGGGGGGGTCAGGGGGAGAGAGAGAGAGCTGGGAGAGAGAGAGAGACAGTGGGAGAGAGAGAGAGAGACAGCAGGAGAGAGGGAGGGACAGCGGGGGATAAAGAGAAAGAGAGAGAGACAGAGAGAGAGCGAGAGAGAGAGAGACGGCGGGGAGAGAGAGGGACAGAGAAAGAGAAATAGAGGGAGAGAGATGGAGAGACAGTGAGAGACAGCGTGAGAGAGAGAGAAACAGCAGGAAAGAGAGAGACACACACAGTGGGGGGAGAGAGAGAGAGAGATAGTGGAGGGGGGGAGAGAGAGAGAGATAGTGGGGGAGCGAGAGAGAGTGGGACAGTGAGGGAGAGAGAAAGAGACAGAGGGGGAGAGGGAGAGAGAGACGCAGGGGAGAGAGACAGAGAGAGCGAGAGCGGGAAAGAGAGAGAGACAGACAGCGGAAGAGAGAGGGGGAGACAGAGAGAGAGAGAGAGAGACAGTGGGGGAGGGAGAGAGAGAGAGAGAGGGAGAGAGAGAGACAGCGGGGGAGGGAGAGAGGGAGACAGAGAGAGAGACAGTGGGGGGGAGAGAGAGAGACAGTGGGGGGGAGAGAGAGAGAGAGATGGAGATAGAGTGAGAGACAGCATGAGAGAGAAACTGCAGGGGAGAGAGAGAGAGACAGATTGAGAGTGAGAGAGACCAAGACAGAGATTAAAATCCCACAACATTATTTTCAGAGCACTGTTAACATATTAGCATGAAATTGTTGTGTGCTTTTTTATAATACTCTGCTATATCACAGTTCTTTCCCAAAGTCTGCCTCATAAATTAATTATATCATCCTTAAGAGAAAATTCTTTAGTATAAAGATGGAGCAGAGAAAATATAATTTTCTGTCTCATTTTCTTACTTGCAAGCCCTAAAATATCAGACATTGAACACAGACACGAGGTCCTGCCTGTTGCAATGGTTCATTTATTATCATTAATGATGGTGGCAGTGGATTGAATCTCCCCAGTTTACAGTGAACAGTGTTTTGAAGGGACACAATAGCCGGGCCTTTATGAATTTGATGAAAATCTGTCGAGCCCCTTTACAAGGGCACTAGCTAAAATATTGCAGCTGTCTCTTTTTTTTTCTGCCACTTTCTGAGATCGCGAAATAGGCTGGCACAACAGCAGGAAGGATCTGGAGTGTCTCTGCTGTGACCAACACGCCTACACAGATCGACTACGGATGCCACAGAGCCTTGAGAGTGACTAATGAATGAGATTGCTCACTGAGCATTTCAAAAAGCATGGGTTTCGAATCCATTGCAGCAGAGCCACTGAATGACATTTACCTGTGGAGATGAACAGAGATCTGAGGCTAGAAATTCAATGCAGTCTAGTGACAAAGTTGTTGCTATCTGGGTGGCCTGGGGGAGGAATTTTGGGATGGGACCAGGACTCTGCCCATTGTTTGCCTCCCCTCCTCCCCCCCCTGCCCCGGTGCAAATTCCACAGGAATTGAGAGGTGGGCGCAAGAAGCCCATCTGCAATGCCATCACTGGAGGAGCCAGCAATTGGCATGAGCCATCTGAATTCCCACCAGTTCTGCCTCAGTTGCTGATCACAACAGACCCCTCGATATAATGACACAGATTTGGGAGGCAAGACTATAATAGTTTAAGGTAATTGGCAAAAGAACCGGAGGCAACATGAGGGGAAAAACATTTGCGTGGCGAGATGATCTAGATTGTGCTGCCTGAAAGGGCAGTGGAAGCAGATTCAACAGTAACCTTTTTAAAAGAGAACTGGATAAATACTTTGAAGGAGAAACATTTGCAGGGCTGTGGGGAAAGAGCGGGGCAGTAGGATTAATTGGATAGCTCTTTCAAAGAACCAGGACAGGCATGCTGGGCCGAATGGCCTCCATCTGTGCTGCATCATTCTATGATAATAGGGCAGACCTTTGGCCTGGTAAGGCAATATTTTTGGGTTTGTGCCAACCCGACGGTGCCTTTCAGTTTGACCTGGAGTGAGCTAGCAGAATAATTGTATTATGTTACAAGTCGCATGGCATTCGCCATTGCACGAGGCTTACTTGCCCAAGAGGAGCTACAATAAGCCCCATTTAGGAGGATGAGGAATAACACAAAGCCCCTGCTTTATGGCAGCCAGATCCCACAGGTGCAGCAGATGTGCATCATGAATTTCTCCCCTTGAAGACCCCACATGGTTCATTCTGCTCACAGAAGGACTGAATACAGACATTGTAAACACGTGAACTATAGTTGCCTTGCTCGTCTCCATTTTTTTAAATATAAAAGATTGTAATTGTGGGGAGAGATTTTTAATAAAAGAATAATGATCTTTAGCATGGTGAGCATTCGCTTTTATTAATGTAAGAGTGTATTCAATTAAAGAGGGTGCAGAAAAGATTTACGAGAATGGTTCCAGGGATGAGGGACTTCCGTTATGTGGAGAGACTGGAGAAGCTGGGGTTGTTCAGAGAAGGTTGAGAGGCGATTTGATAGAGATGTTCAAAATCATGAGGGGTCTAGACAGAGTAAATAGAGAGAAACTGTTCCCATTGGTGGAAGGGTCGAGAACCAGAGGACACAGATTTAAGGTGATTGGCAGAAGAACCAAAGATGACATGAGGAAAAACTTTTTTACGCAGCGAGTGGTTAGGATCTGGAATGCACGGCCTGAGAGGGTGGTGGAGGCAGACTCAATCGTGGCTTTCAAAAGGAAACAAGATAAGTAACTGAAGGAAAAAAAATTGCAGGGCTACGGGGATAGGGCGGGGGAGTGGGACTGGCTGAAGTGCTTTTGCAGAGAGCTGAACCATTCTATGTGATGTACTTCACATTTGAATTCCATAGAATGTACAGCACAGAAACAGGCCATTCGGCCCAACTGGTCTCTGCTGGTGTTTATGCTCCACATGAGCCTCTTCCCAACCTTCTTCATCTCACCTTATCAGCATATCCTTCTATTCCTTTCTCCATCATGTGCTTATCCAGCTTGCCTTTAAATGCATAAACGTACCTGAGGGCCAGGCCATTTCTTGTGTACTACTCCTAACATGGACCCTACTGAAAAAAAGTAGCAATGGAGGATTGTGCAGGGCCTGTTTGCAATTCCACAGACTGCTTAACTTTGTGCGGTAGACCCCAGATCGTGCCGCCTATGTGCGAAGAGTACCCTGTCCTATTCCAGCTGTGCGGCCAGCCTGCCTTCAGATGCTTCTTCTGCCACTTGCCCAAAGGCAGGCGCTGCCAACGTACTGGCAATGATTCGACAGCCAGCCACCCGTCCCTGTGTCTCTGCGCACCTACAATCGGAGACCAAGTCCTAATGGTAGTGACTAATCTCCGTGAGTGGACACCTTTACATTGCTAACGGATCTCTCAGTTCCTCCTTCATGTTGGCTTGAGCGTGGTTCCAAGCACTTCGAAACTGGCCCTTATTAGGCTTGGAATGTGGGCCTCGACACCTTGGCATCATCAATGAAAGAACTATTTCTCAAAGACATGAGGAAAACATTTTTTATGTGGGGAGTTGTTGTGATCTGGACTGCACTGCCTGAAAGGGTGGTGGAAGCAGATTCAATAGTAACTTTCAAAAAAGAATTGGATGAATACTTGAAGGGGAAGAATTTGCAGAGTTATGGTGAAAGAGCAGAGGGGGTGGGTGGGGTGGGAAGTGGGACTAATTGGATCGCTCTTTCAAAGAGTCGGCACAAGCACAATGGGTTCATTTGACAAGGTGCCACATAAAAGGTTACTGCACAAGATAAAAGTTCACGGGGTTGGGGGTAATATATTAGCATGGATAGAGGATTGGCTAACTAACAGAGAACAGAGATAAATGGTTCATTCTCGGGTTGGCAATCAGTAACTAGTGGGGTGCCGCAGGGATCAGTGCTGGGACCCCAACTATTTACAATCTATATTAACGACTTGGAAGAAGGGACTGAGTGTAACGTAGCCAAATTTGCTGACAATACAAAGATGGGAGGAAAAGCAATGTGTGAGGAAGACATAAAAAATCTGCAAAAGGACATGGACAGGTTAAGTGAGTGGGCAAAAATTTGGCAGATGGAGTATAATGTTGAAAAGTGTGAGGTCATGCACTTTGGCAGAAAAACAATCAAAGAGCAAGTTATTATTTAAATGGAGAAAGATTGCAAAGTGCTGCAGTACAGCGGGACCTGGGGGTACTTGTGCATGAAACACAAAAGGTTAGTATGCAGGTACAGCAAGTGATCAGGAAGGCCAATGGAATCTTGGCCTTTATTGCAAAGGGGATGGAGTATAAAAGCAGGGAAGTCTTGCTACAGCTGTGTAAGGTATTGGTGAGGCCACACCTGGAATACTGTGTACAGTTTTGGTTTCCATATTTAAGAAAGTATATACTTGCTTTGGAGGGAGTTCAGAGAAGGTTCAGAAGGTTGATTCCGGAGATTAGGGGGTTGACTTATGAGGAAAGGTTGAGTAGGTTGGTCCTCTACTCATTGGAATTCAGAAGAATGAGAGGTGATCTTATCGAAACGTATAAGATTATGAGGGGGCTTGACAAGGTGGATGCAGAGAGGATGTTTCCACTGATGGGGGAGACTAGAACCAGGGGGCATGATCTTAGAATAAAGGGCCGCCCATTTAAAACAGAGATGAGGAGAAATTTCTTCTCCTCAGAGGGTTGTGGATCTGTGGAATTCGCTGCCTCAGAGAGCTGTGGAAGCTGGGACATTGAATAAATTTAAGACAGAAATAGAGAGCTTCTTAAATGATAAGGGGATAAGGGGTTATAGGGAGCGGGCAGGGAAGTGGAGCTGAGCCCATGATAAAATCAGCTATGATCATATTAAATGGTGGAACAGGCTCGAGGGGCCGTATGGCCTATTCCTGTTCCTATTTCTTCTGTTCTTATGTTCTGTGCTGTGAGATTCTATGAACTATACTTGCCACCTGTGTGCTAGAGGTCGCCACTGAAGATGGCATTGATGTAGCTTCCTCCTCAATGATGGTCTCCCATAGTGCCCAATGAGGTGGTAGAATCCGCAACTCTACCCAGAATAGTTTGGTTTGTCTTGTGCAGTAAGACAAGTGGGTTGTTAGCCAGTTTACGTTCTTGAAGTATCTTCCATGTCCACGCTGTACTGTTGCTCAGCAGCAGCCCTGTCTCTATCCACGCCTCTGTCCCTTCCTCGCCCATGATTCACCCTGTGTTCCTTCCTCGTTAAGACCTTCTAACGTGTCTGTGCCTGGACTGGTGCCTGTGTCGAGCGACGTAGATGATCCTGGGCGTGAGGTGAGCGTTTAAGTCCTTTGACACCAGTCTCCTTCTCCTCGACTTGTGACTTTTGATATAAAAATGAGGCACATGATGAGCACATTGGTCTTGCTATGCATACAGTTGTTGCCATTACAATAAAATAAAATCTAAGCATTTTTATCAAAGATTTAACATATTGGCTTTTTAAAATTCTGCCACAGTGTATAAGGAGTTGAAAACCAGCTGCACTCAGAAATCATTTCTTGACTGATGCGATTGCTACAATTAGATTGCGCCAGCAAATTCAAGAGAGTTGGGGGATAAGTACCTCGCAAAAACCTTGATTAAGGGTTACGAAAGTTGTAGTGGGATATTTCCTGCACACTGGAGCCAAGCAGATGAACTGCAAATGATCCTTTTCCCAGTCCATACATTCCTGTGTAAATCACTTCTAGAAATGCAGCATCAGAGTGCCATTTCCTTCTGCAAGTCCAGCAGTCAATTCCAGAATCACTTTGTTTGCTTGCATCTCAGAAAGTGGTTTACCTTGCTAACGGATTAACATGCTCAATCAAGATTGGAGCAAATTAGACAACTAATCACAGCATGGAGACCCTGACTAGGTTTTGTTCTGAGGGAGCATCAGTTCCACTCTCAATTAGCCAGAGGATCTGTGCGAGTGAACAGCAGCAAGTTACATATTAAAACATCCATGATGGGTTTGGTGAATTTGCTGGGGAAAGAAATAAAAATCCATTGCGGAGGTGGTTGGTGAGAGAAAATGAATGATTGCCCAGATTGTGGCCATTTGCTAGAGCCTCTCTAATTTTACATGGTCTAAATCATCATCCATCACAGTAATAACTGTCCTTTACAGAGAGGAATTTGACACTTGCTTCTTGTACTGTTTATTATGCAACCCGCCCTTCGACTTATTTCTGCCTCCGAAAATGATTCCTTCTGGTCTCCGTAACTCAGTTGTCTGTTTCCAAATCAAACTGGGTGCAACTGTTGATTAGATTTTGTGGTATATTTTAATGGTTATTAAGAAGAGATTGACAGAGAGCACAGAAGAGGGATAGATGCTTTTTTCCTGTTTCTACCCACGATGAAGGATTGTGTCAGACACAATTCAGATTGTGCCGGGACTGGACAAATGGCTGTCTTGATCACCGTCTAGATCAGGATGACCTTGGACTATTTGCACTGATCTCGTCCTCAATGTCCTGGATAGTAAATCTTTTTAGTGGCACGAGCGGATTTCCTGTGGTGTTGCACAAGGGTGAATTGCAGCATTGTCGTGATGTCCAGGGGCTAATCCGGTCTGTGCCTTTAAAGCCATTGCTCCAAATAGGCCCAATTGCCACACGGACTGCAGCGGCTCACACCACCTTCTCTGAGGCAATCAGACATAGGCAATAAATGCTGGCCTTGCCCGTGACGCCGACATCCAATGAATGTATTAAAAAAAAATGGCGAATCAAGGTAATTACAGCTACCAAATAAGCTGTTCAAGGGAAATGTTAATCTCTTGTAAATTTCAAGCTCCAGGTCAATGACTGACTGGCTTTCATTCTCTATTTAAAGATGACTGCATTTGCAACAAAGTGAAATGTGACATCTGGATTGTGAGTGCCAGACACAAGACTTTTATGTTTATGGGTTTTTGTGATATTACCACTCATAAAGGTGAGGGATGTTTTTTAAATGGTGAAAGATTGGGAAATGTTGGTGTTCAGAGGGACCTGGGTGTCCTTGTACACGAATCACTGAAAGGTAACATGCAGGTACAGCAAGTAATTAAGAAAGCAAATGTTATGTTGGTCTTTATTACAAAAGGAATTGAGTATAAGAGTAAAGACCTCTTACTGCAATTATACAGGGCCCTGGTGAGACCGCACCTGGAGTATTGTGCACAGTTTTAGTCTCCTTACCTAAGGAAGGATATACTTGTCATTGAGGGAGTGCAACGAAGGTTCACCAGACTGATTCCTGGGATGGGGGGATTGTCCTATGAGGAGAGATTGAGTAGACTCGGCCTATATTCTCTAGAGTTTAGAAGAATGAGAGGTGATCTCATTGAAACGTACAAAATTCTTACAGGGTAGATGCAGGGAGGATGTTTCCCCTGGCTGGGGAGTCTAGAACCAGGGGTCACAGTCTCAGAATAAGGGGTTGGCCATTTAGGACTGAGATGAGGAGAAACTCCTTCAATCAGAGGGTGGTGAATCTCTGGAATTCTCTACCCCAGAGGGCTGTGGAGGCTCAGTCGTTGAGTATATTCAAGACAGAGATCGATAGATTTTTGGATATTGAGGGAATCAAGGGATATGGGGATTGGGCGGGAAAGTAGAGTTGAGGTAGTAGAAGATCAGCCATGATCTTATTGAATGGCGGAGCAGGCTCGAGGGGCTGAATGAATTACTCCTGCTCCTAATTCTTATGTTCTTATGTCAATGTTGTCAAATATAGGGGGTGGGAAGGGATCATTATTGACACCTCCAGGTGGGCTCAGTATATGAGAAAGCAAAGCTCCCTCTTTCTGGCGCAGTATTGTCCCCAACCTCAATGCACCTGTTATGTCTGTAATGTACTGATGAATGACTCCACAAGGCAATGTGTTGTACTCAAACTGTAGTGACCTTGGTCCTTTATTCCAAACTCCAGAGTGAGGCACAAGCGTGGTGTGCAGCCTTTTATACTGGGCCTTGCCACCAGGGCAGGAAACCCCTGGTCTCCACCAGTTGCACTCTGTAGTGGTGCCAGCATGTAAATACACTGTATAAGCCTTATTGATAGTACATCAGGTAAACAAGTCTCTATCTTATGCAACCACACAGTGACTACACAGAGAGCACATCCATAGTCTGCATATACAACAGCACCAGTGTGGTATTTCCAACTATAACTGACCCTTGCATTCTCTCTGAGAAAGGGTTCCAGTTTGTGTTGCATGATGGGCATTTTTAGGATGGGGACTTGCCACTTTGAGCAGCTGGGTTGAAACAAGATTGGGCAGAGAAGGAGAAGTTTTACTCTGCATCTAACCTTGCTGAGCCTGATCTTGGGGTGTTTGACGCTCTTACTTGGTACCAAAAGTACACAAATGTCCCATTCACTGGTACTAACATACCTTGCATTGATAAGCATGAAAATTGACTCAAAATATAAACTAGTAAAATGGGGCTGGGGAGTGGTGGGTAAGTTTTATAAAATTACATTCTCCATTGACCATTTACTCAAAATCAAACTAAACACAGAGCTGGGAAGTATAGGCTGAAGGAGGAGCGATAGCAGAGGAAAAGGTCAGTATGTAAAGACACAAGAATAGAATGAAAAAAGGTCGTTCAGCCCATCAAGGAACAACAACAACTTGTATTATATAGCACCCTTAACGTAGTGAAACGTCCCAAGGCACTTCACAGGAGTATTATAAGACAAAAAAATTGACACCGAGCTACAAGGAGAAATTAGGCCAGATGACCAAAAACTTGGTCAAAGAGGTAGGTCTTAAGTCTTAAAGGAGGAAAGAGAGGTAGAGAGATTTCGGCAGGGAATTCCAGAGCTTGGGGCCCAGGCAACAGAAGGCACAGCCACCGATGGTTGAGCGATTATAATCAGGGATGCTCAAGAGGGCAGAATTAGAGGAGCGCAGACATCTGGGGGCAGTGGGGGGGGGAAAGGTTGTGGGGCTGGAGGAGATTACAGAGTTAGGAAGGGGTGATGCCATGGAGGGATTTGAAAATAAGGGTGAAAATGTTGAAATCGAGCCCATTCTCTTCACAGACCAAATGCAATCCGCTCCATCACCCACCCTATCCCAACCCACAAGGACAGGTCCATGAAGTTTCTCATCATCTACAAAGATAAAGCAAGCTTAAAAACCCACGTCATCCATCTGACCATACATCCTTTGCAAGATTAAAACGTATGACAGTCAACTTCCATGGCAAAATAAACATATGAGCCGTTTTTTTTAGAAGGCAAGAGATTTATGGTCATCAAAGGATGATAATATTAATGTGAAAACCAGTCAATAATGCTCTATTTTATTACTTGCCCCATGAAGCTTGCTGTAAGTTGTGATTGATTTAGAGTCAGACAGAAATGCATTAGTTTAGTATCTGCACCTGTGAAACCACGAAAACCATTCTCTCATAAGCGATGACATTAAAATGGAATAACCTTATCGCAGGGAACAGGGAAATAGAATACAGTGCTGAATAATTAATGGCATCTACCCCTCCACTGCATCTGATTTGTCACGCTGCTTGTCCGACATCCAGTACTAGATGATCAGAAATTTCCTCCAATTAAATATTTTGAAGACCGAAGCCATTGTCTTCAGCCCCCACCACAAACTCTGTTCCTTAGCCATCAACTCTATCCCCCTCCCTGGCCACCGTCTGAGGCTGAACGAGACTATTTGCAACCTCTGCGTTCTATTGTGCTTCCGATCCCATACTTACTCAGCTACTTTGGCTCCTGAACACCTCCGTTTCAAAATTCTCATCCCTGGGTTCAATTACCTTCATGGCCTTGCCACTCCCTATCTTTGTAACCTCCTCCAGCCCTACAATCCTCCCTATCTCTGTAACCTCCTCCAGCCCTACAACCCTCCCTATCTCTGTAACCTCCGAGAACTCTGCGTTCCAACAATTCTGACCTCTTATGCTTCCCTGAATTCCTTCACTCCACCATTGGCGGCCGTGCCATCAGCTGTCTAGGCCCTAAGCTCTGCAATTCACTCCCTAAACCTCTTGACCTCTCCCTCCTCCTTTAAGTTGGTCCTTAAAACCTACCTCTTTGACCAAGCATTTGGTCTCCTGTCCTAATATCTCCTTATGTGGCTCAGTGTCAAATTTTGTCTGATATTCGCTTCTGTGAGGTGCCATGGGACATTTTAATAAGGCGCTATATAAATGCAAGTTGTTGTTGTTGTACTTGTGTTCTGCGATGTGGTAAAGCTGGCTTTCCGAATTTGCCCCGTTTACTTTGCAAGCCAGAATTCAGAGCACCAACAGCCAAGGTTGTGACTGTACTGGCGCAAGATCATGCATGCACAGTTGCTTCCAAGTTGCAAATGTGGCTTAAAGTTCCTCAGTGGTCTGTGCTTTCTCCAACCCTATCTGCTCTTCTGTTGATGATCGTGCTCTACATTGCACATTAATAGTGGTGGAAACCTCTATCTTTTTCCTGTACAATGACTGACTCGTTGCATTTTTATCTCCTCACATGTCCTTCACTTGGGCAGTATAAATCTTGGTTCTTTCAATTCTTCAAAGCCGCAGGGGGTCGTTTTCAACTTCAGTGGGTTTGGACAACTGATGGTAACTGAGTCTGCAGTGTGTACGTATCATCTTCAAGATGCACTGCAGCAACTCGCCAAAGCTTCTTCGACAGCACCTCCCAAACCCACGACCTCTACCACCGAGGACAAGGGTAGCCGGGGCATGGGACCACCACCACCTCCAAGTTCCCCTCCAAGTCACACACCATCCTGACTTGGAAATATATCGGCTGTTCCTTCATCGTCACTGGGTCAAAATCCTGGAACTCCCTCCCTAACAGCGCTGTGGGAGCACCTTCACCACACGGACTGCAGCGGTTCAAGAAGGCAGCTCACCACCACCTTCTCAAGGGCAATTAGGGATGGGCAATAAATGGCGGCCTTGTCAGCCCACATCCCATGAATGAATAAAGAAACCTGGAAAAAGCCGGCTTAGCTCCTCCCTTTCTTAATCTAGTTTAACTTCTATCTGAATTATATCTGCACCTTTTTGCAATAGATGATGCTTGAGAGAGCAATTATAAAACAGAGTGAATGCTAGAATATATAAGGGGCTAGACTTTCCACTTCACATCGCTGGGCTAGTGCCCATATATCACCCAAAAAGGCCTGATATCGCCCAAAAATGGAAAGTTGGGACACATCGCCGAGCTTATCGCTGACACATCGTCCGCCGCAACTTTCGGCTCACATTGCCGAGGTGATCGCCCACATCGCCCAGCCCAACTTTCGGCACATCACCGGACTGATCGCTCGCCGAGAACATCGCTGGAGAATAGTTGCTCTTGCCTGGCCTTCCTCACAGAACTGGGCACTAAGGACACCATTTTGAACGTCGGAGGATGACAGGAGGCCTCTTAAACAGGGGCTTAGATAATTTGTGAATTATTTAAGGGCCTTTTAAAGATAGAGACACTCACAATTAGACGTTTTCATATATTTATATAAATAAGTGACGTTTCATACTTACTTGGTCTGGCCTGGACATTGTTTAACAACAGTTGCAGTAATGTTCTGTTTTAACTTACGTTATTAGAAGACACTGCACAACAATTGTAAAGTGAAATAAAATGGTTTTAATAAAATGACAACTTTTAACGTGAATTTTCAATTACAAACGCCAAACCCCCCGCACCAACCCACACCCCAACAGTGAAACGACAACACCAACAATAAATGTGAACAATAGGAACAATATTAAAAAGAGTACACCCCTCTCGCTACCTGCGGCCATGTTTCCCTCCAGATCCTGCACCCCCCCGGGTCGTTGCCTCACCCACCCGTTTTGGTCCCCGGGTACTGCTGCGAAGCCGGCGTGCAGTAGCGATGGCAAGACTTCCTGCCGTGGTGGGGGACATGTGGGACGATCGCTTGTTGGGGGGGCTGTTGGCGGGGAAGACAAAACGGGGGGATCGCCTTCCGAGTCAGGAGGTGGTGCATCCTCCTGACCTGCCTGTGTGCCGGTGCTTGTGGTCACGGGAGCTTGGGGTGCAGCGCTGTGTATCGCCAAGAACGCATGCCGCATGGCATGGTTGGAGGAGGAGATTCCACGCAACTCCAGGATCATCTGCTGCGTTGCCTCCACTTGGCGAGCAGACACCCGGGAGAATTCCTGCGTGAACTCCACAAACACCTGGAGCAGCTCGAGCTGGATCACGACAGACTCCTCGCACAGTCGTGGCAGGCGCTTCACGCGGTGGTCCAGGGTAGGCCTTTGCTCAAGCCGCTGACCCGGCCACCGTGGGGTCTGCGACAGCACCCAATGTGCGCCTTGGCGTCGACAACTGCATGCCGCTTGGTTCCGGTACCTGCTCAGTTGGGATCCCCAGCATGACTGCAGGTTCCCCAGACAGAGGGGTGCAAGGGGCATCCTCCTCTGTCTCCAGGTATTCCTCCTCCTCCTTGGGCTCGGTGGTCTCCTCCTCTTCACCACCCATGGTGAATGACACATGCAGTGGGTGAGGTCCATGTGAGCATCTGTCCTCCCGTTGCACCTCTGGAGCTGGTAAAGCTGCAAGACACAATTGAGATTATTAGAGCAGAAAGCATTGTTGCGCCGCGCTGGCATACGTAGGAGGAACAGCACTAATCCCATAAATGTGGCAGAGAAACGTTACATATTAATGCATCATATGGTGGTATCTATGACAGTACATCTATGTGGAAATCACTGCGCCAGAGAGCTGTGGAGGCTGGATCAGTCGCAGATAGACCGAATGATAAGGGAGTGAGGATTTATGGGGTGCAGACAGAAAAGGGCACAAATGGCCAGATGGACTGCTCTCGTGTTCTTATGTTGTCGACCTGAGTGTGGCAGAGAGTCACACAGAGGCTGCATGCGTAACATGACATTATTCGTCTATGATATGAGAATGAAGTGATGTCACATGGCTCTTACACTGCTTGACACATTACTCACGTGGCGCATGCGATGGTCCGGCAACACCACACGTGGTGACCGCTCGACTGTGGGCCCCCACTAGCGCTGCAGCACGTTCCTCCAGGTCGGTGAGGGTCTGTATTACAGCAGGGCCTCCCCAGTGCACCTCTGCTGAGCCTGATTATTAGATATCTTCCTCTGCGAACGTGAATAGAGCATAGCATAAGCTACTTGACTTGGGTAAGTAATTTATACACAACAGTTTCAAACATTATATGCTAATAGGGGTTGTGTCCACAATTCAATGACAGTAGCTGATGTCCAAAAGCGTCCCAGGCCAGACAGTGAGCAAAGGCAGCTCTCCCCCCAGTCCATGCTGGGTCGCTGTGTAAGTGACAGCAGCCAGAGAGACTTAAAACGGGCACCGGTTCATGGCCCTGTCCAGTTCTTAACGGGGATGATATATGTTATATAAGTTAGAATAACAAGCTTACATTCAATCCAGGAGAATTACCATTATAATGATTATTATACTTAGAATGTGCATTATTAAAGTATAAAGTCGTACTTACTCTTACTGAAGCAACGAGGCTGTTCCAGCGCTTGCGGCACTGGTCGGAGCTCCTGGGCTCGTGGGACACAGACGAGACGACCTCGGCTATCTCGCCCCATAACCTGCGGTAAGCCAGTGGTGCTGGTTTCCCACCACGCTCCCCCCCACCCCCCTGGTTAGTTGGGCCCAGCGGGAGTGCACCTCCACCACGAGGGCCTCGTTGGCCTCCTCAGAGAAGGGTTTGGCCCTCTTCCCGTCTCCATATCTCTCCCACTTTCATCGCTGTCAGACATATTTCTCTGTCTTTCTTTCTTTCTCTTTCTCTCTCTCTCTCTCTCTCTTTTCTCTCACCTCTCTGTCTCTGCCTTCCTCCTCTCTCTCTATCTCTCGATCTCTCTCCCCCTTCTGTGCATGTGTGGATGACCCCTGACCTCCCGAAACGCGGGAAAATATAGCCAACCAAAAAAATAAATTTATGTACCCTTCGCCATCGCTGGGCTATCGCTTCGCCCATTTCACATCGCTGGGCTATTATCGAGCCAAAAGTCGCGATCCAAAAAATGGGCGATGTTCCAGCGATCATGAAGGCTGCAACATCGCTAACACTGGAACATTCCCCATTTTTTGGGCCCTAGCGAACAAAGTGGAAAGTCTAGCCCAAGCTGTTTAGACAGAACAGCAGGAAGCTATGCCAATGCCCTCGAACCTAATTCAATTTAGTGATGTAAACTGCATTTTGAAATATATTTTTATGATCACTTACAGGCAGAGAGCCAGCGCCATTCTGCATTGACGGTTTGGAGAAAACAAAGAGAGGGGGGCAGGGGGGTTGAACCAATATCATTTGAATAGGGATGCAGATGTGGTCTCTCAGGATGACAGCAAATCACACCCTTAAGCCACTCTGCTCAACTGAGTGCACACATGGCAGAAAGCATGCAGGACCAGGCAATGCCTGCATGTGCAGGCATGGGAGAACCAGTGGGTCATTGTATGACCCAGCTCAAGCAGGTAGTGGGTCACCTCACTCCCAAGAGGCTTCCATTGATTCACAGCACCCAGACGCCGCACAGATTCCTGCCATGAAGGAACATGAGGTTAGGATCCAGAGCACACATGCCATATAAGGGTAAATTAACTGCTCTCAGTGGGGAAACCCTGCTCAAAGGGAGTACAGGTTGCAGATAGGGCTATAGCGCTGCCATACTGATTCTCCCACTTGCTCTCCAGTCTAACATAGGCTGGGAGAAAAAGATTGGTGAATTTACCCGATAGCGTAACCAAAGGGAAGCACTGGACTGCTGAGTACCACTCACACACATAGCAGTTTTAAATAATTAAAATTCAGTTCATTAACGTTCAACATTTCCAGAGAGTGTTCTTGGTGTGCTGTCTGATAATGTATCCTCCGGTGACAGGAATGAAGTCCTGAGCAGTTTATTTGCAGCCAAGGACAATGTAGCTAAAGATGTTTTGGTGACAGCACAGTAAAGATGGATAAAAGTCTTGTCAATAAGATGGTTGGTTGGAGGACTTAGGTGACGGTCTCCTCAATGCGAGCCTAGCATACCACGCTCACAGTCTGTAAGGGGCTTCAACAGTTGGAGTCTTCTGGCTCCTGCTTATCACCTTATTGGAGTTAGCTATCCTTCTCTTCTGGATGCTCCACAGTTACACCTCAACCCTGATAATTCTGGAGATTTTGGCTGGGCTGTATTGTAGAACACTTTCTGGTCAGTCAAGACATCTAAAGCATTGCCTCATGATACCACTGGTGTTTTTTGGTAACGATTCTGGTAGCTGCATGCATCTCATTGTATCTGTGCTTGGCACTTGTCCGTGATTATCAAAGAGGTGTCATGAGACGGGGCCAATGAGGGCATCCTGTTCTCCAAGGAGCCAACTATGCAACCTTCATTGTGGACCAAATACAAGGAGCACCATGAATTGGCCTTAAAATAAAGGTATCTTGATTGCTGCCTGAATAGCAAGAGTTGACCTATATCGTTCTGTGCTGGTGGTCGCAGGTGGCAATTCATGGCGACATAGAGCAGGCTCTCTCGTGCTCTTGCTGGTTGCTCATCGAGCAAACACAAAAGCCCTCGGATGAATCCAGGTGAGTGCAGCTGTGCCTATAGATCTGGTTTCCAGGGTAACAATGAGTGTGGGCTGCCTGTCTTTGATGCTACCTCACCTGCGTGGCATCCTTCCTTTGCTCCTCTTCCTCCAAAAAAATGATGTTCCCATAGGAGTACCCATGGAATCAATTGAAATTGCGTAGCTGAAAATGTAAAGTAAGGCCAAGATAGTCAAACAAAAAGACAAAAACAAAACCAAATTTAAAAATGACAACTCCGCTTTAAATGGCGGGGGCGAGGTTGAACACTTCGCTCATTCCCAGTGGGATTTGCACCTATACTCATTAAACCCATTTAAATTATATTTTCAGGAAGCTCTCCCCTCTTTTGGGCACAAGCTTCCTGCCCAATCAGAAGTTCTCCATTGGCACAAGATAGGCAGAGATTTGGCAAGTGCAATATCCGCCCAGAATGCTGATCCTCATCCCCACTCTCACCAGTGATGGTGGAAATAATCAGAAAATTGGGGCTTATGTCTCTGACTGTACGGTTTGGAGACACCTTCGCCTCCCATCACAATATCTGTCTCTCTCTTAGCCTCACACTGTCTGCCTCTTCATGTAAGTCTGCCCTTTCAGACACTCTTCTATATCTATTCCACTCTCTGTGAATGTCGCACAATTTGTGTTTTGAATACTCTTTACCCTTTGAATGAGCTACGCTTTTTACTTTCTGCTCTTAGGCTAGAAATAACTGTTAATTTGCTCTTAAAAAGCTCTTAATTTGTTTCTATGACATTCCTCTATCCACTATTTTAATTGAGGCACTAACCCGCCTATTTTAAATAAGTTAGACAGAATATATAGCACAGAGCAGGCCATTCAGCCCAACTGGTCCATACCGGTGTTTATGCTCCACAAGAACCTCCTCCCACCCTACTTCATCTCACCCCATCAACATATTCCTTTCTCCCTCATATTTATCTAGCTTCCCCTTAAATGCATCGATATTATTCGCCTCAACCACTTCCTGTGGTAGCAAGTTCCACATTCTCACCGCTCTCTGGGTCAAGAAGTTTCTCCTGAATTCCCCATTGAATTTATTAGTGACGATCTTATATTTATGACCCATAGTTCTGAACATCCCACAAGTGAAAACATCTTCTCTACGTCTACCCTATCAAACCCCTTCATAATATTAAAGACCTCTATTAGGTCACCCCCAGCCTTCTCTTTTCTAGAGAAAAGAGACTCAGCCTGTTCAATCTTTTCTGATAGTTATAACCTCTCGGTTCTGATATCATCATTGTAAATCTTTTTTTTGCGCCTTCTCCAATGCTTCTATATCCTATTTATAATATGGAGACCAGAACTGTGCAGAGTACTCCAAGTATGGTCGAACCAAGGTTCTATACAAGTTTAACATCACTTCCCTGATTTTCAATTCTATTCCTCTAGAAGCTATATTCATCCTCAGCCATCATCTGATTGAATAGCGGAACAGACTAGAGGGGTTGAATGGCCGCCTCCTGTTCCTATGTTAAAATAGAGGACAGAGCAGTAGCATCATTAAGTGTTTCTTAGCCAATGCTGGCCACAGTAATTTCTAGCCTCTTATCTTTTGTTTGACATCTTTTACCTTTTGAATTTGTGGTGCTGATTTTCCTCTTGAGAGTCCAGTTACAACCGTTGGAGATGGTTAGGCATGTGCGAAAGCAGCACCGAGCCTGCGCGGAGGCCCAGAAAAGATCGCGTGCATGTGCCTCGTACGGGTCAGAGTAGTGCTGAGTGGCACTGAGGCTTGATGGGAAAATCAGACAAAGAGCCCGGATAGAACAAGCTTGATGGGTTAATTGGCCTTTTCTTGCTCCTGACTTGCCGTTTTTATGTGGTGGGCTTGAGTGGAACTGGAGACTGTGAGTGCTTATCTGTCTAATCTTGCAAGTTTAGAGTGATTGTGCGTTAAAGATTTTTTCAGAGACGTTTTCGGAATGAAAAGTAATTCCAGTCATTAGAATTTCAATGAAATTATTGATGTACATGGCCTCCTTAGAAAGCATTTATTGACGTGTGTAAGTCTCCTGACGGCTAACTTTCTCCTCTCTGTTTAGGTGATGCTCCATATTGTACACCGGAACAGTACAGAGAGTGCGCAGACCCTGCCCTAGGTAAGGACCTCTTGTGTTTTATTAACTGTTTCTGAGGCCAGTGGAAAGGTTAATGTTGAGTTGCTTGTGGTGGATTTTTTCCAACTGTGACTGACAACATTTCTGGTGAACAAAGCACACTCCCCTTAAAATAAGAGCGAAAGGGAAGGCATGTTAAAATGAGATGGTGGTTGAACTCAGCTGAGTTCTTTTCTTACTTGCTATTGGTGGACTGTCAATGACTACTCTTGTTCTAAGGACATCCCGGTTTGCCTTTGCTGGAATGCTAGGAATGTCACTTCAACTTTAGCTGCTACGTGTCAATGCATTGCCATCAGAAATCTACCCAATAGTAAGTAGATATAAAGAGAAACGGTGCAAAGGTTGCACGTTGGAAAGAGAAACAGGAACGAGTTAGAAACACTCAGCAGATTCTGTGAAGAGAAAAGACAGGCTAATGCTTCAGTAGGAGACGTTTGTGGGGGATCCGATGAAAAGTTCCATCCTAAACATGAACCCATCTTCCTCTTTCAACTGCTGATCGACCTGCTGTTTATTGCCAGCATTTTCTGTTTTTATCTCAAAGCCTAATTAATTTGGTTGACATTTCAGCCAATAAAACTTTGCTTTGCTGCTTCATGCTTCGACCTCCAATGACGTACCAGATAGTGGGGTGGTGACGGGAGTGGGGGGCAAATCATTATTTTCAAGCCTTAGCGGAGAAAGCAATCCTTGTTAAATTCAGTCAGAACTCCATATAAATTGGCTCGAACTGTAATGAGGATGCCAACTCAAGTCTTTGATGAAGGAATCTCCGTTCAAAAGTTGATGTTCTACAATGGAGAGCTTAGGTACCGGTTAAAATGGTAATGACTTTGGTCAAATTCAGCAGTGAGCTGCTTGGCTGATTCCAGCTCTGAGATCTATCACCGAATGTCTCACTGTGGCCTGTCGATCCCCAGCCAGAAATGAATTTACAAATCTCTGATGTCCTTAGGGTTGCCAACTCCGGTTGGATGTACTCCTGGAGGTTTCATCACATGACCCTCCCGCCTCCAAACGCCCCGCCCCCATGTTCCACCATTGGATGCCTGACACATCCATCCTCATGGCGCCCCGCCTTCCCCGGCAATTGGAAAGCAAATAAGCTCTCCATTATCCGATTGCATGATGTGTGACTGTCACTCAAACCATCTTATTGTCCTGCCTCCAATATTTTTATCACCAATAAATGGGGGAAAAAAATCACATTTGTTTCTTTGTTGCCTCAGTGGGATATTATGTACTGTTGAATTTGTTTTCTCAATGCTGCCGCATGCAATTCGCCCGATGCGCTCATGAGGCACAGAACTTCTTGTTCGTTCGGCTCCGCGAGCGTTACCGTGCGCGCTTCATTCCATGGGCACAAGTGCCGCTGCACCATTACTCGGCAATGCACCATGACGATAGCTCACCAGCCCCCGCTACCCGGCCCACCTTCCCGATGCCATTCTAGGCCACCGTGTAGCTTGTGTGTTCCATCTCGCGGTATTTCGGAAGCGTGCTTTGCACTCGGCTTACCAATCCACATGGTGCCCAACTCTCTGTTGAGTTCAATGCAAATTTGCCAGCTGCGACAGAACAAGAAATCTGAGTCCTGCTCCTCTCTCATATGTTAATTTGGCTTCATGTTTTCAGTTAAGAAATTTGTGGAACTGTCAAATTTTTTTTGCATGATGGCAAGTCTGCACTGAGCAGTTTTGTTGTTGCCCCTCTGGCCCTCGCTGACTCTCCCTTCCCACCCGCTCCTTATTGCTGCAAAAATACTCAAGGCCAAAAGGGCCTCCTTGGTTACAAACTGTTACGTGTTATCAGATGTTGTCTTGACTGCTATACTGACTTGTTTTTCTTGTTCCTTATCGTAAGGTCAGGCTGGACTTGGAGCTTTCACAAAGTACCAGTGCCACCAGAGCACATGGCTGGAGCGTGCTGCTGCCCCCCCCCTCCCCCCCCGCCGAGCAAAAGGCATTCCCCTCCATTTGGGCAGACAGGGGGATCCCACACAGCTGAACGGTACCACGTGACTCTGAAGTTGCTCAGGCAGCACAACCGGCGGTGGGGAGGGGGCGATGGGCGCGAAGGGGGGCAGCTCACGTCAGATGGCCTGTCGCTTCTCTGAAGAGACACACGCCATGCTGGCTAAGTGGCCTGGCACAGGTCTACAATGTGCCTCCGTACCGCTGCCAGCCTCGCAGAAGATGCTGCTGGCTGCAAGGATCCCATGGGTGAGGACTGACCATCCGAGGGTTAACAAGTGACACTGACATTGGGGCTACTGATGAAGGTACACTGGAGATCCATAAGCGAGGACAACAACCAGGCTCTTGCGCACAGAAACCACTGGGAGAGGGCCAGCACAGGTAATTTATGTGGAGGTTAGCAGTGTTTTTGGTGCATGATGTTGGTTGTTGTGGTGACACGATCCCACGCATATTAAACTCTGTTCCGTGCCCATAGGTCTTCCCAACTCGTCTCCCGCTGGCAAACAAGCCTGGAAAAGCCACCCCTTGCAAAGTACAGTGGCACGGTTCATCCCGATGCTCGCCTCTGAAAACAGGATTGCCGAGTTAATCACAAACACGCAATAAAGAACAGCAGCAGGACGTGCGCAGGAGAGACGCCACGAGGGACTGCGGTTGTGCTGCATGCACGAGCAGAGAGACTTGGACCAGCGCATGGAGGGCAAAGATCTGGCCGCAATCATGAGGTGACCCTGAAGTGGCCATGAGGTGATCATGAGCCCAGTGGTAGCCAAAGAAAATAAATTAAAATAGAACGATTAAGATTTGTGGTCATTTCATGTGCACACACTATACATTAAGCCTACCATGTAAGGAAATGATGGACATTGCACAAGCAGCAGCAAACAGTGTTTCTGCTCTATCCACTGTTATCCAACAGAATATTGCTCTGGCGGCTGACACTGTGACATGTGCTGTGGTGGTTCGGCGCGCACAGTCAACACAGATCACACATAGAGCTCCACAGCAGCTACTTGCCCACAGCAGAGTGTGTACGTGTTCCTTTCAGAAGTGCGGCACCCTCCCATTTGGCATCTTGCAGAGTTGTGCACTCCGCAGGTGAACTGTTAAACGATGGTGGTGGCACTGGCTGCTGGATGAGACAATGTTAGGTCGAAGCGCACCCAGCGGGCACCAATACCTTGGCCAGTCATTAGTGCACTCGTATTACTTGTAAGGGAACAGGCATGTCTGTACAAGGCATGTCCCTCTCCTTGTTGCCCAGCAGACCTATCGTCACAATTCTTTCTGATTAGGATGTCATGTTACTTATTCATAAAGAACAGTCACTACAGCTACCTGGCAGATGTGCTGCTATGCATTTTATGACGTCAACACTGCTACCACCCAGCAATGGTCTAAAGAAAGAGTTATGCGTGCAACTTGAAAAGTATGATGTTGAAATAAATAAAGCAAACGATTGCAATACAGCAATCCGCCTCTCTACCTCTCTTTTCTCCTTCAAGACGTTCCTTAAAACCTACCTCTTTGACCAAGCGCTGCGCTAATTTCTACTTATGCGGCTCGGTGTCAAGTTTTTATCGCATTATAGTCCTGTGAAGCGCCTTGGGATGTTTCACTACGTTAAAGGTGCTATATAAATACAAGTTGTTGTAGCTGCAATAGGAAATGCAACAACAAGGTGCAGCAGTAAGGTACCATTTAGCTCCAGCAAGGGCCAATGCAGTAGCATCAAGATATAATGCAACAGCAAGGTGCAATGCTGGAGCAATAAGGTACAGTACAATAATGGGAAGGCATTATACAGCCACAGCATACCATGCAGCAGCAAGGCACAATGCTGGAGCAAAGAATTGTAATGCAGGACAGCAAGGTAAAATGCCGCAGCCGCTTGGTGCGATGCAGCAGTGACATACAATAAAGCAGCTGCAAGGTGCATTACAGAATCAACAGCGTACGATGCAATAGCAATAAGGTGCACTCAGTGGCAGCAAAGTGTAAATGCAGCCCAAGCAGGGTGAAATGCAGCGGCAACAAATCACAGTCCAATAGCAAGCAGCAACATGGTACAATGCTGCCTGGACAGGGTGAAATGCAATGTCAGCAAGCTACAGTGGAGCAGCAAGAAGGCACAATACAACAGGATTAAGGTGCAACACAGCAGCAGCAAGGCATAATGCATCAACAAAATGTAATGCTGTAGCAAGATGTAATACAACAACGAGCAGTGAAGTTGCACCAACATGGTACAGTACAGCAGCAGAAAGGTACAGTGCAATGATGAGATGCATTGCTGCAGCAAAATGTACAGCGCAACAGCAAAATGCAATGCAGCGGCACAAAAGGTACAATGCAGCAGCAGCAAGGTGCAATGCAGCAGCAGTAACAAGATACAAAATAGTAACAACAAAGAATGCAGCAACAACATGCAATGCAGTAAGGACAAGGTGCAGCAAAGGAGCAGTACAGCAGTGCAAGGTAGATCACAGTAACAGTAATAAGGTGAAAGACAACAGCACAAAGTGCAATGCAACCGCAATAGAGGACATTGCAGCAGAAAGGCGCAATACAGCAATAAAATATTGTACAAAAGCAGCAAGATGCAGGGCAGCAGCAACAGGCTGTGATGTACTGTACAGGAGCAACATGGTACAACGCAATCAAGTAAATACAACAGCAAAGTACAATGCAAACCACAGCAAGATGCAAAACAGCAGCAGTGAGCGACAATGTATAATGCAGCTGTAACAAGTTGCAATATAATAACAAGGTGTGATGCAGCGGCACGGCTCAATACAACAGTAACAAGCTACCGTGCATCAGAAGCAAGGTGCAGTGCTGCAGCAGCAAGCTGCAACACAGTAAATGGGTACAATGCAACACCATTGCAACAAGGTGCAATGCAGTTGCAGCAAGATGCAATACAGCAACTCGATGCGACGTAGAAGTAGCAAAGTACATGGCTGTCGCAGCAAAGTAACAAAGTGGAGTGCAAAACACTTGGCTGTTGAACCATGGTGCAATATCGCAGCAAAGTACAATGTAATACAGCAGCATGTATAATAGAGCCACTGTGAGCTGCAATACGGCAGCAACAATTGCAATACAGCAGCAGCAAATTGCAGTGTGCAATACAGCAGTACAGTGCAATACTACAGCGCAAAGGTACGATGCAGCAGTAACAAGGTGCAATGTAACAGAAAAAAGATCCAGTGCAGTGCAGCAGCAAGAAACAATGCAATAACAACACGATGCAATGCAACAGTAGCAAGGCACATGACTGCAGCTGCAAGGTGCAATACAGCAGCAAAGTTCAACAGAGCCACTGTGAATGGCAATGCAACAGCTGCAGTACACAATATGGCAGCGCAGTGTACAATACAGCGACAGCAAGCTGCAATGCGCAGTATAGCAGTAGCAAGAAGGTATAACACAGCAGCAGGAATGTAAACCACAGCAGCAAGAAGCTACAATACCCAGGACAGATTTGGCCAACCTTTCCAAACTCCAGAATAAGAAATAGAAATTGCATGCTAGCAATAGGTTACACGGTTTAATAGTTTTAATAGTTTAATAGAATGCTCACTAAAATTCTTATTGGAACGGCAAGTACACAGGCAAGACATGCTGAAAGCTAGCCCATCAATGTGACTTCTGACGTGCTATGGTTGCAATGAATTACTTGAAAGCTGAATTGTGTTCTTTCATTCCCTCTCTCATTCTCACTTTTTTTTCACCTCCACTCTCTGTTCCTCTCTGTTTCACCCCCTTCGCCACACATTTGTAAGGGCAGCCTGAGTCTAGAGAGAACATTATTCTGAATTGACCTCCAGCTCAAAGGGCTGTAGCAAAGTGTCACCTGCATGGAGCTTGGAAATGCCAGACTGCTGTACAGATTGAAGGTTTTAATGAACCAGTATCCAGGGAGGAAGTGGACTTCCCACTGCACCGACCTGGCTAATGGGAAACATGGACGGCGTGCAAACAGAATTTCAAAAAGTTCCTCTGGACAGGAGTGGGTGGTGGGGGCAGAATGGTGATGACCTTGGAGATCAGTGCCAGGAGCTGCCAACTTGCATTGGCACTGCCCTTTAAAAATGGGAACTAAAAAAAGACTTGCATTTATAAGAACATAAGAATTAGGAGCAGGAGTAGGCCATTTGGCCTCTCGAGCCTGCTCCGCCATTTAATATGATCATGGCTGATCCGATCATGGACTCAGCTCCACTTCCCTGCCCGCTCCCCATAACCCTTTATTCCCTTATCGCTCAAAAATCTGTCTATATCTCTACCTTAAATATATTCAATGACCCAGCCTCCACAGCTCTCTGGGGCAGAGAATTTCACAGATTTACAACCCTCTGAAAGAAGAAATTCCTCCTCATCTCAGTTTTAAATGGGCGGCTCCTTATTCTGAGACTATGTCCCCTAGTTTTAGTTTTCCCTGAGTGGAAATATCCTCTCTGCATCCATCTTGTTGAGCCCCCTCATTATCTTATATGTTTCGATAAGATCACCTCTCATTCTTCTGAACTCCAATGAGTATAGGCCCAACCTAAACCTATCTTCATAAATCAAACCCTCATTTCTGGAATCAACCTAGTGAACCTTCTCTGAACAGCAAGTATGTCCTTCTTTAAATATGGAGACCAAAACTGTACTCTAGGTGTAGCCTCACCAATAACTACCCTCTACAGTTGTAGCAAGACTTCTCTGCTTTTATACTCTATCCCCTTGCAATAAAGGCCAACATTCCATTTGCCTTCCTGATTACTTGCTGTACCTGCATACTAACTTTTTGTGTTTCATGCACAAGTACCCCTAGGTCCCTCTGTACTGTAGCACTTTGTAATTTTTCTCCATTTAAATTATAATTTGCTTTGCTATTTTTTCTGCCAAAGTGGATAACCTCACATTTTCCCACATTATACTCCATCTGCCAAATTTTTGCCCACTCACTTAACTTGTCTATCCCTTTGCAGATTTCTTGTGTCCTCCTCACAATTTGCTTTCCCACCCATCTTTGTATCATCAGCAAACTTGGCTACATTACATTCGGTCCCTTCATCCAAGTCATTAATATAGATTGTGAATAGTTGAGGACCCAGCACCGATCCCTGCGGCACCGCACTAGTCACTGTTTGCCAACCGGAAAACAATCCATTTATCCCGACTCTCTGTTTTCTGTTAGTTAGCCAATCCTCTATCCATGCTAATATATTACCCTAAACCCCGTGAACTTTTATCTTGTGCAGTAACCTTTTATGTGGCACCTTATTGAATGCCTTCTGGAAATCCAAATACACCACATTCACTGGTTCCCCCTTATCCACCCTCATTACATCCTCAAAGAACTCCAGCAAATTTGTCAAACATGATTTATCTTTCATAAAACCATGCTGACTCTGCTTGATTGAATCATGCTTTTCCAACTGTCCTGCTACTGCTTCCTTAATAATGGACTCCAGCATTTTCCCAACGACAGATGTTAGGTTAACTGGTCTATAGTTTCCTGCTTTCTGTCTGCCGCCTTTTTTAAATAGGGGCATTACAATTGCGGTTTTCATGACCACCGGACGTCTCAAAGCGCTTTACAGCCAATGAAGTACTTTTGGAGTGTAGTCACTGTTGTAATGTAGGAAACGCGGCAGCCAATTTGCACACAGCAAGCTCCCACAAACAGCAATGTGATAATGACCAGATAATCTGTTTTGTTATGTTGATTGAGGGATAAATATTGGCCAGGACAGTAGAGAGAACTCCCCTGCACTTCTTCAAAATAGTGCATGGCATCTTTTACGTCCACCTGAGAGAGCAGACGTGCCTCGATTTAATGTCTCATCTGAAAGACGGTACCTCCGACAGTGCAGCGCTCCCTCAGCACTGTACTGGAGTGTCAGCCTGGGTTATATACTCAAGTCTCTGGAGTGGACTTTGAACCCACAACCTACTGACAAGAGTGCTTCCCACTGAGCCACAGCTGACACGGATTCTATTTGAGGCATACAGACTTCAGTGTTCCCGACCCCAGCCTTTACGTGGTTCTTTGGGTTGCCACAGCATGTATTTCAAATGTTTTGGAGGCCTGCTCTCGAGAGGAGCGAGTAGGACAGGTTGTAGCTTCATACAAAATCATGGAAAGCCTAGGGCTCGGGGAGCCCACATACATTGCACTCATTGACCTTCATAAGGCTTTTGACCTAGTGCCTTCTGGGCTCATCAGGAAGGAGATGGGAACTGGGAGCACATGGCTTGGATTTTATCTCCAGCCCCAAGATTGGTGTAAGGATAGGTGAGAGGCTGATGAAATTACTTCCCTCATAGGATGAGTGTGACAAGGATGTCTGCTATTGCCCATCTGATTCGATGTCTTTACCAATGATGCATTGGACGGCATTGTAAGGGGCAGTCTTGGAGTACCCTGGGTATTTCTGAAGGAATTGTGGCACTTCTTTTGACAGATAGTGTGTCATTGGTAGACTTGCCTGCAGATCTCGTGGGCTCTACTCACCATATTGCCTTCGTGCACAGGATTATGGCTGGGCACGACTCGAGTTGGGATCTCCAAAGTACTGATTGGAAACACAAGGGTGAATGTCCCGATTGTTGATTCATATCAGTCCCTGGATTCCGGTGAATGCCTACTTCAACACAGATACAGTCCTCTGGGATCATACTGAGAAGGGGCGAGGGCAACTTTGGCCCTTTACTATCACTCTTCAGCAAAGTCTCAATGTAGGTTAAGCTTGTGGCATAGAAGGCACGGCTCAGAACTCCGAGGCATGCTACAGGGGGAATTGTGACAATGGGGAAACAGTTGTGGTGAGGGGGGGCTTTGGTGTACGCTGGCCTATCACTCAACATCCTGAAGTGGGAGTCATGGTGGGAATGTCTCTTTCTCAAAGCATCTCACGCAAAGAGATGGATTGGTGACGAAGCAGCTTGAGGAAAAATAGAAAAGCAAAGTATTTTTTAAATGGTGAGAGATTGGGAAATGTTGGTGTTCAGAGGGACCTGGGTGTCCTTGTACACAAATCACTGAACGTTAACATGCAGGTACAGCAAGCAATTAAGAAAGCAAATGATATGTTGGCCTTTATTACAGGAGGATTTGACTATAAGAGTAAAGACATCTTACTGCAATTATATAGGGCCTTGGTGAGACCACACCTGAAGTATTGTGTACAGTTTTAGTCTCCTTACCTCAGGAAGGATGTATTTGCCATAGAGGGAGTACAATGAAGGTTCACCAGACTGATTCCCGGGATGGAGGGATTGTCTTATGAGGAGACATTGAGTAGACTAGGCGTATATTCTCTAGAGTTTAGAAGAATGAGAGGTGATCTCATTGAAACATACAAAATTCTTACAGGGCTCGACAGGGTAGATGCTGAGAGGATGTTTCCCCTGGCTGGAGAGTCTAGAACCAGGGGGTCACAGTCTCATAATAAGGGGTCGGCCATTTAAGACTGAGATGAGGAGAAACCTCTTCACTCAGAGGGTGGTGAATCTTTGGAATTCCCTATTCCAAAGGGCTGTGGAGGCTCAGTCATTGAGTATATTCAAGGCTGAGAGCGATAGAATTTTGGATATTAAGGGAATCAAGGGATATGGAGACAGTGCAGGAAAGTGGAGTTGAGGTAGAAGATCAGCCATGATCTTATTGAATGGCGGAGCAGGCTCGAGGGGCTGAATGGCCTACTCCTCCTAATTCTTATGTTCTTAAGTTGAGACAGACCTAAGGTACTGTTGGTGATTGACTCGCCAACCTGGCTCACTAATGGGATCTAGTGAGGTAGACCTGTCACTCGGGGCTGAGATTTATCGCACTCAACTCCAGATAACCCTGTATGCCAACACCCTCACAGTACCAGTTAGTGGTGCCCTGCTCTGTCACACTGTATGGTTCTTGCTGACTAAGCACCAGCAAAACCCCTGCGAACACGTGTGGCTCCCAAAAAGCCTTGGCTGTTGCCAACCTGTGCCCAAGCTGTCTGGACCTCGCTAAGAAGGTTGTTAGAGAGTGTGCACTCTTGTATTGAGTAAAGAGAAATTCTACTTCTATGGATTTCGCAGTCGTTGGGTTTAAGAGAGTCTTAAACATAATAATGGGTTTCCACAACTGTCAGATACCTAGCTAATCAGAAGGAAATATTCCCTCTCTCTTTATCACTCTCATTCCCTCCTTCCCCATCTTTTTCATTCCTCCTTGTCTCTTTCATTCCCTGTTTCTTCCTTTCTCTCCTCCTCTCTCCCTCTTTCATTTCTTCTATCCTTGCCTGTTTCTTTAATTCCTCCTCTCCCTTTCTCATCTCCTCATTCCTTGTCTATCATTCCCTTACTGGCAGCAACCTGTTTTTTTGCTTCATATTCCCACTCCAGCTAGCACCATCGGGTGTGCTTTTTGCTACAAGGGCTGGCAATGTGCAAAAGGTTTGTGCTTGTGGGGGCTTTGCTCTTTTTGCTGGGCTGTGGACCAGGTTATTGCTCGAGAGCTGAGCAGCCTCCCAAATGGATGGGTTGGCACATTCAGGCATTGCAATTCGCTCAAAATATAGAGGTCAGAATGCAAGGACAGCTGCCTGTGCATTGTGGCTGATTACATTCTGTATCTCTCACATTGGGACTGAATGCATGGGCAGGCACATACAAGAGCTGCACTTCAGACACAGAGGAGCAGCTTGTGAGAGGCCAGTTGTCCACTCCTGCACTGAGCAATTTGAACGTGCTAAGCAATGGGTTCTTCTTACATTACAACAGTGACTACACTCCAAAAGTACTTCATTGGCTGTAAAGCGCTTTGAGACATCCGGTGGCCGTGAAAGGTGCTGTAAAAATTCAATTCTTTCTTTTCCTCGTGTCTTCTTGCGGTTCCCTTTTGGAGAACCGTACAAAGTAGTCTAAGGATTTGCAGGCTGATTAATCGTGTTAACACTCCTTCCATGGCTGTGTACCTGCTGATAGGGTGGTCAGTCCAATATGGCGGGACGGGTTTATGGGCTGCCATAACTCATATGATGAGGGGGGCCACCCATACCCACTGGACACGAATATCCTGCTGGATGTCAACCCAGATTTCCGAGCTGGAGCTCCGACTCCATTCGCTGCGACTGTCTGGAGTGGGTTTACGAATCATGCACCTTCTGGCCCAGAGGCGGGAACGCTACCACTGCGCCAAAGGCTCACTCCGAACAATGGGTTAAATAGCCCTCAATACTACAGTCTGCGGGCAGCCATTTACAGTGCGTGCAAAGGGATTCAGCCAGCAAAAGGACATAATTTTAGGCTGCAAGCAAAAAAAGCACACTGCACTTTGCAGTCAACTACTTGCACCACATTGCACTGCAATCCAGCAAACTAAATGCTTTTACATTGCCCAGAAAAGACTACCCTTTGCCACCTACAATGCCGCATTTAGAGCGCATACATCGATTTTAGGCGATTTTGCAGTCAAGTAGGAAAAGAAATCTGTAGATCAAAGAGAACCACTGCGTACAGCAATCAAAACGATTCCATTGCACCTCTAGTAACACAGTAAAGTGATGACACCAGCACGTTCACAGCCAGGAGTGTGTAGAACAGCAAGTGGCACCATGCCAGCCTGGCATTAATGTGCGTGCATAGGACAGTGATTTTGGAGCTGTCCTATGTGGAAGACTGGAACCAAATGATGGCATTAATGCGGGAAAGAGGCACAGGTAGGTCAGTTTTGTGTCGCTCTCCCAACAAAGCTCAAAGCATCTTGCTTTGCTACCGGCTGCTCCCATCTGGTCTTTGTATTGCAGCTATCATCATTACAAGGGCTTGCTCAATATCCCATAGGCCGCTGTGATTGCTGCCAATTCCCTGAACTTGTCTGACATGTTTCAGTGGAAGCAACAAAGATTCTCAATTTTATTTTTAACTAAAGGAATGGAGGAAAGATTGCCTTGATTTGAAAGTCTCGGATTGTCCCCAGTTCAGTGTATGTATGCCAGTCCCAGGGCAGCGTTTTGGCAATGTATTAATATTGTTGTTCTGGGCTCTTGGCAATGCTGCATTCTGGCCGCTGGAAGTGGTCTTGAATTCTCGATGAAAGAAGTTGACTACGTTACCTTAAAGAAGCATTGTAGTTGGCAAACTTTTACGCAATGCATCATTTCCGTTACAACAATGTCGGGATCCAAGTTAGTATAATATTTATTGTCACAATTTTGGTCACCGCGCCATGTATTTGTAAATCAATAATGGTTTGCCAAACAAAGTTTTAAGAAGGCCGTGACCCTTTAAAAGGAGAATTTAACCTTCAGTGCCAAACCCGTTCCATTGCATTGCATCATGCTCCTCTTTCTGTTCAATTACTACGTCTATTCTTATTCCTTATTCACTTACTTTGGCCATGTACTTATTTTTAATAAGAATTATAGGTAAATCTAATGACACTTTAACCTTTTCATGTTTGGGTAGGGAGTGGCTACGGTGTAGTGCTCTTTCACCCTTTTACATGCAGCGTGAAGAGCTGCTCCCTGTAGGCGGCTGGGCAGCACTGTATAACCATGGTGACTGTGAGAGAAAATATGTGAGACTGGAAAAAGTTGCCTTAACCTGACTGGCAAATTCTCTGGACCCAGACTTTGAGAGAGCTGCAGTGCGACCGGCTCCCTGCATGTCAGGTCGCTCGCATTAAGGAGCGCAGCCAACAGGCTGAGAACCACGCGTCTGTCATTGGTTGGCATTCCTTCCTGTAAAAGCTCCTTGAGTGCAGCTGTTGAGCATTCCCCAGTCAATGTAAATCTCGCCTGTGTAAATCTTGCCTCCTAAGGTGCCAGTTCCATTGTGTAAACCAGAATGATACCACAGCGAATAAGGTTTATCCAGAAACCAAGTCTGTGGTGACCCCAGTTACCCAGAAATCTTTGCAGATAAAAACAAGATGGCAGAACACCTCTGGCTAGCCTCCATTACTAAACACAGGGTGCCCCGTCCTGTGGGAAAATAGGTGAGACACAGCAGCAATAATCAGAACCAAAACAACAAGCAATTATTGCTGAAGTTTATTTGTTATCCAGCTTGCTGTTAAATGAAGCAGTGATTGTGATGTTGTCCAATTATTATGTCTGCAAGTCTTGAATGAGTTTTTGATATTTAACAACTCTCAGCTGAATACACCACTTAGATCATTAAAAAGATCCCCAAGTGGCATTGCGCGGGGTGGTACTGAGTGACGGAGAGCAGGAAGATCCCAGGCTTGATTCCCAGTCTTTACAGAGTTAGCTGATCCATGTTGGGATACTGATAGTAACGCTATGATTAACCTCAGTATTCATGGGCCAGCGAGAGGAAAAATCAGCCAGGCTCCCTACTCTTGATTGCTGTGCAGTGACTCCAGCTAGAAGGTGCATGTGTGGTCACTGGATGAGAAGAGGATTTGATTTTTTTTGGTGCCCCCACTTACGCCCGCCCCCCGACCATAGTCTGCTAACACTCACGTGGAGAATGGGCCACTTGAGCAAGGTACCAGACATTGGCCAATGCCTGTGGAGCTGTACCCCAGTAAGAATCAGCATCTTCAGAAGAGGGAGGGAGAATGTTGGAGGATAAAGATAAAGTTCTGATAAATGTGAGCATTTCTAAACAAACTTTAGAATGCTTTTAAGTGTGGGTACTATGTTGTGTCGAAGTATTATTGGTCTTGACACCCAGGATGTCCAACAGATTGCTTTCAAGGTACAAGTCCTTCTTTATCCAGCTGGCCAACAATCTCTGAATCCTTGCAGTCGCTGTGTTCCACTGCTTGCTACACCATGTGTTTTTTTAAACACAGTATTACTTTAATAATTAGGACAAAAGATAATACAAAATATCTGAATATATACATATGTATCAATATATTTATTGTGTGTTTCAAAAGGGGTCTGGGTGGTGCACAGGGTTAAAATATTGTCTTTTCACCTCTGATGTTTGGGTTCAAACTTAGCCTTAACAAGCGATTTGATATTTATTTACATCCAGTCTAATCATAGAAAATATATTCTTGCCCTTGAAAGGCTACAAAGGCAAGCAGCCAAGATGGTCCCGATGTCAGGCATTTCATTTGTGAGGGAAGGTTGAAGAAGTTCTTTTCTTTGCAAAAGCACAGACTTTGAGGTGACTCAATTTGAAGTTTTCAACACTACATGGAGGCAAGTAATGGAGTTGATTGAGGCAAATTTTACACCATGGCGAAGGGGTCAAATGCCACCAAGTGAAAGATCAGGGAATTAGGAGTAAGACATGTCGACATTTTTAGAAAAGGAATAACTCGGGAGTGAAGGATGGGTTCAATGGATCCAAGAGATAATTGGATGTGGTTCTGGAGAGAAATTGGGAAAAAACTTCCTCTCGTAGTTAAGAAATTTGTCTACACCTTGCACCTTTGGCACTTAGTGAAGGCTTCACCCCCCTCAAATTTCCCTTCAACTAGTAGGTTGTATGAGTATCCCTGGTTGTTCAATAAATTAACTTTCCATTAGAATGACTGGTTTTCATTTCACTTAGTCACATCTTAAATTTATTTGTGAAGATTTCAGTGTTTCAAGCAAAATTTCAAATATATTTGCTGGAGGAATTATAAGCCCCTGTAAAAAGGTGGGTAGATGTGGTTAGAAAAGAGACAGGGTTGTTGGGGCTTAAGAACATAAGAAATAGGAGCAGGAGTAGGCCACCTGGCCCCTCAAGCCTGCTCCGCCATTTAATAAGATCATGGCTGATCTGATCATGGACTCAGATCCACTTCCCTGCCCACTCCCCATAGCCCTTTACTCCCTTATCGCTCAAAAATCTGTCTATCTCCGCCTTAAATATATTCAATGACCCTGCCTCCACAGCACTCTGGGGCAGAGAATTCCATAGATTTACAACCCTCTGAGAGAAGAAATTCCTCCTCATCTCAGTTTTAAATGGGCAGCCCCTTATTCTGAGACTATGTCCCCTAGTTTTAGTTTCCCCTATGAGTGGAAATATCCTTTCTGCATCCACCTTGTCGAGCCCCCTCATTATCTTTTATGTTTCAATAAGCATTCTTCAGAACTCCAATGTGTATCGGCCCAACCTACTCAACCTATCTTCATAAGTCAACCCCCTAATTTCCAGAATCAACCGAGTGAACCTTCTCTGAACAGCCTCCAATGCAAGTATATCCTTCCTTAGATACGGAGACCAAAACTGCACACAGTACTCTAGGTGTGGCCTCACCAATACTCTCTACAGTTGTACCAGGACTTCTCTGCTTTTATACTCTACCTCCCTTGCAATAAAGGCGAACATTCCATTTGCCTTCCTGATTACTTGCTGTACCTGCATACTAACTTTTTGTGTTTCATGCACAAGGACCCCCAGGTCCCTCTGTACTGCAGCACTTTGCAATATTTCTCGATTTAAATTATAATTTGCTTTTCTATTTTTTTCTGCCAAAGTGGATAATCTCACATTTTCCCACATTATATGCCATCTGCCAAATTTTTGCCCACTCACTTAGCCTGTCTATATCCCTTTGCAGATTTGTTGTGTCCTCCTCACAATTTGCTTTCCCACCCATCTTTGTATCATCAGCAAACTTGGCTACATTACACTCGGTCCCTTCATCCAAGTCATTAATATAGATTGTAAATAGTTGAGGACCCAGCACCGATCCCTGCGGCACCCCACTAGTTACTGTTTGCCAACCGGAAAATGACCCATTTATCCCGACACGCTGTTTTCTGTTTCTTAGCCAATCCTCTATCCATGCTAATATATTACCCCCAACCGCGTGAACTTTTATCTTGTGCAGTAACCTTTTATGTGGCACCTTATTGAATGCCTTCTGGAAATCCAAATACACCACGTCCACTGGTTCTCCCTGATCCACCCTGTTCGTTACATCCTCAAAAAACTCCAGCAAATTTGTCAAACACGATTTCCCTTTCATAAAACCATGCTGATTCTGCTTGATTGAATTATGCTTTTCCAAATATCCTGCTACTGCTTCCTTAATAATGGACTCCAGCATTTTCCCAGCGACATTTGCGATTTTCCAATCCGCTGGGACCGCCCCAGAATCCAGGGAATTTTGGTAGATTACAACCAATGCATTCACTATCTTGGCAGCCACTTCTTTTAAGACCTTAGGATGTAAGCCATCAGGTCCAGGGAACTTGTCCGCCTTTAATCCCATTATTTTACTGAGAGCATGCAAAAATAAAGCGCAGGCAGCGGAAGGAGCAAGCAGCAAACCAGGCTCCCTGCCCACCCTTTCCCTCAACGACTCTCTGTCTGACCTGTGACAGAGACTGTGGTTCTCGTATTGGACTGTACAGCCACCTAAGAACTCATGCTAAGAATGGAAGCAAGTGTTCCTTGATTCCGAGGGACTGCCTATGATGATGATGTATTTTGGAGTACTACTTCTTTAGTGATAGTGATTGTATTAAGTTCCTCCCTCCCTATAGCCCCTTGATTATCCACTATTGAGATGTTTTTAGTGTCTGCTACCATAAGACCGATACAAAATATTTGTTCAACGTCGCTGCCATTTCCCTGTTCTCCATTATTAATTCCCCATTCTCATCCTCAAGGGGACCAACATTTACTTTAGCTACTCTTTTCCTTTTTATGTAATTGTAGCAATTCTTACTATCTGTTTTTATATTTCGTGCTAGTTTACTTTCAGAATCTATCTTCCCTCTCTCTATCTTTTGTTTTAGTCATTCTTTGCTGGCTTTTAAAAGTTTCCCAATCCTCTGGCCTTCCACTAGTCTTGGCCACATTGTATGCCCTTGTTTTCAATTTGATACCGTCCCTATTTCCTTAGTTAGCCACGGATGGTTATTCCTTCTCTTCCAGACTTTCCTTCTCATTGAGATATATTTTTGTTGCGAGTTATGAAATATCTCCTTAAATGTCTGCCACTGCTCATCAACCGTCCCATATTTTAATCTATTTTCCCAATCCACTTTAGCCAACTCTACCCTCGTACCTTTATTTAAGCTTTGGACACTGGTTTAAGAACCAACTTTCTCACCCTCCAACTGAATTTTAAATTCATGTTATGGTCACTCATTCCGAGAGGATCCTTTACTACAAGATCATTTATTAATCCTGTCTCATTACACAGTACCAGATCGAAGATAGCCTGCTCCCTGGTTGGTTCCGCAACGTACTGTTCAAGAAAACTATCCCGGATACACTCTATGAACTCTTCCTCAAGGCTACCCTGGCCAATTTGCTTTGTCCAATCAATATGAAGATTAGAATCGCCCATGATTATTGCCATTCCATTATTACAAGCCTCCATTATTTCTTGATTTATACGCCGTCCAACAATGTAGCTACTGTTAGTGGCCTATAGACTATGCCCACCAGAGATTTTTTTCCCCTTATTATTCCTTATCTCCACCCAAACTGATTCAACATCTTGATCTTCTGAGCCAATATCGTTTCTCACTAATGTGCTGATCTCATCCTTTATTAACAGTGCTACTCCTTTTCCTTTCTGTCTGTCCTTCCGAATTGTCAAATAACCCTGGATATTTAGTTCCCAGTCCTGGTCACTTTGCAACCACGTCTTTGTAATGGCTAGCAGATCGTACCCATTTGTATCTATTTGTGCCGTCAATTCATCTATTTTGTTATGAATGCTACGTACATTCAGATAAAGAGCTTTTAAATTTGTTTTTTTTTACCATTTTTTTCCTGCTTTGACCCCACTTTCTGATTCACCTTTATGTTTATACATTCTGTCCCTTCCTGGCACACTCTAGTTTTCATTTAATGGCCTTTTTTCTGTTCCAGAAAGTTCTTCTGTAGCTAACGTTAAGCAGCCATGGTCCAACTGTTAGCGAACTCTACTCTACAACACAGGGCTGTGATGAATATGGTTCTAATTAAAAATAAAAACAGAAAATGCTGGAAACACTCAGCAGGTCAGGCAGCATCTGCGGAGAGAGAAACCGAGTTCATGCTTCAGGTCGATGACCTTTCGTCAGTATTTGAAATAGTTCAAGAAGTAACAGATTTTAAGCAAGTTGATGGGCAGCGAATTGGGAAGAGGAGGAAAGAACAAAAGGGGTTGGAGAACAAGAGTAAGGAAGTCTTGCTGCAAATTTACAGGGCTTTGGTGAGACCATACCTGGAGTACTGTGCCTAGTTTTCGTCTCCTTATCTAAGTAAGGATATACTTGCCTTAGAGGCAGCGCAACGAAGGTTCACTAGATTGATTCCTGGGATGAAAGAGCCTGTACTCTCTGGAGTTTAGAAGAGTGATTGAAACATAAGATTCTCTGGGGAATTGACAGGGTAGGTGCTGAGAGGCTGTTTCTCCTGGTTGGAAAGTCTAGATCTAGGGGGCATAGTCTCAGGATAAGGGGTCGGCCATTTAAGACTGAGATGCGGAGGAATTTCTTCACCCAGATGGTTGTGAATCTTTGGAATTCTTTACCCCAGAGGGCTGTGGATGGTCAGTCCTTGAGTATATTCAAGACAGAGATCGCTAGATTTTTGGACTCTTGGGGAACCAAGGGACATAGGGATCGGACGGGAAAGTGGAGTTGAGATCGAAGATCTCATGATCTTATTGAATGGCAGAGCAGGCTTGAAGGGCCGTATGGCCTACGTCTGCTCCATTTCTTATGTTCTTATGGAAGGTCTGTGATAGGGTGGCAGGCAGGAGAGATTAGAGAGACAAAAGGGATGATGGTGCAAGGCGAAAGGAGATGTTAAAGGGACAAGTTAAGAGACAAGAGACGGGTCTAGAGGATGCGTAAATGGGAATAGCAGAAAGCAGAAAAAGAACAATGCATTAGCTCAGCGCACCATCAATCCCCCGCTTACAGCTAGCAATCCACACTTGCCAATACATTTGTGTCACTGCTATTTGAACAGAGTTCTTGGTGGAGAAGGACAGTGTATTTTGCACATGTGAGACGCCATGCAACATGACTCGATATGGTAAGGAGCTGTCCATGGTAAAAATCCCCAGCAAGGCTTCAGCCAAATACCTGGCCAAAAAGTACAACAAATCGGAAGATTACATAGGGTGAGTACCTCTACTATAACTGCTTCTCTGTTTGTGTCACAATATAGCCATGATTAAAGAGGCAATGTCTTTGTCACTGGGGAGGAGGAACAGCTATGCCTCACGTCAAACGTGATGCAGTGACAGTTTCCGGGTGCACTATTGAGTTTCCACATGAATAACATTGCTACTCCCTGTTTGAACCCTTTTAATCTCCCGTCAGTCCCACCTAGACCACCGAGAATACTCTGGTTAATATCACTAAAAGTATCCTGTGTGTCTATGCCTGGGTTTAAGCATTCCTCCTCAATCCTGTTGACAATTGCTTTCTCCTTCATTGCCTCGCTTCTGTTGATGGCAGAGTCGTTTCATGGCTCCGTTCCTAGCTGACTGAATTTGCAGCCAGCTCCACTCAGGTAATGGATTCTCCTCCTACACCCATATAGTCATTCATGGCATGCCCCAAGTTCCATGCTTGGCCCCTTCACATTCCTTAGCTACATGCTACCTCTTGGCAAAATCACCTGCTAGAATGGGGGGTGGTTCCACATGTCACCAAGCTTTAGCTGTCCACCACCACATCCTCAACTCTACGACTGTTGCTGTGCTTTCTGACAGCTTGTCTGCATCAAGTCATCGATGAGCCAGCTAAATATTGGCAAGATTGAAGCCAGCCCCTTTGCTGCCTTCCCCGCAGCAACTCTGCACTCTAGCCATCTGATTTCAACACTCTGCATGACTATTTCGACTGGCTGAACCCAATAGGCACATCCTCAATGCCCTGCTGGACCCAGAGCTCAGCTTCCAGTCCATCACCAAAACCACCTATTTCCATCTCCACAATATTGCTTGCCTACCTTCTCGACCTCATCTCCACCGCCTCATCCATGCCATTGTGACCTCCTGCCTCAGCTTTTCCAACAACCTTCCTCTTCCTGGTCCCCTTTGGTCCATCCTACACAAACTCCAATTCCTCCAGAACTCCACTGCCCACATCCTATCCCACATAAAGTTCCACTCACCTATCACTCCATCCTCACTGACCTCCTCCAAATCCCCGTCTCTGAGCACATAGATTCCGAAATCCCCAACCTTGGTTACAAATTTTGCCTCACAGCTGCAACCTCCTTTAACCTTACATATCAGCTCATACTCACCACTCTTCTAAATCTTGCCTACTCTGTGATTCCCGCACCGCCACCCCCCCCCCCCCCCCCCCCCGCCTTTCCATCACTCCCAAGTAGTGACATACTGTTTAGCCATCACGGCTTTGCATTCGGGAGTTCTCTTCCTAAACCCCTCTGCCTTTCTACATCTAAAACCTGGTCAAAACCACATCTTCAGTCACCTCCTCAAACCTTACAATTCCTGCTTCAGTATTTGGTACCTTCTTTATCATCATTGAAGGCACTTTATAAGTGGGAACTTTTGTGATCAAGTTGAATGCTTGGTAAACATAGGTGGGGGTGATTAACAAAGACAGTGCTTTTTAAAGTGGTTTATGAAGTTAATTTGATTAAGAACAGATAACCAGCTAACATCTGGCTCTGGGCTAGACTTCCCTCCTTTCACTAATGTTAATGAAATAGTGTGAGTGCAAAGCAGGGAACCTCCTTCTGTTTTCTAGGCAGTGCTGGGATACTAATATAGGCACTAATGAATGAGTTGTGTTTGTGCTAGGGTTTAACCATGACTGATTGTTCTGGCATGGTAACCAGTATTGTAAATGCCTGATATACTGATGGCTTCTATTTCTGCTTTTAGATCCTTATCGAACAAAAATAATTTGAATGGATTTCTTGACTAATTTGTACATTATGTTAGATATCAGAAATGAAAATCTTTTGTAAATGCTGATTGCCTCCAGAATGACCATGAGTCACAGCTACACTGGGCAGAACATTTAAATTGAAGAGTGTGGGCAATTAAAGATTCCAATGCAACATTCTCAGTGGGGAAGAGTGGATATTCAAAGCTGGGTCAGGCAATCACAGAGGTGATACCCATCTCACCCCGACATATACTGTCAGCTCACTCCTGCTCCTGTTTACACAACTTGAATTTATATAGTGCCTTTAATGTAGCAAACCATCCCAAGGCGTTTCACAGGAGCAATTGCCAAACAAAGTTTGACACTGAGCCACAGAAGGAGATATTAGGATAGATATAGATAGGTTTTAAGGAGTAAAGCAGAAATTGCTGGAGGATTAGGGAGGGAATTTCAGAACTTTGGGCCTAGGCAACTGAAGGCATGGCCGCCAATGGTGGAGCGATGGAAATTGGAGATGCTCAAGAGCACAGAATTGGAGGAGCGCAGAGATCTTGGAGGGTCGTAGGGATGGAGGAGGGAACAGAGATAGGGAAGGGGAGTGACGCCATAAAAACAAGAATGAGAATTTTAAAATTTACGCACTTACTCACTTACTCCCATAATGTCATATACTCACCAGTGTTGTAAATAGTGGTATCAGAAAGCAAGAAGCCATTGTTCGTGATGGAGGAACTTGGAGTTAATGTTTTTTTAGCATCTCAGATAGATCCAGGAACTGAATAACTGGTGGACTTGAAATGATACTAAATAATATTAGTCTATAAATCTTAACTTGTTTTATCTGAGTGTGTTAAATGTTAAATCCTAATCTCACACAGTGTCATTTCAAGGATGTTCTGTACCTTTTACACAGTTGGGTATAGTTCTATTCAAGTATAAGATTTGTATGATAGTACTATTGTCAGTTTTCGTTTGGTGTACACTTCATATATGGTGCCCGTCAATGGATAATGCAGATCTCAACTATCCTTACAAATCATGCTCCCTCTCTTTTTGTACCCCCATAACTTTTTGCTCAGACCAGATATGTAGGTTAGATGCAGAGTAAACCTCCACCTACAGGTGTCCTCTGTTCTCCCAGTTGTAAAATACGGAGCTATGTAAATTTTAACATAGAGAAGGAAAAAATACTCTTGTTAAGGACTTATTAATTGCTTCTTAGTGTCAGAAATGTGCTTGTTGTACCTTTTCTCATAGAAACTCCTGCACTTCAACAAGTATTGCTACATAATGTAAATCACTCATCACGCTCCAACAGCGCTTTACAACATCTATTCAGGAATTATTGCCAAGCCTTCAACTAAGATTTTGGGGGGCGGAGTATGTGACAAGGCTGTAAGGGGGCACATGGACACTTGAATTTTGCCCCTCAAATCGTGACATTATTGGTGCATCATTGACCAATGTGTTCACGCCACATCAGCGCCCCCAGCATAGAAAAAAATGAATGAGCATGAATATCTGAAAGAGAATGGGGGCGGGATGTGGAGAGAGCAGCGAAAAAAGTTTGGGATCCTCCTTTAACAGGACTGCAATCAAAAGTGAACCAACCTGCTCCATGTGACAAATACGGCTTTTGCCCAAATGAGGGACACTTAAAGGTGGAATCCGTGAATCGAGTACCCATGGGCTTCAATGAATGAACCGTTAGTGTGTGGACGCTTGTTACACAGAATGGATCCAAAGGAATTATGATGACCCTCTCTTCATTTGGGCAGCAAACTCCATTTGGCACGTGGAGCAATGTTCCACCCATTGTAAAGAATAACTTTTGCTTGCTGAAGCCCAGGATTTAATGCATTGCAGACTGGTATTGTTGTTGCCTATGCATGCTCATGAGCAGCAGAATAGGATCATCTGTGGGCTACGGCATGGTGGAAGAGCAGATGGTGGATTCTGTATATAAAGGGAGTTTTAAGGGTGCAAGAGGCTCATTAGTGGGCCTATCAGTTACCCAAATCTGAGACTCCTCCGTGCAAGTCACAACTTTCTGGAGTGATGAGGCTCAAGCTGAGTAAAAAAGCTGTCACTGAGTGGAAAGCTCTGCAGCCAGAGTCAACAAGCGCAGCAGCACTATTGGTGGCCGCCACGCTGCCCATGGCCGCCGCTCGCCACTCCTTTTATGGCCCCGACCTGCCTCTGATGGTCTCTCGCAAGTCGGGGCCGTAAGAGGAGCGGCGAGCGACGGCCCCTGGATAGCGTGACGGCCCTGACCTGGGAGAGACCTTCAGCGGTAGGTCGGGGCCATAAAAGGAGCGGCGAGCAGCGGCCATGGGCAACGTGGTGGCATACCACTGCAAGGTACAGCGCAAGCTGGTGCAGGAGTGCGACGGCTGTGAAGAGGGGCATCATCAAGGTCCGGGTCGGTGATTGGAGCGTGGGCAGATACAGCAGGAGTGGCAAGGTCGGGGCGAAGGAGCGGCGAGAGATTGTAGAGGGACATGATCGGGGCCCAGGAGAGGCGCAAGTTTGGGGCCAGAAGAGGCGAGGGCCCAGGGGGCAGCACGGACCAGCCCACACTGCGATATGTGTGCGCACTAGGTCCGTGCAGTAGAGCAGGTCTCCAGTCGTCTTGGTTAATCCTTGCCACCGGACCAAGACCTAGCTCTGTCAAGCCCGTGTGGTGGCTGGTGTGCAACGGCCACCCCACGTTAAGAAAATCCACACACAGGCATCTTCCACCCTACACTGTAGTTCAGGACCTGGAATTTTGAAACACCTGTGAACTCATCCTTTTTTGGCGTGGAAACAATACATCCTCGTTTCGAGGGACTGCCTATGATGATGACTATTGGTGGAAGTCAAGGGAACAACTGTCCTGAGAATTTCTACACCTTCTCGGCTCCCAGCAGTGCATTGAAAGGAATCGGCTGCAGTGCAGAGAACTGCCATGTTTGTGATCTGATTGGAGCTCCCTGCCAGAAAGAACACTTGTTCATTGAGTTCAGTAAGGGCCACAAGCAGCAGGAGCAAAGACAATACGTCATGCACCTCAACACATTTTACCCAACCAACACGCTTCCTTCACTTTGAGGCAGTTCAGTGTAACCCGACTGTTTGCAGAGAAGGCTGATTCCTTTGAGAGATGAGATGTACAGTAGCTGATGAACCTTGGTTGGAATCCTATCTGACCGCAGCGAAGAATCAGGGTTCTCAATGAACAAGCTTCTGGAGTGCTCAGATAATGCATTGATTCATCAGATGCGGCCCTTGTCCCTGTGAAAGTTAATTTTTTTTTTGTTACAGTATATTGCACAATGTTACCAACTGAGGTCTGGCCATGGAGGAGCACGAGAGGCAGCAGGGAGTGAGGGATGAACTGGAAGAAAATGATGACGCCAAAGAGGCCAGTCAGCCAGACACTGCATGTTGGCAGGAAGTTGTGGGAGGGTATCATAGCCATCTTCTTTTCTGGCAGGCCTGCTAGTGTTTGAAAGGCCTTTTCTTTCTCATTGGTAATAGAGTACATGTTTTTCCGATTTCAAGACCTGTACTTGTTTCCCCTTTTGAAATAGTCTTGTTTTCTTAATAATAAAAGCATAGAATGCAGCTTTTAACAAATGGATGCGTTTTTATTGATCTTCACTGGTTTTGGTATCTTTAACGCAAATGTATTTCCGAGGTGCATACATGTTATCTTCTCACTTCCTAGTGTGCTTACCAGCACCTGAGAGCCATTTATTTCTATATAGGAGGTGGTGATGCTTGCTCTGATTTCCATATTCTCCTAGTTGAGGTACCAGATATCAAGGATCCCTATTTTGATGAGACTTTGGTTCCCCTCTGGCTGAAGTGGCAACTACCCCTCATCAGTACTAGGACATCCTTGTCCTTGGATTTTGGAAGCACCCCTGCAAATCACTTCTCCACACTGTCCATGTGTTCGATCAGATTCTTGTGGAATGTAGAAATACTCCAGCATGATGGCTCCCTGCTGGACCTGACCAGCTCGCATCTGTTACCCCTTCCTCAGCATTGTGCCGAGCAATATCCAGTGCTATCTGCTGCCCCATCATATCTGTAAATCCTGAAATGCTGCTACCTGGACTGGCATTTTGTACAAGTGGGGCGCTGGGTGCCCAGGTTAATATTGCTGTTCTTGTGCCATCTGCACCCCACTGCCTCCTGCCCCACCATCTGTATAGAGAGCAGAAGGTAAATTTACAAAATGCATTCGTACACGTTCCCAATTCACCAGCACCTTTGAGATGAGAGCATGAAACCTTTCATGAAAGCTGCTCTGCCAATCCAGCTGGTGCACATTTTCCTCCCACCTTGTGAACAAAATCTGCCTTCTGTAGCCTTCCATATCCCCATAAGCAAGCAACCTTTGTTCAAAGATTGCCAGGGGGCTTCATGCTGCTGTTGTCGCACCCTGCTCTACACCACCTTTTCTGTCAGAAGGGAGACATTATTGACGGGGTCTGGCCAGCAGGTCTCAGATAATGCTCCATCAGCTTTCCCATACTTCACGGCATGCACAATGCAAATGATATGTGGTCCCCTTTAAAAGAAACAGCTTCATTGCGATATCTTCAAACAATTATATGCCTGTCGGTTCAGGGCTAAGCAGGGTTTCTGGTGCCAATATTTGCAACACTACTCTGTCGGATTGAGGAGTGTAAATCCATTGCATAGTCAAGACTGCAGCATTTGTGGTTCCATTTCTGCATTATCTTGGTGGCTATCCTCAAGTCTTCCTCACATCCTTCCATGTCCTTTGGGCTTCTGAGCCAGCACTGTTATTCCCATCAATCAACGTCCAGGTATACTGGACCCGAACTTTGACCTCTGGCCCCAAGAGGTTCATCTGACTTGCCAGGCATATCATTGAGAAGGATCGCAAGATGTTGGTTAGAATACTGAGTTTTTGAATATTGCAATCAGTTACTGCAGAGCTATATTTTCATCCAAATTGAAAGATATGGTGATTAGGCAGCGTGTTAACTGCTTGAGAAGTGCAGGTATACACTGGTTGGCCAGTTTCTGATCTGTAACATTATTCAGGGTGCAGGAGATTTACTAGAATGGTACCAGGCATGAGGGACTTCAGTTATGTGGAGAGACCAGAGAAGCAGGGGTTGTTCTCCTTAGAGCATTGAAGGTTGTGAGGAGATTTGACAGAAATGTTTAAAATTGTGAATGGTTTTGATAGAATAAATAAGGAGAAACTATTTCCAGAGACAGAAAAGTCAGTAACCAGAGGGCACAGATTTAAGATGATTTGCAAAAGAACCAGAGGCGACGTGAGGAAAAATAAATTGCGTGGTGAGTTGTTGTGATCTGGAATGTGCTGCCTGAAAGGGCGGTGGAAGCAGATTCAATGGTAACATTCCAAAGCAAATTGGATAAATACTTGAAGGGAAAAATTTACAGAGCTATGGGGAAAGAGCGGGGTAGTGAAATTAATTAGGTAGCTCTTCCAAAGTGCCGGCTAAGGATCTCAAACCAGTGTCCTAAGCTTCAATAAAGGAGAATACAAAGGTATGAGGGCAGAGTTGATTAAAGTGGACTGGGAAAATAAATTCAAGTATGGGGCAGTTGATGAGCAGTGGCAGACATTTAAGGAGATATTTCATAACTCGCAACAAAAATATATCCCAAGGAGAAGGAAAGATTGTATGAGAAGGGATAACCATCTGTGGCTAATTAAGGAAATAAGGGATGGTATCACATTGAAAACAAGGGCATACAATGAGGCCAACACTAGTGGGAGGCCAGAGGATTCAGAAACTTTTAAAAGCCAGCAAAGAACGACTAAAAAAATAAGAAAAAGAGAGGGAAGATCGACTATGAAAGTAAACTAGCACGAAATATAAAAACAGATAGTAAGAGTTTCTATAGGTACATAAAAAGGAAAAGAGTGGTTAAAGTAAATGTTGGTCCCCTAGAGGATGAGACTGGGGAATTAATAATGGGGAACAGGGAAATGGCAGAGACGTTGAACAAATATTTTCTATTGGTCTTCACGGTAGACGACACTAAAAACATCCCAGTTGAGGATAATCAAGTGGCTATAGGGAGGGAGAAACTTAATGCAATCACTATCACTAATTCACCAGACTGATTCCAGGGATGGCTGGACTGACATATGAGGAGAGACTGGATCAACTGGGCCTTTATACACTGGAGTTTAGAAGGATGAAAGGGGATCTCGTAGAAACATATAAGATTCTGACTGGACTGGACAGGCTAGATGCGGGAAGAATGTTCCCGATGTTGGGGAAGTCCAGAACCAGGGGACACAGTCTTAGGATAAGGGGCAGGCCATTTAGGAGATGAGGAGAAACTTCTTCACTCAGAGAGTTGTTAACCTGTGGAATTCACTGCCGCAAAGAGTTGTTGATGCCAGTTCATTGGATATATTCAAGAGGGAGTTAGATGTGGCCCTTACGGCTAAAGGGATCAAGGGGTATGGAGAGAAAGCAGGAATAGGTACTGAAGGAATGATCAGCCATGATCTTATTGAATGGTGGTGCAGGCTCGAAGGGCCGAATGGCCTACTCCTGCACCTATTTTCTATGTTTCTACGTAAGTAGTACTCGGTAAAATAATGGGACTAAAGGTGGACAAGTCCCCTGGACCGGATGGCATGTATCCTAGGGTCTTAAAAGAAGTGGCTGCAGAGATAGTGGATGCATTGGTTGTAATCTACCAAAATTCCCTGGATTCTGGAGAGGTCCCAGCGGATTGGAAAACTGCAAATGTAACACACTTATTTTAAAAAGGAAACAAACAGAAAGCAGGAAACTATAGACCAGTTAGCCTAACATCTGCCGTTGGGAAAATGCTGGAGTCCATTATTAAGGAAGCAGTAGCAGGACATTTGGAAAAGCATAATTCAATCAAGCAGAGTCAGCATGGTTTTATGAGAGGGAAATCATGTTTGACAAATTTGCTGGAGTTCTTTGAGGATGTAACGAGCAGGATGGATAAGGGGGAACCAGTGGATGTAGTGTATTTGGATTTCCAGAAGGCATTCGATAAGGTGCCACATAAAAGGTTTCTGAACAAGATAAAGTTCACGGGGTTGGGGGTAGTATATTAGCATCGATAGAGGATTGGCTAACTAACAGAAAACAGAGAGTCAAGATAAATGGGTCGTTTTCCGGTTGGCAAACAGTAACTAGTGGGGTGCCGCAGGGATCAGTGCTCGGTCCTCACGTATTTACAATCTATATTAATGACTTGGATGAAGGGACCGAGTAATGTAGCCAAGTTTGCTGATGATAAAAGATGGTTGGGAAAGCAAATTGTGAGGAGGACACAAAAAATCTGCAAAGGGATATAGACCGGCTAAGTGAGTGGGTAAAAATTTGGCAGATGGAGTATAATGTGGGAAAATGTGAGGTTATCCACTTTGGCAGAAAAAATAGAAAAGCAAATTATAATTTAAATGGAGAAAAATTGCAAAGTGCTGCAGTACAGAGGGACCTGGGGGTCCTTGTGCATGAAACACAAAAAGTTTGTATGCAGGTACAGCAAGTAATCAGGAAGTGTAAAAGCAGAGAAGTCCTGCTATAACTGTACAGGGTATTGGTGAGGCCACACCTAGCGTACTGCGTACAGTTTTGGTCTCCGTATTTAAGAAAGGATCATCATCATAGGCAGTCCCTCGAAATCGAGGAAGATTTGCTTCCACTCGAAAAGTGAGTTCTCAGGTGACTGAACAGTCCAATACGGGAATTACAGTCTTTGTCACAGGTGGGACAGACAGTGGCTGAAGGAAAGGGTGGATGGGACAGGTTTGCTGCACGCTCCTTCCGCTGTCTGCGTTTGTTTTCTGCATGCTCCCGATGACGAGACTCGAGGTGCTCAGTGTCCTCCCGGATGCTCTTCCTCCACTTAGGGTTGTCTTTGGCCAGGGACTCCCAGGTGTCGTTGGGGATGTTGCACTTTATCAAGGAGGCTTTGAGGGTGTCCTTGAAACGTTTCCTCTGCCACCTGGGGCTCGCTTGCCGTGTAGGAGTTCCGAGTAGAGCCCTTGCTTTGGGAGTCTCGTGTCGGGCATGCAAACAATGTGGCCTGCCCAACAGAGCTGGTCGAGTGTGGTCAGTGCTTTGATGTTGGGGATGTTGGCCTGATCGAGAACACTGACGTTGGTGCGTCTGTCCTCCCAGGGGATTTGCAGGATCTTGCGGAGACATCGTTGGTGGTATTTCTCCAGCGATTTAAGGTGTCTACTCTATATGGTCCACGCCTCTGAGCCATACAGGAGGGCGGGTATCACTACTGCCCTGTAGACCATAAACTTGGTGGATTTGAGGGCCTGGTCTTTGAACACTCTCTTCCTCAGGCAACCGAAGGCTGCGCTGGCGCACTGGAGGCGGTGTTGGACCTCGTCGTCGATGTCTGCCCTTGCTGATAATAGGCTCCCGAGGTATGGAAAGTGGCCCATGTTGTCCAAGGCCGCGCCGTGGATCTTGATGACTGGCGGGCAGTGCTGTGTGGCGGGGTCAGGTTGGTGGCGGTCTTTTGTCTTACGGATGTTTAGTGTAAGGTCCTTGCTTTCGTACACCTCGGTGAAGATGTTGACAATGACTTGGAGTTCAGCCTCTGAATGTGCACAGACACAAGCGTCGTTCGCGTCCTGTAGTTTGACGACAGAGGATGGGACGGTCTTGGATCTGGCCTGGAGGCGACGAAGGTTGAACAGGTTCCCACTGGTTCTATAGTTTAGTTCCACTGCAGCGGGGTGCTTGTTGAGTGTGAGGTGGATCATTGCAGCGAGGAAGATCGAGAAATGGGTTGGCACAATAACGCAGCCCTGCTTGACCCCGGTCCGGACGTGGATTGGGTCTGTGATGGATCCGTTGGTCAGGATCACGGCTTGCATGTCGTCGTGGAGCAGGCGGAGGATGGCGACAAACTTTTGGGGGCAGCCGAAACGGAGGAGGACGCTCCATAGTCCCTCGCAGTTAACAGTGTCAAAGGCCTTTGTAAGGTCACAGAAGGCCATGTACAAGGGTTGGTGCTGTTCCCTGCATTTCTCTTGCAGTTGTCGTGTCGTAAAGATCATGTCTGTAGTGGATGGAATCCACACTGTGATTCTGGGAGGAGCTCCTCAGCCACAGGGAGAAGACGGTTGAGGAGGATTCTAGGGATGACTTTCCCAGTGGTTGATAGCAGGGAGATTCCTCTGTAGTTGCCGCAGTCGGACTTGTCCCCTTTTTTTAAAGATCGTCACGATTACTGCATCTCAGATCTCCCGGCTTGCCCTCCTCCCTCCATATGAGAGAGATGAGGTCATGTATTTGTGCCAATAGTGCCTCTCCGCCATACTTTAGTGCCTCAGCAGGGATGCCTTGTTGTTCTTGAGCTGACGGATGGCCTTTTCTACCTCATGCAGGGCTGGGGTTTTGCTGAGATGGTGGTGGGTAGCATGCTGCGGAATGGAGTCGAGGACGCTCGAGTCAGAGGCAGAGTCTCGGTTAAGGAGATCTTCGAAGTGCTCCTTCTAGCGGGTCCTGACTGCCTCGGTGTCCTTGATGTGTGTCTCCCCGTTCTTGGCCAGCAGTGGGGTTGGGGCCTTGGGTGCTTGGGCCGTAGGTGGCCTTGACTGCTGTGAAGAATCCTCGCACATCATAGCTGTCGGCCAGCTGCTGTATCTCCTGTGCTTTCTCCAACCACCATCTATTCTTTAAGTCGTAGGTTTTTTGTTGGACCTCGGCCTTAAGTCGTCTGTTATGCTGCTTTGCTGCTCCTGAGTTGGGCTGTTGCTTTAGGTTCAGAAATGCCCTGCGCTTGCGATTTATTAGCTCTTGGATCTCCTGGTCATTCTCATCAAACCAGTCCTGGTGTTTCCTGGTTGAGTGACCGAGCGACTCTTCGCAGGCACTGGTCATGGAGACCTGGAGGGCAGACCAAGCGCTGTGGGCACTCTGCATCTCCGGGTCATCGAGAATCGCCAGGTTGGCAGTGAGGCGCTGGCTGTATAGGGCTCTCTTAGCTGGGTCTTTAAGTGCCCCGGCATTAATTTTTCTGTGGCACTGCTTCTGTTGCCGTCGTCGCTTTGGAGCTATGTTGATGTTGATGATAGAACAGATTAGGCGGTGGTCTGTCCAGCAGTCGTCGGTTCCTGTCATGCGCACGTCCTTGCGATCCCTTGCTCGAACTATGACATAGTCGCTCAGGTGCGAATGCTTGGAGCGAGGGTGTTGCCACGATGCCTTGTACTTGTCCCTCTGGTGGAACCGGGTGTTGGTGATGGCAAGGTCATGTTCTAGGCATTTTGACAGGAGCAGGGTATTGCTGGAGTTGGTTTTCCCTATCCGCTCTCTGCCAATCACGCCTCCCCAGAGGTCTGTGTCCTTACCGACTCGGGCGTTGAAGTGGCCTCATCTGTTGCGTCGAGTGTTGGGGTGTACGCATTAATAACTGTGGTGCACTGGTTCCGGGATAGGGTGAGTCGGAGAGTCATGAGACGTTCACTAATCCCACAGGTGGAGTCTTGAGGCGGTCGACCAGCTCGTTCTTGATGGCGAAATCGACACCGCGGAGGCGGCATTCTTCCTCTGGTTTGCCTTTCCAGAAGAAGGTGTAACCTCCACCTTGTTCTTTGAGCTGGCCTTCCCCTGCCCGCCGGGTCTCACTTAGGGCGGCGTTCCGGTCTGTCACTGTTGGAGTTGTCCATGAGGGTCCTGATGTTCCAGGTCCTGAACTTCATTTTGATGGGTGGAAGATGCCTGTGCGTGAGTTCTTTTAATGTGGGGGTGGCCATTGCACACCGGCTACCACACGGGCTTAGCTGAGCAAGGTCTTGGTCCAGTGGCAAGGGGACCAAGGGCACTGGAGACCAGGCACTGCTGTATAAGCCAACAAGGAAGGATATACTTGCATTGGAGGCTATTCAGAGAAGGTTCACTCGGTTGATTCCAGAGATGAGGGGGTTGACTTATGAAGATAGGTTGAGTAGGTTGGGCCTATACACATTGGCGTTCAGAAGAATGAGAGGTGATCTTATCGAAATATATAAGATAATGAGGGGGCTCGACAAGGTGGATGCAAAGAGAATATTTCCACTCATAGGGGAAACTAAAACTAAGGGGATATAGTCTCAGTCTCAGAATAAGGGGCCACCCATTTTAAACTGAGATGAGGTGTGGGTCACGGATTGTTAACAGGTTTATTTGGTATGAAGTGAATAGTGACAGTGTCGTGACTTCAGGATTTCATCCACTCCAATGCTGTCCTCGTCACACAAGCACCGAGCTTTCTGAGAAATCAGGTGTAGGTGTAAAGGGGGTGGGTTGGAAGAATGTGATCCGTATTCCCTGAGTTCCCTCTCTCTCCCCACCAATACCCTCTGCACCACTCCCTCGCTTCCCGGCCCCCCCAGTCTCTCCCTCTCTCTGACCCCCAGTCTAAGAACATAAGATATATGAGCAGGAGTAGGCCACATGGCCCCTTGAGCCTGCTCCACCATTCAATAAGATCATGGCTGATCCGATCATGGACTTGGCTCCACTTCCCTGCCCGCTCCCCATAACCCTTTACTCCCTTATCGCTCAAAAATATATTCAATGACCCAGCCTCAACACCTCTCTGCGGCAGAAAATTCCATATATTTACAACCTTCAAGAGAAGAAATTCCTCCTCATTTAAGGAAGAATATACTTGCATTGGAGGCTGTTCAGAGAAGGTTCACTCGGTTGATTCCGGAGATGAGGGGGTTGACTTATGAAGATAGGTTGAGTAGGTTGGTCCTATACTCATTGGAGTTCAGAAGAATGAGAGGTGATCTTATCGAAACATATAAGATAATGAGGGGGCTCGACAAGGTGGATGCAGAGAGAATATTTCCACTCATAGGGGAAACTAAAACTAGGGCATATAGTCTCAGAATAAAGGGCTGCCCATTTAAAACTGAGATGAGGAGGAATTTCTTCTCTCAGACGGTTGTAAATCTGTGGAATTTGCTGCCCCAGAGAGCTGTGGAGGCTGGGTCATTGAATATATTTAAGGCAGAGATAGACAGATTTTTGAGCGATAAGGGAATAAAGGGTCCATGATCAGATTAGCCATGATCTTATTAAAATGCGGAGCAGGCTCAAGGGGCCAAATGGCCAATCCTGCTCCTGTTTCTTATGTTCTTATGTACGATGAGCAGAATAGCCGCCTTCTGTGCTGTATCATTCAATGGCAAGGGGGTCCAAGCACCTTGAGTCTTACCGCCGAGAGCATGCAGAAACCGAGCACAGGCAACAGAAAGAGCGTGCGGCAAACCTGTCCCACCCTCCCTTACCCTCAATGACTATCTGTTCCATCTGTGACAGGGACTGTGGTTCTTGTGTTGGACTGTTCAGCCACCTAAGTATTCATTTTAAGAGTGGAAGCAAGTCTTCCTCGATTCCGAGGGACTGCCTACGATGATGATCATCATCATTCTATGATTATATGATTCTAATGCCAAGTGCACCCATGAGCTGGATAGACAGGTGCTACTCACAAACAGCAAGAGGTGAACTTTAATATTTATTTCTAAAGGGCAAAAATAAACCTGATAGTGTCTTGAGTCTGAGCCTGAGTAGATGATGCTTGAACTGCACAGGAATGGCACTTCTGTTACACCAGTCTTCCTAGCTCCAAGAGTCAGCTTGTCTCACCTTCATCTCAGAGTTAGGAAGTTGTGGATTCAAGCCCTACTCCAGGGTGAGAGCAATCATGGCTTGCACTTCAGTGAGGGAGCACTGCAATGTCAGAGATGTCATCCTTTGGCTGAGACATTAAATCGAGGCCCTATCTGCCTGTTCCAATGGATGTTCAGGACCTCATGGAGCTATTCAAAGAAAATCATGGCGTTCTCTCAATGTCCTGGCCTAAATTCCGCCCACCATCCAGCCTCACCAGAAACAATTAACCTGTCATTCATCTCATAACTGCTGCTTTTCCCACATTACAACAGTGCCTACACTTCAAAAGTACTTCATTGGCTGTAAAGCGCTTTGGGCTGTCCTGAGGTTGTGAAAGGCGCTATATAAATCCAAATTCTTTCTTTCATTGTGTATGCCTGTGCTAGTGTGATTGCTGAGTGATATCCCCTCGCTATCACTTCATCCCAAAGTCTGAACTATTTTTTTCTTCTTCTCTTCCTCCCCCTTCCATGTTCCTCCCCTCTTCTCAGTGTGTTGACTTGTGCTGTGGTATAGATTCCACTAAGTCTTTATTTTTTCTTATTGCTGTCTCTGATCTTGCTGCACACAAAACGGCTGCCAAGTTTGCCGAAAAAGCAAACCCGCTGCACTTCAAGGCAATTTATCACTCATGAAGCACATTGAGACGTCACTGAAACATATGATGAAGTAGACTTTATGAACTGAACAGCCCCGATGCTCCATGCAGGATAGGTGTAATTCATAAAATCTCCCGCTGCATAAATGTAAGTCTCTTTCCTTTTGCAGCGCTGCATAATCTTCTGCATTCTCTTCTCTTCCTGCTCCTGCACCGTTACCTCTAGAGTCCCCCAGGGATCTATAATTGGCCCCCTCCTATTTCTCATCTACATGCTACCACTTGACAACATCATCAGAAGTTAAGGTCAAGTTCCACATGACACAGATAGATAGATAAACAGACAGATAGATAGCTAGCTAGATAGATAGGTAGACAGACGGATAGATAGATAACTAGATAGACAGATAGATAAACAGAGACAGATAGATAGAGACAGACAGGCAGATGGATCGAAAGCTAGACAGATAGATAGATAGCTAAACAGAGATAGATAAACAGAGACAGATAGATAGACAGACAGATAGACAGATAGGCAGGCAGACAGATGGATAGATGGATAGATGGCACTTTTGCCTGCAGTTCACTATGGGTTGCAATGCTATAAGCTTGTGTAAAGAAAAGCGTGTTTAAGTAGCAATCAAGAAATCTTTCCTCCAGAGAAATTCAATGACATATTGCCACATTTATCTTAATTAACTCCTTAGATTGAAGTGTTACACCTGATTGGAAGAAAATCTATCCTGTGTGACAAAATCAATTTCATAATTGCAAAGTATGAGTTGTGTAGCCTGTGCAAAATAAGTGATATGGATTCCCATTTTTATTTCAAATAATCTTCAATCCAAAGTAGAATATAAGATTCCATTTGTTGACTGTGACATGGTGTTAACCAATCTTGACTGGGGCAGCTGTGGAGCTAGAGTTAGCTTCTAACTCGGGAGAGGAGATAATCAGCCAGTGTTCCCGGCGCTCCTGTTCGCTCACCTTTGCTGGAGATGTGTGTAAGGAGATTGGGTGCAGACAGGATTAGCTTTGCTATCCTCTTGGTAGCCAGCCATCACTTGCTGACAGCATGAATATGAAGTACCAGAGAGTTGCCCTCCCCCACCCCACCCCACCCACTCCATGCCCCTGACGTCGGAAAGGAAAAAAAGTCAGCCAGGGTTCCCGCTTCTGATCGCTAGTCAATAACTCCTGCTGGAATGGGTGTAGGTGAGGACAGTATCGGGCCAAGATGCGATGCCCTTCAAAGTCAAATAGCCTGCTGATACCCACTGTCCAGGCTCACACATCAGGAAGGATCATTTGAGCTGAGGTACCAGAGGGTAGCTGGGATCAGTGGACTCGAACACCAGCAAAACTCACTCCCTTCAGTAGAAGAAGGGAGGCAATTGAGGAAAAACATAAAGAAAACTAAGAGTATTTTATGAACTGTAAAGTTAAATTGTTTTCCTCCACTACTTGTACAAGAACATAGTCTAACGGTATTCATATTTTGTGCTATTAGATAGACTAACTGCTGTATCCCATTTATTAAAGGTGGATTATTACCAGATAAACTTGCAAGAATTATATGATCATGTCCGCATATTAATTCTACATCGTACATCAAGTACGTCTGGTGTACTGACAATCGCTGCACTCAATGTCACTCACTTCTGTTTTTAAAACAATAAAATTAATCCAAAACAGAATAAAATTGTCTGGAGGCTCCTGTCACTTCAGTTTTACAAGTTTATAAAAACTACCAGCAACACATTAATAACTCCACAGCCTATTAAGACCCTATCTCTGTAACCTCCTCCAGCCCCACAACCCCCCGCGATGTCTCTGCTGCTCTAATTCTGCCATCTTGACCATCCCTGATTATAATCGCTCAACCATTGGTGGCCGTGCCTTCTGTTGCCTGGGCCCCAAGCTCTGGAACTCCCTCCCTAAACCTCTCCGCCTCTCTACCTCTCTTTCCTCCTTTAAGACGCTCCTTAAAACCTACCTCTTTCCTGCCCTAATATCTCCTTATGTGGCTTGGTGTCAAATTTTGTTTGATAATACTCCTGTGAAGCACGTTGGGACATTTTACTACATTAAAGACGCTATATAAATGCAAGTTGTTGTTGAAATGCCAACCACCTATGCAGTCGGCATATACAAGAATATTCTGCACGTAGCCCTCATAAATGCTTAAACCTGCTGGGTTCACAGGGAGGTCATCATTAACTAACCCCGCTCCATTCCCATCATCTCCCCATGAACTCCAGATGATTAATTCTAAGGTATAATGCATACCTGAGAGTGACTTCAGGGTTATAATCTGAGTTCAAAGTTCAGATGATGGTGAGAAACAACTGAAAGAGCTCATGGAATTATTCATACCTCACAATTACAACTTTGCTGTCACTCCCAAGTATTCATTATTTTACATGCAAATCAACTGGACCCAGAGATGAGATTACTGCCTTGCAATCACTTCCCCCTGTCTATTATTCTGCAAGTAGGCTATTTTGTATTTTCAGAACCATCCCAAAACTCTAGACCACTATTAACAGCAATTTATAGTGTCATTTAAGGATTATGTTGCATGTTTTTTTTGAGGAGGTAGCTAAAGTGGTAGTTAAGGGAGACATGATGGATGTTATTTATAAGAACTTCCACAAGGCATTCAACAAGGTTCCACACAAGAGGCCGTTAACAAAAAGTGCGTGGAATTGGAAGCAAACTATTGACATGGATAGGGAATTGAGTCGGTGTAGGAGACAGAGAGTAGTGTTAATGGGTACGTACTCCAATTAACAGGATGTGACTAGTGGTGTCCCCCAGGGAGGGGTCTGTGCTGGGGACTCAGCTTTTCACTATATTTATCAATGACTTAGATGAAGGAATAGTGAGTGTATGTCCAAGCTTACTGATGACACTAAGTTAGGTGGCACAGTAAGTAGTGTAGATGGGAGCAGAATGTTGCAAAGGGACATTGATAGATTAAGTGAGTGGGCAAAACTGTGGCAGATGGAGTTCGATGTGGGGAAGTGTGAGATCATTGTCTTTGAACATATAAAGATAGATCAGAGTATTTTCTCATTGATGAGAAGCTAGAAACAGTGAAAGACAGAGAGATTTAGGGGTCCCTGAAATCACTAAAAGATAGTGGACATGTACAAAAAATAAAGACTAAAGGACTGTTGGTCTTTATCTCAAGGGGACTGGAATACAAAGGAGTGGAAGTTATGTTACAGTTATATGAAGCCCTGGTCAGACCCTGTCTGGATACAGCGTTCAGTTCTGGGCACTGCATCTCAGGAAGGATATATTGGGTTTGGAGGAGGTGCAGCACAGATTCACCAGACTGATACCGGGGCTAAAAGGGTTCAATTATAAGGACAGGTTGCATAGACCAGGCTTGTATTCCCTCGAGTGTAGAAGATTAAATGGTGATCCAATTGAGGTGTTTAAGATGATTAAAGGAGTTGATGGGGTAGATCGAGAGAAACTATTCCCTCTGGTGGGGCAGTCCAGAACAAGGGGCATAACCTTAAAATTAGAGCCAGGCTGTTCAGGGATGATGTCAGGAAGCACTTCTTCACACAATGAGTAGTGGGAATCTGGAACTCTCTCCCCAAAACAATATTGAGGCTGGGGGTCAATTGAAAGTTTCAAAACTGAGCTTGATAGATTTTTTGTTAGGTAAGGGTATTAAGGGATATGGAACCAAGGCAGGTAAATGGAGTTAATATGCAGATCAGCCATGATCTAATTAAAGGGTGGAACAGGCTCAAGGGACTGAATGGCGTTCCTGTTCCTATGGTCCTATCTTCCTATGATAAAGGGCTAATAGATACTTTAACACAGATGGATGTTGCATTGGAAATGTCACTTCTGCCAAAAATGCATTATTATCATGTAGATAGTGGGAGATAAAGGGGCTCGGAATCAAGCACCAGGTTTCTTTAACAGAATGCAAGACTATTGTACGAAACAAAAATCTAAAAATATCATCTGCACGACAGTGGCTTTTGTGAAAGGAAAAATAGACTGCAGTTGAACTGATATTCGGGATTTATAATTGCTTTTCAGAATTGCCAACACAGAGTAATGTTGTTTTCTCTAATCTGCACCTTGATTTTATTTGAAATGCTTATAATTGTTTGTGCAATCTGTGACCTGTAATGCAAGACTAATGTAACATGGCCTCTGAATCCACATCAACTGAAATCATTAAGGGTTTGGTAAGAAAACATATTTCATAAGAACACATGACCTTGCTATGCTGACCTTGGCCTGGCAAAGCAGAAATATCCTGGTACACAAACACTGTTTAGAATTCCATTTTAGCTTGCAGGATGCAATTAAATGGCTGAGTGCAGGTTGATTTCTCTCATCTGAAGAGCAGTAACTTTATCATCAGATGCATGCAAAATTGATGTGGTGCAATTTTCCTTCTTTTCAAGGGAGAATATTCTTGTGCTGGATATATTCTTTGAGGCTCTAAACTATGAAACGATTGAACAGAAGAAAGCTTACGAAGTGGCCGGCCTGCTGGGTGAGTGTGACCATGCTGGGGTTTTGCCACGAAACACAGCAAACTTGTTTGCAGCCAATGTTTTAATGAACTGAAAATGGTGTTTTCTCAGTTTCCGCGGACGACTGTGTTTGCGTCAGAGGTTGTCTGATTGCGAGTCGGTCCCCGCTGTTTGCTCGGTTGCCCTGTTTTATACTTTGCGGCGGATGTGACATCAGCATGGAGAATTACGTAAAATGGGAGGAAAATATCATTTTTAGGAAGTGTTCTATGGAGTCTCTCTGGTGGCCGGACACATCTGGGGAGATGGGGTTGCTTTATGTTGGAAAAATGCAACAAGATAAATGGAGTGCTCTATGACGGGCAAACAACTGGTAAATGAAGGTCTCTGTGGGACATGGGCGGCTTGAGGCACAGCCCCCAAAGGTGGAATGAAGGGAGGGGGGAATACACAAAGGGCCAGAGTTCGAGGAATGGAGAGTTCGGCGGGAGCGGAGAAGGGTTGTAGAGTTGGAGGAGGTTACAAAGATGGGGAGGGTTGAGGTCATGGAGGGATGTAAACACAAGGATGTGAATTTTAAATTGGAGGCGTTTCTTAACCGGAAGCCAATGTAGGTCAGCAAGGACAGGGGATGATGGATGAGCGAGGTTTGGTGCGAGTTAGGACACGGGCAACCGAGTTTTGGATGAGCTGAAGTTTACAAGGACTGGGAGGCTGGCCAGGAGAGCAGCGGAATAATCGATTCTGACAAAGGGTTTAAGCAGCAGATGAGCTGAAGCAGGGGCGGAGGCGGATGATGGGATGGAGGCGGAAGTAGGCGAGCTTTGTGAAGGGGACAATATGGGGTCGGAAGCTCAGCTTGAGGTCGAATAGGGCGCTGAGGTTGCAGGCCGTCTGGTTCAACCTGAGCCGGTGGCCGGAGAGGGGGATGGAATGTATGGCTGGGAATTATACTTCCTTCTGGCTTCTCACGGAGCAGTGCTGATGATGGTTGTGAAGGAGTGCACAGCCCACAGCAGTTTGTTTACTCAGCTAGCGGAGAGTGGTGGTGAGAGGCAGCTGTGAGTGGTGAAATAAATTGGATCAAAAAGAGGGTGGGGGGGGGAAGCAAAACTAATCCAAATTAAAACGGATCGTATATTTTGCTGCGGGAACACCGAGTGACTGCTATCACCTTCAAAAGCCTGTCCTTAACCAGTATATTAGACGTGAAGGTATTCTCACCACATAACGTACAGACCTTCGACAACATGACAGTCTGTTGAAATAATTACAAACTGACAAAGAAATCACTTGAGCTTCGACGTTCCTCTTATGACCTTGCCTGCACCTTCTCCAACCCAACAGTTCTATAAAATGATTCAAGCACTGACTTTTACCTCAGAGACTGAGGTTCAAATCCAGTCCAGACTGATCAGGCAACAGTCTCCTGTAATAACTATCAGAGCCCGAAGTGAAATAAGTTTGTATCGTCTCAACTCCATTTCTAACGGGCATAAGTGTACAGTACAAAGCTACCCATTAACAACAATTTGTACTTCTATAGCGCCTTTAACATAGTAAAACGTCCCAAGGCAGCACACAGGAGCGATTATCAGACAAAATGTGATACATGAGATATTAGGACAGGTGACCAAAAGCTTGATCAAAGAGGTGGGTGTTAAGGAGCATCTTAAAGGAGAAGATGGAGGTGTGGCGGTTGAGGGAGGTAATACTAGAGCTTAGGGCCAAGGCAGCTGAAGGCACATGCACCAATCAGGGATGCCCAAAAGGCCAGAATTGGAGGAGTGCAGAGATCTCGGAGAGTTGTGGGGCTGGAGGAAGTTACAGAGATAGGGGGGGGCCAAGACCATGGAGGTATTTTAACACAAGGATGAGAAATTAAAAATCAAGGGTTTGCCGGACCGAGAGCCATTGTAGGTCAGCGAGCACAGGGATGATGGGTGAATGGGACTTGGTGCGAGTTAGGACACGGGCAGCCAAGTTTTGAATGAGCTCAGGTCTAGGGAGGGTGGAAAGTGGGAGGCCAGCCAGAAGTTCTTAAATGTCTATTAAGAACTGTTAATTAATGTAATATTGACCCTTATTCAAAGAGGATGTGTGTCCTTTCTGATGTGGGATGTGGAAAAGTCACACTGCTGGAGTCGAGGGTACTCTCGACAGGTTGAGTTTGAGGTTGTGTTGAGACAGTTTCGAAGAGTTTAACCTTGTTCTTTTGCCATGACACACCTAATCTGAAGTGGCTGATTCTGAAAATGCAAATTCTTGAAAAATGTTCCAATCCCTCTTCACCTAAACATCCACCAAATTGTTCATCATCAAATATTGCCAAGAAATTGACCTCCTTAGCACCTCTCGTTATCGCCTCCAGGGGGCGCTAACGGGGTGCTAACGACTTACTGACTCTGCGGCGAGATGAATGACTCCCGCCAACTTGGCTGAGAGGTTTACGGCGGCAGTAACACTTTGCGCACCGATCTTCTGTGCTTGGAGACCATGACGTCATTGCCGTGCGCATTGCCCTGCTAGTGACCCGGACCCAAATTTCGGGAGACAACACCAACAGCTGCAGGAGGCGTTGTTCGGGAGGCCGGGAGTTTTGGAGGCGCAAGTATAAGGGGATGTTGGCGCGAGTAGGAGAAAAATTTTAACAATGCATAAAGTGATATCTTTCGATTGCTCCTGAGCTGCGATCGATCAGCCCAGCACTCTGCTGGAGTGCTTGGGGCTGATCGGGCTGGATCGCAGCTGCCGTCGGGGGCCAGCTCACTGGTCCCAATGTGGAGCCTGCAGCGAGGGCCCTTCCCTTTATAGGAGGGGAGGAGCCTCGGATCACGGCAGCGCTGCACGGGACAACTACCTCCCCGCCTGCACTCCACCTCCTTCCTAGTGCGCAAACACCAAATTTAGAAAAAGCTGGGAATCATTAGCGTCTGGCGCTAAGTTTCCCAACTTTCAAACGTTACCACCCCAAACGGGCGATACTGAATTTCTCCCCCTATATCTGCACTCCTCCAATTCTGGCCTCTTGAGCATCCACGATTTTAATCCCTCCACCATTGACAGCCATTCCTTCTATTGCCAAGGCCCTAAGCTCTGGAATTCCCTCCCTAAACCTCTCCGCTTCTCTTTCCTCCTTCAAGACGCTCCTTAAAACCTACCTCTTTGACCAAGCCTGCGCTAATATCTCCTTATGTGGCTCGGTGTCAAATTTTGTTTGAACATCGCCCCTGTGAAGTGCCTTGGGACGTTTTACTACGTTGAAGGCGCTATATAAATGCAAGTTGTTATTTTACAAGATCAAGGAGACTGGAGAGATCATGGCAGAGATTTAAAGCTCAGTGGCAGAGGCCTGGCTGTTGTTTCAGCAGTTCATAAGATACTAATAAGCAAAGTTCAGTTTTAGTTAAGACACGAGTGAATGACAGACATTTCACCCGGGTCCTGATCTCATCTCAGCTTATCAGGAGACTGTAGCAGGCAAACTACTGAACCATGAGTAATGAATCATTGAGTCGTTGCTTGCAGGCTCCACACTGTAACTGAATCTGGAGATTTCAATGGCTCATAACCAGGATCAAGCCGAATAATATTGGAAGCAAGTATTCAATCCGTCTTACTTGTGTGCATGTACTGTGATAACTAAGGCTTTCCCCATTATCTTCAGGCGCGCTAAATAAAAGTCAGTGTTGTAACAATAAATGGCGAATTATGAGCTGCTTTGTGCAAACCTATTTCACTTCAGGCTCTCACTGTCATTAATCAGAACCTAGGTCCAACTCCAGAAGGCAAAGGGCACTGTTTAAATCATCTGCACAATCATTTTTCCAGGCGTCAGCTCCCCTTTCCTTTGACCTCTGGCTGTAATCCTTCTCCCACCCCCCAGCACTGCCATCACCGGTAACGGAAAGCTCCACAAATGTGGCATATTAGGACTGCATTCTGCTTTTATATCGGCTGCCTTGGAAGCTCTGTGCTGAGGGACTGCACAGAGAATGTCAAGGATTTTAGCAACAGAGGAATTCGTCAAACTCGCAGATATTTTGGAGATCCGTGTCATGAAGTGTGCCTAATGCAAGAAGCAAACCTTATCTCTCTCCCAGTCTTTCAAATTCCATTCTTGGCACCTATAAAAACTGCCGCTGAGAATATATCTATTTTTGACGGAGATACGGAATTCTGGCTGCCTACTCTGTCATCAAGAATCATTGTCCTCAAGATTCATGAACTGAGATAAGCCTTCCATTTTAGTACTTTGTAAGCAGTGTTCTGCATTGGAATCATTATCTCCCTTAATTTGGCACGACTTTACTTTGTTGCAGATTCAATTGCTGAGAAACTTGAGGGGACGAAATTGCTCCTTTTTATAGCCCGGGGGCGCTAACGTTTTCACCCGGGAGACAGGGGGCGCTACCACCTCCCGGGAAATTGTCCCGAAGGTTTTGGAGGCGCTGTCCCGACAGCGCCGTGACCCACGGTTAGCTCCCCGGGCCGCCATGCAACCGGCGATGACGACATTGCCATGCGCACCGACCCCTTAACACCGCATGGAGGAAATTGTCCCATGGGCCAGGAGGCAGGCATACATCCACTCTCGGGGCACTGTTTAAAGGGGAGGCCTGCAGCGCCTCGGGCCGCCATATTTGTTGGTCGGCCGACTCTTGGGTCGGCCTGACCATGGCGGCCTTAACGTGGACCGGGCCGCCATCGTACGGCTTGCAGAGTGCGCAGCGGCCCTCCCTTTTAATGGAATCAGCGCTGCGCTAACGCCACGGAGGCGCCCTCAAAGGAAGCAGAGCTCCAGAGACAGCATCTCCGCTTCCTTTGAGGGGCGTACGGCCCAATTCCACGTCAGGGGCGCGGGACCTTTGGGCCAGGCGATAAAAGTCCCGGCCCCGTAAGGTTACCATCCTCGATAGGGGCGTGGGGCAATTTTGCCCCTTGAGTGTCAATGGACAGGTGCTGGTTTGCTGTGACAGGGCAATGTCAGATTTTCCTCGACGAGACTAAACCCTAGCATAAAATGTAACTGCCAAGCATTTGTAGCTCATTCATTCCCATCTTATCAGTGTGAGTTCCCTGACTGCAGCTCCAGTGAGAACAATGCCAAACAATACCTTGTCCACCGAATGCATTACCGTTTAGTTTGTGTTAGGCATTTAATATAATAAAGCTTTCAGATAGCTGTGATAAAGTATTCCATTACATTTTTTACTGTGAATATTGAAACACCCTTGTATCGTCATTCTAATGGCTTGTTTATGAAGTTCGGAAACACTTCTACACACAAAGGGTGGTAGAAATTTGGAACTCTCTTCCGCAAACGGCAATTGATGGTAGATGCATTGTTAATTTTAAATCTGAGATTGATAGCATTTTGTTAACCAAAGGTATTAAAGGGTATGGGGCAAAGGCGGGTATATAGAGTTAGGCGCAGATCAGCCATGATCTGATTGAATGACAGAACAGGCTCGAGGGGCTGAATGGCCTCCTCCTGTTCCTATGTTTGTATAATAATAGCATGCAGGAGGCATACTGGGATTGAGGGAGAATCAAACCGAGTATTGGCGGGGGGGGAAATCTGGGCAATCTTTATGTGTGAAGAGAGAAACAGAATTAACGTTTCATAGCGATGACTTCTGCCAGAACTGGAAAAAGTTAGAGATGTAACAGGTTTGAAGCAAAGAAAGGAGGGATGTTATCTCTGCCCCTATTTTTTCACATGGCAGCAGTTGATTCTGCCATTCCCATTTACACCCCTCCAGACCCATATTTTTTTTCTGTATCGATCCCATTACCATCTCCTTTCGCCTTGCGCTATCATCCCTTTTGTCATTTAATCACCCCTGCCTTCCCAGCTATCACAGACCTTCCCTTTTGTTCTTTCCTCCCCTACCCCCTTTCCCTGCTCTTGTTTAAAACCTGTTACATCTCTAACATTTTCCAGTTCTGATGAAGGGTCACAGACCTGAAACCTTAACTCTGTTTCACTCTCCACAGATGCTGCCTGACCTGTTGAGCATTTCTCGCCTTTTCTGTTTTTATTCCAGGGAATGTAAGCTGGGTTCTGCCAGGCTGGAACCCAGATGCACCCCACTGGTGTGCAGCAGATCTTTCAATCATTGGAAAATATTTGATATGCTAATTGTGAGTCATGGAGCTGTTTCTTGGACATTTGCTGCAAGGAAATTGGGTCCTGTTAAAAAGAGGGATATCAAGTGCAAATTTTTTTAATAGGGAAACCAGCTCAAATGCTTCCAGTCCCCTGCTCAATTGTTAATGTTCCTTATTTATGACTCTAGTGTTTAGTTGAAAAATTGATATTCCAGTCAGGCATCGTGAAACGGGCCAAATGGTATCTTAATTGGACTGCCTGTCAATGTAATAAATGGAAAGCTTGGTGCGGTACTGATATTTTACCATTAATATCATAACAAGCACGTGAAAAGAGCAAGGCAAAAGAAGCAGAGGCGAGATGTGGAGATTTTTTTTTACGCATCGAGTTATGATGATCTGGAACGAACTGCCCCTTTAACAGGCTGTGCGGCCCATTCCAATTCCTGGGCATGCGCGGTTTTTCCTATTGTAACGCCAGCAAGCGGCCTGCGCTGGAGCTCCAGACAGCTTAAAGGGAACATTGATTGGATCGCTCTTTCAAAGAGCCGGCACAGGCACGATGGGCCAAATGGTCTCCTTCTGTGCTGTATCATTCTATAAGGGTTTCAATGACTCTGCCACTATGCTTTGTGCTTCACAACAGTGTAAACTGACAGTATATCTCCGGATTCAGCACCCAACCCTGACTCTCAGACACAGCAGTATGAGAGACCCTTGGGGAAGCTGTCTACACCAGTTGGTGTCAAACTGCATTTAATCAGTTCTCAGAGGGTCTATAGGATCTCTCTGGCGCTTCAGAAACAAAGATTGCGGGTGCTCCCACCTGTGCTCTCATCGTTTAAACCTACTGGTCAGGGAGCAGGGCTCTGTGTGTGCGCATAAAGCATCTTGTGCAGAGCTCTCTCCTGGCCATTACAGCATGATTCACAGCTCACATCCTCATGAGCTTCCTCTTAACACTTGATTTTCCCAGAAGTCCTTTCCGCCTGTGTCACACAGGAGGAAAATTCATCGATTCATTCACTAAACGTAAAACTTTTCAAATCTTGGCTCACTATGCTCGCCGCCATTGCCATGTTGTTTATTGCACTACCTTGAATTCACGCAACCGATTGATCCATGTTTCCTGGAAATTGCAGTGACTGGTGAAGTAAAAGAAGCCAGCAATTCATTCCTAATCTGGATGGATACCATCCTAAAGCAATTTGGTTCAAACATCTTGTCTATGTTTATGCTAGTAAATGGAGTGGGGAAAAAAATTGCCTTTGCAGAATGGCATCAGTGTCACACCATACTCTTTATTTTTTTAATTCATTCCTGGGATGTGGGCATCACCGGCAAGACAAGCATTTATTGCCCGTCCCTAATTGCCCCTTGAGAAGGCGGTGGTGAGCCACCTTCTTGAACCGCTGCAGTCCGTGTGGTGAAGGTACTCCTACAGCGCTGTTAGGGAGGGAGTTCCAGGATTTTGACCCAGCGACAATGAAGGAACGGCGATATATTTCCAAGTCAGGATGGTGTGTGAGTTGGAGGGGAACATGGAGGTGGTGGTGTTCCCATGCACCTGCTGCCCTTGTCCTTCTAGGTGGTAGAGGTCACGGGTTTGGGAGGTGCTGTCAAAATCTTTATTTATGATGACTACAATGAATGCAGCCATATTGCAAAGCGGTGACAAGCTTCTGAGTAAACGATTTTTTATTTAGTATGTGAAAGAAGACTACACTGCCAGTCATCTGCTGCTCTAATCATGAATTCCTGTTATTTTCTGTTCAAAGGTGACATTGGAGGTCAGATGGGTCTGTTCATCGGTGCAAGTCTCCTGACTATACTGGAACTTTTTGACTACATGTATGAGGTAAGCTTTTGCAAGTCATTTCGCGCGAGTCTTCAGTGCAAAGTCTCAGAAGAAGGGAGTCCGTACTGTTTTGTTGCATGGAGAATATAAGAACTGATGGATTTAAGGGGAAGCTAGATAAGCACATGAGGGAGAAAGGGATAGAAGGATATGCTGATGGGGTGAGATGAAGAGGGGTGGGAGGAGGGCCGTGTGGAGCATAAACACCGGTAAGGACCAGTTTGGGCCGAATGGCCTGTTTGTGTGCTGTAGATTCGATGTAATTCTTTGTAATTCTATGAAACTGACAGTGGCTCGGTTGGTAAATGCACCGCCCGGTGTGGTACTGAGCCACACAGACTAGAAATGACCAAAAATTGGATCACTGGTCTATGCAAAGTTCACTTTCTATCAATCAGACTGGTGTTACAAATAATAATTATCAAGTGGCCAGTTTGATACTCGCATCATTTTTCCCCCCCACACATTAGTGACCTGAGATAAATAAACACGAAGGTGAGAACAGTATATGATTTCCCCCTTCCCCCATGGTTGAATAGAATGGTGGAACTGGACCGAACCTGAAGGATGGCTACGTGACTGAGATAACACAAGGTTGCCAGTGCTGATTGAAACATGAATCGACGGGTGGAGGAGGGAAGATTGAGATTTAAAAAAAAGTAAGGCAGAAGGTCTCCCCTCACTCTACTGGCTGCAAGTGGTCTGCCGGAAATGAGTTTAGGCAGTCTTAAGACTAGTGGACATCAACCTCTGATTTGGCACTAGTTGGCGATTTCACTCGGGCTACAAGGATGGGTGGTGTAGAAAATGGAAAAATGTACTAAATGTTTCAGTGTTTGACCAAAGTGATTGAAAGAGAAATGTAATCCATTTAGAGTGCATAGGAGCCGAGAGATTCCTCTTTTACTGCTCCGAAGAATTTCTGCAAGACTTGACTTGGCACTACACCAAATTGAGGCAACCCATCAAAATGTCAGGAAAATGCATCAGGCAGTTAGACGTGTTTCTACTCACCCATTACCAATACAATATGGCCAACCCTGGGTAGACGCCATTTGTCTGGAGAAGTTAACTTCAAATGATCCCCGTGGCATCCATTTTCTGAAAGCTTCAGCGTGACGTTTACTGTTTGGAGGAGGCAGAACAATGGTAGCTGTCCCAAAAGTGACGGCACATTGCGATCTATCTGCATGCATGATTACTCCGTGTAGACCCAGTTACTGTTAAACTAGCCCGATGATGCCAGTAACTTGATGCCAGCCCGGGGAGCAGAAGGAGCAGCGTGGCGGCCTAGCCCAGCAGTCTGCACGGCCCCTGGCCTGCGAGCACCATTGGAGCAGGCCGGGGAGCGGAAGGAACAGCATGGCGGCATACCACTCCAGGGAGCAGCATGTGCTGGAGCAGGAGAGCAACGGCAATGAAGAGGGACATCACCAAGGTTCAGGTCGGTGATTGGAGCGTGGGCAGGTACAGCAGGAGAGGCGAGGTCGGGGCAAAGGAGCGGCGAGAGATCGTGGAGCGACGTGATCAGGGCCCAGGAGAGGTGAGGGCCCAGGGGCAGCACACGCTGCGATACGTGCGCGCTCTAGGTCTGTGCAGCAGAGCTGGTCTCCAGTCGTCTTGGTTAATCCTTGCCACTGGACCAAGATCTAGCTCTGTCAGGCCCGTGTGGTGGCTGGTGGGCAACGGCTACCACACGTTAAAAAAATCCGCACACAGGCATCTTCCACCCTTCAGGATTTAGTTCGGGACCTGGAATTTTAGGTCCTTCATTGAAACACCTATGAACTTTTTGATGTGGAAGCAAGTCATCCTCGATTCGAGGGACTGCCTATGATGATGATGATATCCACCATTTGATTTGAGCCTGTCTGTCGAGCTTTCCAACATCTCCTCCAGTCAATTTTAATTGGTATTCCCAGAGAACTTTGGGACTTCAAAGCTCGATCAGGCTTTCAGATCTTAATTTGAATCAATTCTGCCTCTGCACAAAGACATTAACCAGTGCTAAGGATCCATCAGTCTAATCCTCCTTAAAAGTTCAATTCAGCTATTGTGTGCATAGTGATGTTTGGGAGGAGTGTTGGCTTTAAATAACAATCAATTAGAGTGAAGCACTCAGACACAGCTCTTAGTGCTTTTTATGCTGGAGTTTTCAACCAGGATGAAGACATTATTTGATCGTCCTTTTACTCAGGCTTTGCAACCAACAAAGGCAGGCAATCTAACAATATCATTATGCCCCCTTGGACGCTGTCAGTGATGGAGCTTACAGACTTCCCTCAAAGAGGGGGAGGGCAAATTGGAGATGTCTCCCCACACTGCCCCCTCGCCACTGGATCAGGAACACCATTACCAGAGTCCGAGACTTTAAACAGAGTGCGACCACTCCAGGGACTTGAGTACATAAATCTAGGCTGGCACTCCAGTGCAGTGCTGAGGGAGTGCTGCACTGTTGGAGGTGCCATCTTTCGGATGAGACATTAAACCGAGGTCCCGTCTGCCCTTTCAGGTGGATGTAAAAGATCCCATGGTACTACTTCTGGCCAATATTTATCCCTCAATCAACATCACTAAGACAGATTATCTGATCATTATTGCATTGCTGTTTGTGGGAGCTTGCTGTGTGCAATTAGCTGCCGTGTTTCCTACATTGCAATAACAACTACACTCCAAAAGCACTTCATTGGCTGTAAAGCACTTTGGGACGTCCTGAGGTTATGAAAGACACGATAGAAATGCAAGTCCTTTCTTTCGTGCCTTCAGCTGCCTAGGCCCCAAGCTCTTGAATTCCCTCCCTAAACCTCTCCGCCTCTCTACTTCCCGCTGCTTCTTTAAGACACTCCTTAAAACCTACCTCTCTGACCAAGCTTTTGATCATCTGCCCTAACATCTCCTTATATATCATGGTGTCAAATTTTGTTTTTGATAATGCTCCTGTGTAGTCAGGGTTCTGTTATGTATGTCGATGCTAGGGATGTTGGCCTGGTCGAGGACACTGATGTTGGTGCGTCTGTCCTCCCAGGGGATTTGCAGGATCTTGCGGAGACATCGTTGGTGGTATTTCTCCAGCGACTTGAGGTGTCTGCTGTACATGGTCCATGTCTCTGAGCCATTCAGGAGGGTGGGTATTACTAATGCCCTGTAGACCATGAACTTGGTGGCAGATTTGAGGGCCTGGTCTTCAAACACTCTTTTCCTCAGGCAGCCGAAGGCTGCACTGGCGCACTGGAGGCGGTGTTGAATCTCGTCGTCGATATCTGCCCTTGTTGATAATAGGCTCCCGAGGTATGGGAAATGGTCCACGTTGTGTTGTCGACCAGGCCAACATCCCCAGCATCGAAGCACTGACCACACTCGACCAGCTCCGCTGGGCAGGCCACATTGTTCACATGCCTGACACAAGACTCCCAAAGCAAGCGCTCTACTCGGAACTCCTGCACGACAAACGAGCCCGGGCAGAGGAAACGTTTCAAGGACACCCTCAAAGCCTCCTTGATAAAATGCAACATCCCTACTGACACCTGGGAATCCCTGGCCCAAGACCGCCCTAAGTGGAGGAAGTGCATTCGGGAGGGCGCTGAGCACCTCGAGTCTCGTCGCCGAGAGCATGCAGAAACCAAGTGCAGGCAGCGGAAGGAGCGTGTGGCAAACCAGTCCCACCCATCCTTTCCTTCAACAACTGTCTGTCCCACCTGTGACAGGCATTGTAATTCCCGTGTTGGACTGTTCAGTCACCTAAAGAACTCATTTTTAGAGTGGAAGCAAGTCTTCCTCGATTTCGAGAGACTGCCTATGATGATGATTTATGTCTGAGTTCAGCTTTACTGATCCCAGGGCCATCTTAACTGAAGTGTCATCCCCTGGCTGCTTGTGGGGTGTTTTAATACCTCATAGAGTATTGGCACTTTTCTTCACTGTGACAGCAACTGTCCAAAAGTTGACAGTTTTGTTGATAGTTGACAGGTTATTCTGACATTCCCATGAGCAATACATGACTTGCCACACCTTATCTATTTTGATCTGTTACAAGTGGTTCCCAGGTCACCCTCTGAAAGTCTCAAGGATTGCCTGTTCCTTGCTTCCTAAAAGCACTGACCTTTCAGACTCATTGACATTGTGATGGGAACTGCTACTGTCTCACTGTCTGCTAAAGCCACCTAGATCATAGTGAGCCTTTAGCTTAATGGTAGCATTCCCACTTCTGAGTCAGATAAGTGCAGAGTTTGAACCCTACTCCAGACAGTCCCGGAGCTCCGGCTCTAAATTCTGGGTTGTCGGCCAGCAGCAGTGTGGGTGGCTCCCCCGATCATATATGTTGTGGGAGCCGATAAACCCCTATATCGGACCAACCACCCTATCAGCTGGTATAAAGATGGTTACGGCCATGGAAGGAGAGCTGATGTTGTGCCTGTCAGACTGTTAATCAGCCTGCGAGAAGCCTTCCACTACTTCACACCGTTCTCCAAGGGAAATGTGTGCAGATTAAGAAAAACTATTATTAATGAAATGGAAGTTGTAGCACTCCTGTGGAATTGCAACCACAGAATGATAAAGTTAAACATGATCTGGGAACCACAGAGTTACGATCAAGTACATAACTTTAAAAGGGCTCAATTTGATGAAATTAAGTGGTGGTTTACTGAACAATACTTCAGTAGAAGACTCGTGGAACACCTTTAAAGTATAATGTTGAGCAGTCACAAACACAACCCAAAACGGATCAACAAACAAGTTAGAAGTGGGATAAAGATGAAAATGGCCTGCAGAAATCCTGTAGGGAGAAAGGGGAAGGGGTCCACTTGGGTGAATATAAGAAAATGCGGAAACATATGCAAAGGATGATCAGCAACGTTCCCGTTAAGCCACGCAGGCCGGTTGCTGGCTTCTCAATGGGAGATTCCACGCATGCATGAAATTTTGAACGGGCCGCGCAGCACTTTAAAAGGAACGTGCACCCCCCCAAAAAAAATTAGGGGAACATTGGTGATCAGAGAGGCAAAGGGCAACCTGGGGACGGACATCGCGGCTGAAGCTAAACAAAACAGCAAAAAATTCTTTGTGAATGAGTACTTCTTCCGCGTGCATGAACAACATGCCCTCTCCAAACAAAGATTCCCCAAGTATAATCAGCGACTTCACTGCAAATGAGATGGAAGACCTAGACAGGCTAAATGGGCTGAAAACACATATATCTCCAGGAATAGATTGTATTTGTCCCGGACTGCAGAGAAGGACGATTGTAGCCCATTGCATTGAGAGAGACGAGGGAGGAGATTGGTGAGGCAGTGACAACCATTATGACTGAGTCAATGAACACTGCCAATCATTGATGGGGTCAATAGACACTGAGGAAGTACCAAAAGATTATAAACAGGCTAATGTGACACCCACATTCAAAAAAGGTGCCAAAACAAACACAGGCAACTACAGACCCATGAGTCTTCCTACCACTCCATGCAAAATAATGGAATTGATTATCAGGCATAAGCTTGTGGATTATCTATCCAACAATATTTGGTGAGTTATGTCAGAATAGGAGGAGGTACTGAGTGTGGTGCCTCAGAGCTCAGTGCTGGGAACGCCATTGCTTCTAATTGACACAAACTACGTGGATTTAAAAAATCCGTTCAAAGTGGCCAAATTGGCAGGTGATACCAAACTGACAATCCAAAGAGGCAGCTCAGAAATGACGGAATAACATGTAAGTGGGCAGAACAATGGCAGATGAAATTTAATGCAGACAAGTGCAAAGTACTGCATGTAGGAAGAAGTAATAGATGACATACATACTCCACGAATGGTGTTGAAATGGCGAAGGCTGAAGCTGAACGCTACCTAGGAGTCTTAGTAGACACATTGCTAAATTCAGATGGTGATATCCATGTTCGTCAAAGTGAACATTATTCCTGGAACAACTGACAGCTATTATTGGCTTCAAATTTGTTTATGGATTGAATTTATGTAACTTCAATTCCATTAATTACAATTCATTTGCCATTATAATTACACTGAGTTTAGAAACAAGACACAGTGCCAATAATAAGCTCAACAACGTGCACTTGCAAGGGCTCTTACCAAGCCAATAATAGGCTAAATAATCACTGCCATAGCAACCCCCACTGTCCCTGAAATACTATCGACCGTATATTCTGTAAATTTCCAATGCTGAACAGCACAAAGTCAGTTAGCCTGCATCAGTGCTTTGGATTCATGATGTTCTCACTCACAACATCGCATTTAGATTAATTGTCTTGCCTGTGTGTATTCATTATTGTTTAATTAATTACGAGTATCGATAAAGAGGCCTTTGGATCTTATTTTTGCAGATTTTGTGCCAAAACCCTCATGGACGTTTGGCACGACACAATAGTAAAGGTGAGCTGTCGTGAAATTGAAGTCCTCGCACATTTTTCACTCGCCTTGTTGCATTCCGCAGTTGCTACATCCAGGCTTTAGAACAACAACTTGCATTTATACACCGCATTTAATGTAGTAAAATGTCCCAAGGCGCTTCACAGAAGCGTTACCAAACAAAATTTACATAGAAAATAGGTGCAGGAGCAGGCCATTTGGCCCTTCGAGCCTGCACCACCATTCAATAAGATCATGGCTGATCATTCACCTCAGTACCCCTTTCCTGCTTTCTCTCCATACCCCTTGCTCCCTTTAGCCGTAAGAGCCATATCTAACTCTCTCTTGAATATATCCAATGAACTAGCATCAACAACTCTCTGCAGTAGGGAATTCCACAGGATAACAAGTCTCTGAGTGAAGAGGTTTCTCCTCATCTCAGTCCTAAATGGCTTACCCCTTATCCTTAGACTATGTCCAATATCGGGAACATTCTTCCTGTATCTAACCTGTCCAGTCCTGTCAGAATTTTATATGTTTCTATGAGATCCCCTCTCATCCTTCGAAACTCCAGTGACTACAGGCCCAGTCGATCCAGTCTCTCCTCATATGTCAGTCCTCCCATCCCGGGAATCAGTCTGGTGAACCTTTGCTGTCCTTCCTCAGATTAGGAGACCAAAACTGAACACAATATTCCAGGTGAGGCCTCACTAAGGCCCTGTACAACTGCAGTAAGACCTCCCTGCTCCTATACTCAAATCCCCTAGCTATGAAGGCCAACATACCATTTGCCTTCTTCACCGCCTGCTGTACCTGCATGCCAACTTTCAATGACTGATGTACCATGACACCCAGGTCTCGTTGCACCTCCACTTTTCCTAATCTGCCGCCATTCAGATAATATTCTGCCTTTGTGTTTTTGCCACCAAAGTGGATAACCTCACATTTATCCACATTATATTGCATCTACCACTCATTTGCCCACTCACCTAATCTGTCCAAGTCACCCTGCAGCCTTTTAGTGTCCTCCTCACAGCTCACACCGCCACCCAGCTTAGTGTCATCTGTTGACTTGGAGATATTACACTCAATTCCCTCATCCAAATCATTAATGTATATTGTAAATAGCTGGGGTCCCAGCACTGAGCCCTGCGGTACCCCACTAGTCACTGCCTGCCATTCTGAAAAGGACCCATTTATCCCGACTCTCTGCTTCCTGTCTGCCAACCAGTTCTCTATCCACGTCAGTACATTACCCCCAATACCATGTGCTTTAATTTTGCACACCAATCTCTTGTGTGGGACCTTGTCAAAAGCCTTTTGAAAGTCCAAATACACCACATCCACTGGTTTTCCCTTGTCTACTCTACCAGTTATATTCTCAAAAAATTCTCGAAGATTTGTCAAGCAGGATTTCCCTTTCATAAATCCATGCTGACTTGGACCGATCCCATCACTGCTTTCCAAATGTGCTACTATTTCATCTTTAATAATTGATTCCAACATTTTCCCCACTACTGATGTCAGACTAACCGGTCTATAATTACCTGTTTTCTCTCTCCCTCCTTTCTTAAAAAGTGCTGTTACATTAGCTACCCTCCAGTCCATAGGAACCGATCCAGAGTCGATAGACTGTTGGAAAATGATCACCAATGAATCCACTATTTCTAGGGCTAATCCTTAAGTACTCTGGGATGCATACTATCAGGCCCCGGGGATTTATCGGCCTTCAATCCCATCAATTTCCCCAACACAATTTCCTGCCCAATAAGGATTTCCTTCAGTTCCTCCTTCTCACTAGACCCTCGCTTCCTTAGTATTTCCGGAAGGTTATTTGTGTCTTCCTTCGTGAAGACAGAACCAAAGTATTTGTTTAACTGGTCCGCCATTTCTTTGTTCCCCATTATAAATTCATCTGAATCTGACTGCAAGGGACCTACGTTTGTCTTCACTAATCTTTTTCTCTTCACATCTATAGAAGATTTTGCAGTCAGTTTTTATGTTCCCAGCAAGCTTCCTCTCATACTCTATTTTCCCCCTCCTAATTAAACCCTTTGTCCTCCTCTGCTGAATTATAAAATTCTCCCAGTCCTCAGGTTTGCTGCTTTTTCTGGCCAATTTATATGCCTCTTCCTTGGATTTAACACTATCCTTAATTTCCCTTGTTAGCCACGGTTGAGCCACCTTCCCCGTTTTATTTTTACTCCAGACAGGGATGTACAATTGTTGAAGTTCATGCATGTGATCTTTAAATGTTTGCCATTGCCTATCCACCGTCAACCCTTTAAGTATCACTCGCCAGTCTATTCTAGCCAATGCACGTCTCATACCATCGAAGTTACCTTTCCTTAAGTTGAGGACCCTAGTCTCTGAATTAACTGTGTCACTCTCCATCTTAATAAAGAATTCTACCATATTATGGTCACTCTTCCCCAAGGGGCCTCGCGCAACAAGATTGCTAATTAGTCCTTTCTCATTACACATCACACAGTCTAGGATGGCCAGCCCTCTAGTTGGCTCTTCGACATATTGGTCTGGAAAACCATCCCTAATACACTCCAGAAAATCCTCCTCCACCGCATTGCTACCAGTTTGGTTAGCCCAATCAATATGTAGATTAAAGTCGCCCATGATAACTGCTGTATCTTTATTGCATGCATCCCTAATTTCTTGTTTGATGCTGTCCCCAACTTCACTACTACTGTTTGGTGCTCTGTGCACAACTCCCACTCGTGTTTTCTGCCCTTTGGTATTCCGTAGCTCCACCCATACCAATTCCACATCATCCAAGCTAATGTCCTTCCTTACTATTGCATTAATTTCCTCTTTAACCAGCAATGCCACCCCACCTCCTTTTCCTATCTGTCTATCCTTTCTAAATGTTGAATACCCCTGGATGTTGAGTTCCCAGCCTTGGTCACCCTGGAGCCATGTCTCTGTGATGCCAATTACATCATATCCGATAACTGCTATCTGCGCAGTTAATTTGTCCACCTTATTGCAAATACTCCTCGCATTGAGGCACAGAGCCTTCAGGCTTGTCTTTTTAACACACTTTGCCCCTTTAGAATTTTGCTGTTATGTGCCCCTTTTTGCTTTTTGCCTTGGGTTTCTCTGCCCTCCACTTTTACTTTTCTTCTTTCTATCTTTTGCTTCTGCCCCCATTCTACTTCCCTCTGTCTCCCTGCATAGGTTCCCATCCCCCTGCCATATTAGATTAACTCCTCCCCAACAGCATTAGCAAACACTCCCACTAGGACATTGGTTCCGGTCCTGCCCAGGTGCAGACCGTCCGGTTTGTACTGGTCCCACCTCCCCCAGAACCGGTTCCAATGTCCCAGGAATTTGAATCCCTCCCTTCTGCACCACTCCTCAAGCCACGTATTCATCGGAGCTATTCTGCGATTCCTACTCTGACTAGCACGTGGCACTGGTAGCAATCCTGAGATTACTACTTTTGAGGTCCTACTTTTTAATTTAGTTCCTAGCTCCCTAAATTCGTCTTGTTGGACCTCATCCCGTTTTTTACCTATATATGCACTACGACAACTGGCTGTTTACCCTCCCCCTTCAAAATGTCCTGCACCCGTTCCGAGACACCCTTGACTCTTGCACCAGGGAGGCAACATACTATCCTGGAATCTCGGTTGCGGCCGCAGAAACGTCTATCTATTCCCCTTACAATTGAATCCCCTATCACTATCGCTCTCCTACTCTTTTTCCTGTCCTCCTGTGCAGCAGAGCCACCCACGGTGCCATGAACTTGGCTGCTGCTGCTCTCTCCTGATGAGTCATCCCCCTCAACAGTACCCAAAGCGGTGTATCTGTTTTGCAGGGGGATAACCGCAGGGGACCCCTGCACTACCTTCCTTCCACTGCTCTTCCTGTTGGTCTCCCATCCCCTATTTGGTTGTGTAACCTTTACCTGTGGTAAGACCAACTCACTAAACGTGCTAGTCACGTCATTCTCAGCAACGTGGATGCTCCAGAGTAAATCCACCCACAGCTCCAGTGCCACAATGCGGTTTGTCAGGTGCTGCAAGCGGATGCACTTCCCGCACATGTAGTCGTCAGGGACACTGGAAGCGTCCCTGACTTTGAGATATTAGGGCGGGTGACCAGAAGCTTGGTCAAATAGGTAGGTTTTTAGGAGCTTCTTAAAGGAGGGTAGAAAGGCGGAGAGGTTTAGAGAGGGAATTCAAGAGCTTGGGGCCCAGGCAGCTGAAGGCACGGCCGCCAGTGGTTGGGCGATAAAAATAGGGGATGCTCAAGAGGGCAGAATTGGAGGAGCGCAGAGATCTCAGAGGAGGTTACAGAGATAGTGAGAGAGTGGGGTGTGAGGCTATGGAGGGATTTGAACACAAGGATGAGAATTTTAATTGTTCTGCATCTGAAAGATGCAGCAGTGAAAGACAACAACTGGAAACTAAAACAGGGCTGCTAATTATTGACAAGCTGACGTCGCTAATGAATGCTTGCTGCCTGAATGTGGTCAGCAGGAAGCTTTTCAGAATTTCAGATATCAATATTCCCACTCTGGGAAAAAAAAAAGCTTCTTGAAGTGGCCAAACAGGACAGATTATGTAGACCCACGGGATATGATTTATGTCTGACGTGACAACTTACGAGTAATAGAGCTACGAGTGAGTTATGACTTGTGCCATGAGTGGGATATATATGGTATCCGTTGGGTTTTCGTAATGCATTCTGTCTTAAACTATATGTTAAAAGTTAATTGAAACATTAAGTGACATTAATTGGATAAAAAGGTAAAAAAAGGATGGGTTTAATGTTCTGGATCACTGCGGTCTTATTTCAGTGGAGCTGGAGGCAGTGTGAAGGCGAATTGGTCTGTTTCCTGTGGCTCAAAGACATGGTGGTAAAAACAGAGAGACAGACTATTATCTGAATGGTGACAGATTAGGAAAAGGGCAGGTGCAACGAGACCTGGGTGTCATGGTACATCAGTCATTGAAGGTTGGCATGCAGGTACAGCAGGCGGTTAAGAAAGCAAATGGCATGTTGGCCTTCATAGCGAGGGGATTTGAGTACAGGGGCAGGGAGGTGTTGCTACAGTTGTACAGGGCCTTGGTGAGGCCACACCTGGAGTATTGTGTACAGTTTTGGTCTCCTAACTTGAGGAAGGACATTCTTGCTATTGAGGGAGTGCAGCGAAGATTCACCAGACTGATTCCCGGGATGGTGGGACTGACCTATCAAGAAAGACTGGATCAACTGGGCTTGTATTCACTGGAGTTCAGAAGAATGAGAGGGGACCTCATAGAAACGTTTAAAATTCTGACGGGTTTAGACAGGTTAGATGCAGGAAGAATGTTCCCAATGTTGGGGAAGTCCAGAACCAGGGGTCACAGTCTAAGGATAAGGGGTAAGCCATTTAGGACCGAGATGAGGAGAGACTTCTTCACCCAGAGAGTGGTGAACCTGTGGAATTCTCTGCCACAGAAAGTGGTTGGGGCCAATTCACTAAATATATTCAAAAGGGAGTTAGATGAAGTCCTTACTACTCGGGGGATCAAGGGGTATGGCGAGAAAGCAGGAAGCGGGTACTGAAGTTTCATGTTCAGCCATGAACTCATTGAATGGCGGTGTAGGCTAGAAGGGCTGAATGGCCTGCTCCTGCACCTATTTTCTATGTTTCTATGTTTCTATGACTTAGTGGGTAGCCCACTTGCCTCTGAGTCAGAAGGTTGTGGGTTCAAGTCCAACTCCAGAGACTTGAGCACATAAATCTAGGCTGACACTCCAGTGCAGTACTGACGGAGTGCTACACTTGGCTGTAAAGCACTTGAGATGTCTGGTGGTTGTGAAAGGCGCTGTATAAGTGCAAGACTTTCTTTATTTTCTTTGTTTTGCGTCCGGATTTAGAATGGTGACCTTTTCAAAATTCAACATACAAGACATTAGTTAGGCCAAGGGATTATTGTGCACAGTTCTGGGCACCATTATAGGAAGCATATTAGAGCTTGGTAAGAGTACAACGACGATTTACGAGAATGATACTGGAAATAAGACTGAGTAGTTATGAAGAAAGGTGTGAAAAATTGGAGCTTTTTCAAGGAAACACTGAGACAGGAGGCTGAGACAGGAGTTGAACACAGATTTTCCAACTTATAAAAAACTTCGAGCCTATAAATAGTGAAAGATTGTTTCCACTGGATGTGAATCGGTAATAAATGGTCACAGACTCAGGATTATCACTACAAGGATGAAGGGGAAACTCAGAACCATTTTCTTCAAGCAGAGGTTACTGCAACGTGAAATCCTTTACTATAAGTGGCTATCGAGAGAGATATCATTTAAAGAGTAAATATTTGAAAAGGACACGTATAAAAGGGTATGAGGAAAGGACTGGGAAATGGAATCAGATAGCTCAGCTGAAGAGTTAGCATCAGCATAATAAGAAAGAAAAAAAATAACGCCTTTCACGGCCACCCCAAAGCGCTTTACAGCCAATGTAGTACTTTTGGAGTGTAGTCGCTGTTGTAATGTAGGAAACGCAGCAGCAGCCGCCAATTTGCGCACAGCAAGCTCCCACAAAACCAATCTGTTTTTAGTTATGTTGATTGAGGGATAAATATTGGCCCCAGGACACCGGGGATAACTCCCCTGCACTTCTTCGAAAAAGTGCCATGGGATCTTTTACATTCACCTGAGAGCAGACGGGGCCTCAGTTTAAGGTCTCATCCGAAAGACAGCACCTCTGACAGTGCAGCACTCACTCAGCACTGCACTGGAGTGTCAACCTAGATTTATGTGCTTAAGTCCCTGGAGTGGGACTTGAACCCACAACCTTCTGACTCAGAGGCAAGAGAGTGCTACCCACTGAGCCACAGCTGACACCAGCAAGCTGAATGGCCCCCTTCTGTGCTTTAATTTCTGATTCTATCTCTCTTTAAAATAATTTTTCAGAGGAAAACATAGTTGCAATAATTGGAATACAACATGATGGCACCTCCATTAAATGTGAAAAACATTTCTTTGAAATGATATCAGATAAGGTAGAAGACAAATTCACAGACTGCAGCATACCATAAAACCTGGCAACTTGATGTTTATTTCCCACCTAATCCTCATCAAATACCTTTTTCTGCAACAAGCTCAAATGATCTGAATCATGGAGTTGGAGGAGAGGGAAAGAGAGGTTAGGGTTGAATAGTGGAGATGTAAAGATTGATGAATACCCTCGAGATTTGTTTGATTGTACAGAGCCTCCCCTCAGAACACTCAACAGATGGGATAGAGTCCAAGAATTTTAATTTTTAAAAATGTATTTGTTCCTGGGATGTGGGCATCGCTGACAAGGCCGGAATTTATTGCCCATCCCTAATTGCCCTTGAGAAGGTGGTAGTGAGCCGCCTTCTTGAACCGCTGCAGTCCGTGTGGTGAAGGTGCTCCCACAGTGCTGTTAGGGAGGGAGTTCCAGGATTGTGACCCAGCGACGAATATTTCCAAGTCAGGATGGTATGTAACTTGGAGGGAAACATGGAGGTGGTGGTGTTCCCATGCGTGTGCTGCCCTTGTCCTTCTAGGCGGTAGAGGTCGCGGGTTTGGGAGGTGCTGCCGAAGATAGAGTAGAATAGTCTGTGGAATGAGTGGGCTTGATGAGATGAGTGGCTTTTCCTCACTTCGCATTTCCTAATGAAGTCTCTACCTTGTCGACTGTAAGGATACTATGTGACATCAGTTTTGCCAGTCTTTCTCCCAGAGGGTGATGGAGGTCTGGAACTCACTGCCTGAAAGGGTGGCAGAGGCAGCAACCCGAATCGCATTTAAAAAGTACTTGGATGTGCACTTGAAATGCCGTAACGTACAGAGTTACAGACCGAGTACTGGAAGATAGGATTAGGCTGGACAGCTCTTTGTCTGCCGGTACGGACACGATGGGCTGAATTGCCTCCTTCTGCGCTCTGAATTTCTATTAACCTATGATTCTATGATTCTCAACCTTGTTCCTAGTGGCCACACATTCATGTAACAAAACTGCCCATAATTCAGTATGAAATTGGCAGTGTCTCTCGGGTTCACACCCCTGAAATGAGCTTCCGACCACATATCTTTGACATAACTAAGACCGTCTATTTCCACCTCCGTAACATCGCCCGTCTCCGCCCTTGTCTCAGCTCATACGCCGCTGAAACCCTCATCCATGCCTTTGTTACCTCGAGACTTGACTATTCCAATGCACTCCTGGCTGGCCTCCCACATTTCTACCCGAGGTAAACTAGAGGTGATCCAAAACTCAGCTGCCCGTGTCCTAACTCGCACCAAGTCCTGCTCACCCAGCGCCCCTGTGCTCGCTGACCTACATTGGCTCCCGGTTAAGCAACGCCTCAATTTCAAAATTCTCATCCTTATTTTCAAATCCCTCCATAGCCTCGCCCCTCCCTAGCTCTGTAGCACCCCCTCCAACCCTCCAACCTTCCGAGATATCTGTGCTCCTATAATTCTGCCCTCTTGAGCATCCCTGATTATAATCACTCCACCATTGGTGGCGTGCCTTCTGTTGCCGAGGCCCGAAACTCTGGAATTCCCTCCTAAACCTCTCCGCCTCTCTATCTCCTTTTCCTCCTCAAAACCTACCACTTTGACCAAGCTTTTGATCACCTGGCCTAATTTCTCCTTATGTGGCTCGGTGTCAAATTTTTTGTCTTATAATACTCCTGTGAAGCGCCTTGGGACGTTTTACTACGTTAAAGGTGCTATATAAATACACGTCGTTGTTGTTGCAGTAGGAGTGGCCTTCGAGGGTTGGGTTTTAAGGCATATTGTCAGGACGAGAGCTTCCCTCTGCACCTCTGCTGTACTTGACCTGGGAATGCTTGATGACAGATGTGAGAAACATGTTTCATTCCCCAGCACTGCCACAAACAACAGTCAAAAAAATCTCATTGCAAAGAAGATGCTAATGAAATAATTGAATTAAAAAAGAATTTGATGTGGCCGTAATCGAATTTCTGTCATGAACTCAAAGCTGTTCATTGGCTTTGTATCAAGTCATTCCCTGCTGTGGTGCAACTTGGGATGAATCAGCTCAATCTCATTCACTATTGTCCAAGGAAGAAATATATATTGAGTCACGTCAAGTTTCTTAAGTCCCTTGTTCCTTCAATAAACAAAGCCAATTATATGAAGAACAAGCAGTGTCTGGCAGCGCGGTACAAGCTTGTAATGTGCTCCAGGGCTCAGTTGACATTTTAAACCGTGAGGGCCCACCGCAAGTAGCTGATCCTTTTTCCAACCAGTCTAACGTGTCGCAGCCTTGTACTTGCTTGCAAATGCCCTTTTAGTTTTTGTTCCTGATTTCCCCCCACCCCTCCCCCCAATGGTATTGCTGATGGATGGTCGGGGCTCTGGTTCTCTACCATTCATTTCCAGAAGGGTTGTCTCAATCGCCTGCCGTAATGTGGGTGGAAGATTGGCAGAAGCTCCAGAGACACGGGGTGGGAGGTAACTTTAAGCCCCAAAAACAGGTGGGTTGTGGTGAGGTGGAAAGTTAAAACATTTTACATTTCAAAACCAAACACAACCCACCTTAAACCCACCCGGTTAAAGAAAAAGCAAGACTTGCATTTATATAGCACCTGTCATTTCCCACATTACAACAGTGACTACACTTCAAAAATAATTCATTGGCTGTGAAACACTTTGGGACGTCCTGAGGATGCAAAAGGTGCTATATAAATGCAAGTTCTTGTAGTTTGAATTAAGAGGAGTAGACAGCAATGCAATAGTTTTAATTTAGAATTCCAATCCTTCTTTAATACTCAAAATACCATCAGCTGTAATAAGCTTCCATCAGCAGTTTGAGTGTGTCTGGTCCAGAACAGTTTCTCAATTAATACTTTGCTTTCGATCCAAGTACCATTGCTTAATGAATACAGAGTGAGTGTGTGATCAGATTGGCTGCATTTCATTTTGACCAAAGACAGGTAGTAAAATTACTGTACCACTTACATGAAGCAATAGAAGTCAGATTTGTGATAAGGTTGCGATGATTGATTCTGCATCGCAGAAAAGAACAAAGAGCTCATAAACTAATGTGGGAAAAATCACTCCGGCAGGCCCACATTCAAGGGTTACAGTGACGGAATTCTGTTCTGGGATGGGATTCCAGGATTCTTAAAGGTGATTTGAACATAAGAAATTAGGAGCAGGAGTAGGCCATGCTGCCTCTCGGGCCTGCTCCGCCATTCAATAAGATCAGGGCTGATCTTCGACCTCAACTCAACATGGGAGCGGTAGCATAGTGGTTATGTTACTCGACTAATAATCCAGAGATTTAGAGGTGTGAGTTCAAATCCCACCATGGCAGTTAGGGAATTTAAAATCAGTTAATTAAATAAATCTGGAATGCTAGTATCAGTAATGGTGACCATGTGTGGTGTAAGAATAAAAGGGGAAGGTGGCTCAACTGTGGCTCATGAGGGAAATTGGGGAAAGTGTTAAATCCAAGGAAGAGGCATATAGATTGGCCAGAAAAAGCTGGGAGAAATTTAGTATTCAGCAGAGGAGGACTAAGGGTTTAATTAGGAGGGGGGAAATAGAGTATGAAAGTAAGTTTGCGGGGAACATAAAAACTGACTGCAAAAGCTTCTAACAGATATGTGAAGAGAAAAAGATTAGTGAAGACAAATGTAGGTCCCTTGCAGTCAAAATCTGGGGAATTCATAAGGGGGAACAAGGAAATGGCAGACCAATTGAACAAATACTTTGGTTCTGTCTTCACTAAGGAAGACACAAATAACCTCCTGAAAATACGAGGGGACCGAGGGCCGAGTGGGAAGGAGGAACTGAAGGAAATTCTTATTAGTTAGGGAGACTGAAGGCCGATAAATCCCCAGGGCCTGATAGTCTGCATCCCAGAGTACTTAAGGAAGTGGCCCTAGATTTTCCAACATTCTATAGACTGTGTATCAATTCCTCTGGATTGGAGGGTAGTGAATGTAACCCCACTTTTTAAAAAAAAGGAGGGAGAGAGAAAACAGGCAATTATAAACTGGTTAGCCTGACATCGGTGGTGGGGAAAATGCTGGAATCAATTAGTAACGATGTAATAGCAGTGCATTTGGAAAGCAGTGACAGGATCGGTCCAAGTCAGCATGGATTTATGAAAGGGAAATCATGCTTGACAAATCCTCTAGAATTTTTTGAGGATGTAACTCGTAGAGTGGATAAGGGAGAACCAGTGGATGTGGTGTATTTGGACTTTCAAAAGGCTTTTGACAAGGTCCCACACAAGAGATTAGTGTGCAAAATTAAGGCACGTGGTATTGGGGGTAATGTATTGACGTGGATAGAGAACTGGTTGGCAGACAGGAAGCAAAGAGTGGCAATAAACGGGTCCTTTTCAGAATGCCAGGCAGTGACTAGTGGGGTACCGCAAGGTTCAGTTCTGGGACCGCAGCTGCTTACAATATACATTAATGATTTAGACGAAGGAATTGAATGTAATGTCTCCAAGTTTGCCGATGACACTAAGCTGGGTGACAGTGCGAGCTGCGAGGAGGCTGCTAGGAGGGTCCAGGGTGACTTGGACAGGTTAGGTGAGTGGGTAAATGCATGGCAGATGCAGTATAATGTGGATGTGTGAGGTTATCCACTTTGGTGGCAAAAACATGAAGGCAGATTATTACCTGAATGGTGACAAATTAGTAAAAGGGGAGGTGCAACGAGACCTGGGTGTCATGGTACATCAGTCATTGAAGGTAGGCATGCAGGTACAGCAAGCAGTAAAGAACGCAAATGGCATGCTGGCCTCCATAGCGAGGGGATTTGAGTATAGGAGCAGGGAGGCCTTACTGCAGTTGTACAAGGCCTTGGTGAGACCACACACCTTGAATATTGTGTGCAGTTTTTGTCTCCTAATCTGAAGAAGGACATTCTGCTATTGAGGGAGTGCAGCGAAGGTTCACCAGACTGATTCCCGGGATGGCAGGACAGACATATGAAGAAAGACTGGATCGACTAGGCTTATATTCACTGTAATTTAGAAGAATGAGAGGGGATCTCATAGAAACATATAAAATTCTGATGGGATTGGACAGGTTAGATGCAGGAAGAATGTTCCCGATGTCGGGGAAGTCTAGAACCAGGGGTCACAGTCTAAGGATAAGGGGTAAGCCATTTAGGACCGAGATGAGGAGAAACTTCTTCACTCAGAGAATTGTGAACCTGTGGAATTCTCTACCACAGAAAGTTATTGAGGCCAGTTTGTTAGATATTTTCAAAAGGGAGTTAGATGTAGCCCTTACGGCTAAAGGGATCAAGGGGTATGGAGAGAAAGCAGGAATGGGGTACTGAAGTTGCATGATCAGCCATGATCATATTGAATGGTGGTGCAGACTCGAAGGGACGAATGGCCTACTCCTGCACCTACTTTCGATGTTTCTTTGTGACTACCTGATTGTTGTAAAAAACCATCTGATTCATTAATGGAAGGAAATCTGCTGTTCTTACCCAGTCTGGCCTATATGTGACTCCAGACACACAGCAATGTGGCTGACTCTTAACTGCCCCCTGAAATGGCCGAGCAAGCCATTCAGTTGTACCAAACCACTACAACAAAGTCATTGTGGGATTAACTTCACCACACAGATTGCAGTGGTTCAAGAAGGCAGCTCACTGCCACCTTCTCAAGGGCAATTAGGGATGGGCAATAAATGCTGGCCTTGCCAGCGATGCCCACATCCAATGAATCTTTTTAAAAACTCCACTTTCCTGCCCTATCCCTATATCAACTTGGAACTGCATTGTGCGATTCTGACTGTTTTATTTCCTGGAAAATCTTACCCATATTAAAAAAAAATGTTTAAGTCAAGGAAAGAGATGCTGAAGAATGTCAGCAAGTGCTCCACTCTGACCCCATGTGTCTTAACTCCAACGGCAGAAAAATGCTTCCTATTGCACCAATGTGACGTCTCCCATTCCACCACCAGCCCTCCTTGGGCTATGCTTGTGGCTCACTTCTGCTCAACAGGTTTAAATAGTGAGTAGAGAGGAACTGCAATCGGAAAATCTAAGCTGATGTGTCTGTTGAACTCCTTCACACTGCACATATCACCGTAATATTCTCAAAGAGTATTTTGTAGGAGAATGTCTGAGAGAAACCAAAGGGCCTTTGGAAAAAGACTCTGAAGGAGACAAAAAGATGGGTGGAAACTTGAGGTGGGAAGCATCACAATAAATAATCTCTGAAAGGGATCTGAAATTGGCTTTTGCTCATTCGAATGTCAGCTCAGTTATCCTGTAGGGATTGCAGACATACATCCAAATAATAAATAATATATTTTCCAAAAGCATAAATGTTCATCCTTCAGGGACCAGTCTGGCCTTTCGAGCTCACATCTGTTAAATCTGTAGCAGTTGATCCATTGAAAGACATCTCCTCCACAACGCCATGGATTTTTGAGCTTTGGCCAAGACATCGTCAGTTACCAAATCCCGTTAGAAGATTATCTTGCCTGCATCAATGAAGTCCACTCTTTTCCCTCTAGAGGCCAGAGTCTCGAACCCGTTGAATAGGCAATAAAGATTTTTCTGTTGTTAACCAAACATTACCTGCTAAAGATAGCAAGCAGGATAGCAGTTCTATCCTCTTGTATATAGGGAATGAGATTTGCAGCAGCAGAGTGTACATTTCCATCACTAGCTGATTAAGGAAGGACCTTGATCAGCCCTTGAATTGGTCAGCCAGCAAATTGACAGAAAATGGAATTTACATCTGAGTGGTGCATATGGAATGGACATCCCAGTAGCTCCTGAGGTACAGAACCTCAGCATCACTTATAAATTAGCCTTAGGTACAGCCAGCCAAGCCTACTCTGGAAACACAGCATCCCTTTTTATCTGAATCCATTAATAGGACAATAGATATTAGTCCCAATTTTCCATGTCTGGCCAAAACAGGGTTGAGCGGGCCCATGATGGAGGCTGCACAGCGGGTGAACCATGCCAAATCTGCTGACAGGAGCCCCTCCCCTTAATTTGAAGAGGCTGCTGACACATGAAAAGTTGGTGCAGAGAGCTGGGCCTGCAGCACACGTGCCTGGTGATAAGGCAACCTGGCGAAGGGACAGGGAGAGTCAGCATGGATTTGTTAAAGGAAGATCATGTTTGACCAACTTGATTGAATTTGTCGAGAAGGTAACCAGGAGGGTCGATGAGGGTAGTGCGTACAATGTAGTGTATATGGACTTCAGCAAAGCTTTTGATAAGGTTCCACATGGCAGACTGGTCACGAAGGTTAAAGCCCATGGGATCCAGGGCAAAGTGGCAAGTTGGATCCAAAATTGGCTTAGAGGTAGGAAGCAAAGGGTAATGGTTGATGTATGTTTTTGTGACTGGAAGGATGTTTCCAGTGGGGTTCTGCAGGGCTCAGTACTGGGTCCCTTGCTTTTTGTGGTATACATCAGTGACCTAGATTTGAATATAGGGGGTATGATTAATAAGTTTGCAGATTACACTAAAATTGGCTGTGTGGTTAATAATGAAGTGGAAAGTCATGGACTGCAGGAGGATATCAATCCACTGGTCAGGTGGGCAGAGCAGTGGCAAATGGAATTTAATTTGGGGAAGTGTGAGGTGATGCACTTGGGGAGGGCTAATAAGGAAAGGGTTAAACGGTAGGCCACTTAGAAGTGTAGATGAACAAAAGAACCTTGGAGTGTTTGTCCACCGATCCCTGAACGTAGTAGGCCAGGTGGTTAAGAAGGCATACGGAATGCTGGTGCAGACTCGAAGGGCCGAATGGCCTACTCCTGCACCTATTTTCTATGTTTCTATTTTCTGTGTTGCCTTTATTGGCTGAGGCATAGAATACAAGAGCAGAGAGGTTATGCTTAAATTGTATAATACACTGGTTAGGCCACAGCTGGAGTACTGCGTGCAGTTCTGGTCGCCGTATTATAGGAAGGACGTGATTGCACTGGAGAGGGTGCAGAGGAGATTTATGAGGATGCTGCCTGGAATGGAGAATCTTAGCTATGAGGACAGATTGGATAGGCTGGGTTTGTTCTCCTTGGAACAGAGGAGGCTGAGGGGAGATCTCATTGAGGTGTATAAAATTTTGAGGGGCCTGGATATGGTGGATAGCAAGGGCCTATTTCCCTTGGTGGAGGGGTCAATTACGAGGGGGCATAGGTTTAAGGTGGTTGGTGGAAGGGTTAGAGGGGATTTGAGGGGAAGCTTCTTCACGCAGAGGGTGGTGGGGGTCTGGAACTCGCTGCCTGGAAGGGTGGTAGAGGCAGAAACCCTCACCACATTTAAAAGGTGCTTGGATGTGCACTTGAAGTGCCATAACCTGCAGGGTTACGAACCGAGAGCTGGTAAGTGAGATTAGACTGGATAACCTCTTGTTGGTTGGCGCAGACACGATAATATGTACATCATGAAATCTAATATGGCCAGAATGATGATCTGGAGTAGTTTCGATTGCCTGGATGGGTCGGAGAGAAATTTTCCCAGATTTCTTTTCCCCAATTGGCCTGGGTTTTTTCTGGTTTTTGCCTCTCCCAGGAGATCGCATGGCTCCGGTTGGGGTGGAGTGTAGAATGTTTCGGTGCAAGGGGTGTCGCAGTTGTGTGGGGCGGACTGGTTGGGCTGGGTGTTCTTTATCTTTCTGCCATTGTTCATTGTTCATAGGTTTATATGTAACCTTCAGGGCTGCTGACTGAGGGTCGTGTGGCTCTTTGTTGGCCAGCGCCAACATGATGGGCCGAAATGGCCTTCTGCGCTGTAAATTTCTATGTTTCTCTAACCGTGCAGCACTCCCTCAGCACTGCACTGGAGTGTCGGCCTATAATTTTGTGCTCAAGTCTCTGGAGTGGGACTTGAACCCACAACCTTTCTATGTTTACATGACGGAGCATCACTTCAAGGGCTGCTCGCTCGCCCGAAAATGGAAAGTTGTGGTCGTGACAGAAAAATGGCCTACTTGCCCACAACGGAGCAAGGCACCGTGGGCAGCGCTGCTACCTCTGATGTTGAAGCGCTGGGAGGTCCTGCTGCAGGAGGTGCACTAAAGGAGAGTTGCCCTACTTGAGTCTGAAGGCCACCTTCCAGTAAAAGGTCAGGTGGAAGCTGCATGGAGGGAGACCACCAACCAAGTCAAAACAGTCACCCAGCTCCCTTGTGCCTGGCTGCAAATGAGAGAGACATTTCCTGGTATCGGGAGGAAGGAAAAAGGATCTGCACTGCTCAGTTTTGCTCACATTTCTCGTGGGACCTGTCAACCATGACACTGGGAGGTACCATTGTACACAAGCATTGCACTTTTTCTCATGCATTCAGTGTGCCTAAGTTCCATGGCACCTTTTTCTTGGAGGTGGAAGGGTCAGCTAAGGAACAGCAAACAGATGCCGCAGCTCCATAATAAAGAATCCCAAGGTGCTTCACAGGAGCGACTATCAAGACAAAATTTGACACCAAGCCACATCAGGAGATATTAGGGCAGATGACCAAAAGCTTGGTCAAAGAGGTAGGTTTTAAGGAGCGTCTTAAAGGGGGAGAGAGGGGTAGAGAGGCGGAGAGGTTTAGGGAGGGAGTTCCAGAGCTTATGGCCTTGGCAGCTGAAGGCACGGCCACCGATGGTGGAGCGATGGAAATCGGGGTACACGAGAGCAGAATTGGAGGAAAGCAGTTTCCCAGAGTGAAATGCCTGCTTTTCAGATCATCACAGCCAGTCCGATAGCAACAAAAAAAAACTTGAAAATTCTCCAACAGAACTATTTCAAGGTAATTGTGCCATTTTCCAATATCTTTCTGTGAGCTCTTTGTTAGCAGATGGTGAGCTGAGCAGCCGAACTTCCCAACTGAAGGGGCGACAGATACAGTAATTAAAGCTTAAGCTGCCATTAATACTGATCATGACTGAGTGTGCTGGTGTGCTGGAGCTGATGGTTGGCTTTGTTTCTGCAGTGGGTTGGGGTGGGATGAGAAGCTGAACTTGGTCCCTCCACTCCCATTATGCTATAAGGTTTGGGGATGGGGTCCTGCTCTGTCTCACTGCTCCCATTGCACTGACTGCCCCTCTTTTTTGGTTGGGGGGGACAGAGATTCCTGTGGGTGATACTGAATGGCCTTCTTGAGAAGCAAAATTAGGATGTATTTTGTTGATGAAGGAGAACTGTACTTTGGAGAGTGGGAAAATCTCTTGCATTGACAGTATTCCCTCCCTGTAGTTTATTAATGCAAAATAAAATGAAACGCTTTCTTATTCCCATTAGGAATGATCATCAATTTGGTTCAGTGGTGGGCACCAGATGCAACGTACCCAACTGGTGCTGATTGGGAGGCGGCCATTAAAATTTAAAACTAAATTTGGCCAGCACTGCCCCCTTTCTCGTGCCCTCCGTACCCACCTACCCTGTACCTGCACTCCCTCTCCCCCCACCCCCACGGCACACTGGCTTGGTGTACAATGAGCAGCCCTTCACTGGGACACTGAGGACCATAAGATGAATCTTTATCCGGGGAGGCCGGCTCACTGGTGGGGCACACGGGTATGTTATCAGACGCTTTGCCTGTGTGATCACAAAGGGTCCAGTCCGCTGATGCAGTCAGTGACCATTGGGTGTTTTATGTTGGCAGGTGTTGAAGCACAAGCTATGTGGCATATTGAAATATGGAAAACAGCAGAAGAGAAACAACAACGACAAGGGAGTTACACTCAGCCTGGATGACATCAAACGCCATGCAAGTATTGCTTCTTCATTTCTTAGTATTAAGGGTTTTTTCCTCCCCTTTTCCTATGGTTGGAAATGTCCCCATGCCTCTCACAGTCTGTGGGCCAGAGACCTACACCCAGGTCCCTCCCCGTGCCCCACACAGTCTGTGGGTCAGAGACCTACCCCTAGGTCCCTCCCCGTGCCTCTCACAGTCTGTGGGTCAGAGACCTACCCCCAGGTCCCTCCCCGTGCCCCACACAGTCTGTGGGTCAGAGACCTACCCCCAGGTCCCTCCCCGTGCCTCTCACAGTCTGTGGGCCAGAGACCTACCCCCAGGTCCCTCCCCGTGCCTTACACAGTCTGTGGGCCAGAGACCTACCCCCAGGACCCTCCCCGTGCCTCTCACAGTCTGTGGGTCAGAGACCTACCCCCAGGACCCTCCCCGTGCCTCTCTCAATCTGTGGGTCAGAGACCTACCCCCAGGTCCCTCCCCGTGCCTCACAGTCTGTGGGTCAGAGACCTACCCCCAGGTCCCTCCCCGTGCCTCTCACAGTCTGTGGGTCAGAGACCTACCCCCAGGACCCTCCCCGTGCCTCTCTCAGTCTGTGGGTCAGGGACCTACCCCCAGGTCCCTCCCCGTGCCCCACACAGTCTGTGGGCCAGAGACCTACCCCCCAGGACCCTCCCCGTGCCTCTCACAGTCTGTGGGCCAGAGACCTACCCCCCAGGACCCTCCCCGTGCCTCTCACAGTCTGTGGGCCAGAGACCTACCCCCAGGACCCTCCCCGTGCCTCTCACAGTCTGTGGGTCAGAGACCTACCCCCAGGTCCCTTCCCATGCCCCACACAGTCTGTGGGTCAGAGACCTACCCCCAGGACCCTCCCCGTGCCTCTCACAGTCTGTGGGTCAGAGACCTACCCCCAGGTCCCTTCCCGTGCCCCACACAGTCTGTGGGTCAGAGACCTACCGCCAGGACCCTCCCCGTGCCTCTCACAGTCTGTGGGTCAGAGACCTACCCCCAGGACCCTCCCTGTGCCCCACACAGTCTGTGTGTGTGAGACTGACCCCCAGGTCCCTCCCCGTGCCCCACCACAGTCTGTGGGTCAGAGACCTACCCCCAGGACCCTCCCCGTGCCTCACCCAATCTAATCTCAGGCACCTGCTAACTTCACCTTTTAGCCAGCCAGTAGGGCAATGTACGCGAGCAGCTCCCCATGGGATATCTTTATTTTCTCCATTGTTGAGAAGGATCTTGCCTGCTGCTTACAGTGACATGAGCTCCCACATGTTGGCAGGTGGATACAAGTTAGAATATAAGAGGGTAGAAGTTATGCTGCAGCTATACAAAGCCCTGGTTAGACCACACCTGGAGTACTGTGAGCACCACACCTTTGGAAGGATATATTGGCCCTGGAGGGAGGAGTGCTGTAGGTTTAACAGAATGATACCCCGACTCCAAGGGTTGTTATGAGGCGCGATTACACAAACTAAGGTTGTATTCCCTTGAATTTAAAAGATTAAGGGGTGATCTGATCGAGGTTTTCAAGATATTAATGGGAACTGTGATATATTCACAGAGCACAGCACACACAGCTTCCTAACATGGCAGGCAGCTCTCTCGGAAGTCTCCGGAGATCTGCCTGCTTCTGTTTATTATTAACCCTGCACTTGCAGTACACAATACGTCCACATCCACAGTGTGGCGCTACAAACATTACAAGCTTACAGACATTACACTTCTCCCTCCATGAAGAAGCCATCAGAACAAACATCATACATAACTTTCATGTTTATGCATAACACAGGATGTAAACATATTTACAAATTTAACTTTACCACTTGTTTTCTGTTTCGAAGAGGATACCTTCGCTCTCGAACAGAACCTTCCAAACATGGTGTCGAATCTAAACTCATTCGAGGCTCATCCTGAGGAAAGTTTTCCTCAACGGAATTTCCTTGATTTTCATTTGAACTCACTCTAACTTCAGGCTCTTTGTTTTCCTGACTCGGACTCAGACTTTCATTCTGATTCTCTCCTCGATTTGTTTCCAGTACATTGGATTTAGGATTTGCTACTGGTATATCAAAACTATCTAATGAGTCAGAAGTAATTGAATCATTCCCACCTTCAACTCCTTCCATGTCTGTAGGTAAAATATGTGGATAAATGTGAGGTTATCCACTTTGGTGGTAAAAACAGAGAGACAGACTATTATCTGAATGGTGACAGATTAGGAAAAGGGAAGGTGCAACGAGACCTGGGTGTCATGGTGCAGGTACAGCAGGCGGTTAAGAAAGCAAATGGCATGTTGGCCTTCATAGCGAGGGGATTTGAGTACAGGGGCAGGGAGGTGTTGCTACAGTTGTACAGGGCCTTGGTGAGGCCACACCTGGAGTATTGTGTACAGTTTTGGTCTCCTAACTTGAGGAAGGACATACTTGCTGTTGAGGGAGTGCAGCGAAGATTCACCAGACTGATTCCCGGGATGGTGGGACTGACCTATCAAGAAAGACTGAATCAACTGGGCTTGTATTCACTGGAGTTCAGAAGAGTGAGAGGGGACCTCATAGAAACGTTTAAAATTCTGACGGGTTTGGACAGGTTGGATGCAGGAAGAATGTTCCCAATGTTGGGGAAGTCCAGAACCAGGGGTCACAGTCTAAGGATAAGGGGTAAGCCATTTAGGACCGAGATAAGGAGAAACTTCTTCACCCAGAGAGTGGTGAACCTGTGGAATTCTCTACCACAGGAAGTAGTTGAGGCCAATTCACTAAATATATTCAAAAGGGAGTTAGATGAAGTCCTTAGTACTCGGGGGATCAAGGGGTATGGCGTGAAAGCAGGAAGTGGGTACTGAAGTTTCATGTTCAGCCATGAACTCGTTGAATGGCGGTGCAGGCTAGAAGGGCTGAATGGCCTGCTCCTGCACCTATTTTCTATGTTTCTATGTTTCTATGATCAATATGAACAAACCGAACCTTTCCATTATTAAACATCTTTACCAAATATGTGCTAGGACCACATATCTTCACCATTCTTCCTGGTAACCACTTTAACCATTTGTGGTGATGGTTCTTCACTCTCACCTTCTGGTTTAATTTCACACTTCTCTCTTTTACTCTACCTCTATCATGATTCTCTTTCTGTCTTAATTGTGTCTCTTCTACGGACTGTGCCAAATTTGGCTTTAACAACGAGAATCTGGTTCGTGGCTGTCGTTTGAGAAACAACTCTGCTGGTGTTCTACCAGTTGTTGTATGAGGAGTATTTCGATATGTAATCAAAAAATTAGCCAATTTGTGATCCAATGACAACTGTCGTTTCCTTGGATTTGGATCTAACATTTGTTTTATGAGGGCACGTTTTACAATTTGTACAGTGCGCTCTGCTGCACCATTCGAAGCAGGATGATATGGTGGAACCTTGGTATGTTTCACACCATTTTTGCTTGTGACTTGTGCAAATTCTTCTGAACGAAATTGTGGTCCATTATCCAAAACAATTTCTTCAGGGAGGCCAAATGAAGAAAATAATTTTCGTAAAATGTCCAATGTTTTACTTGTTGTTATTTTCCACATTGGAAACACTTCAACCCACTTCGAATGGCGATCAATCACAATGAACAATTGTTGTCCTTCTAACTCAGCAAAATCAATATGTAGCCTTTGCCACACCCTGGGAGGCCATTTCCATGGCTGTAATGGTACTGGTGGTGGTTGCTTGCTTACCGATTGACATTTCGTACACTGACTCACGATGTACTCTATATCTATCAAGACCTGGCCACCATAAATAACTGCGTGCAAAACTCTTGGTCAAGCAAATTCCCAGGTGCTGGTCATGGAGGTCTCCTAATAATTTGGACCTGAATTTATTTGGTATAACCACTCTTGCACCCCACATGATACAATCTTTATCGACTGATAATTCATTCCTACGAATGAAGAATGGATGTGTATCTTTGTCTGTTACCTGGTTTGGTCATCCATTTGCAATATACTCATATACCTTTGACATCACTGGGTCACGTTTGGTTGCTCTACCAATCTCTTCAGCTGTGACTGGCAGTTCATCAATGTATGAAAAATAAAACACTTCTTCCCTATTGGGTGTAACTTGTGATGGGGAAGGCAATCTAGACATTACATCAGCATTACTGTGATCAGCTGATCGTCTGTATTCAATATCATATGTATATGCTGACAAAATCAAAGCCCATCTCTGCATTCGGGCTGCAACTAATGTTGGAACTGGGGACTTTGGATGGAGGATTGCTGTTAGGGGCTTATGGTCCGTAACGATGGTAAACTTACGACCATACAAGTATTTGTGAAACTTCTTGACCCAAAAATTAATGCCAAAGCTTCCCTTTCAATTTGCGCATAATTACTCTCACTGGCACTGAGAGTGCGTGAAGCAAAAGCAATTGGTCTCTCCTCCCCACTACTTAATACATGAGAGATTACTGCCCCAACTCCATATGGAGAGGCATCACATGCTAGCTTAATCTCCTTCGATATGTCATACTGAACTAACATGGTGCTCTCTACCAATTTGCTTTTACACTCCTTGAATGCTGTATCGCATTCTTTTGACCACTTCCAATGGACCTGTTTTTTCAAAAGTTCATTCAGTGGATGTAATACTGTAGCCAAATTTGGTAGGAACTTCCCATAATAGTTCAAAAGACCCAAGAATGAATGAAGTTCAGTGACATTCCTGGGAGTGGGTGCATTTCTAATTGCATCCAATTTTCCCATGGTTGGATGTAAACCATCTTTGTCTACTCTGTCCCCTAAGTACTCCACTGAGTTTTTAAATAACTCACACTTACGAGCAGACACTCGTACTCTGTGCTTCTCTAGCCGTTTGAGGACTTCATTCAATATGTTATTATGAATTTGCCTATTTGGTGCTGAAATTAGTATGTCATACTACCCCTTCAATACCTTGCAAAATCTGGTTCATCACCCCTTGGAATATGGCAGGGGCGAAAGACACTCCAAACGGTAGCCTATTAAATTGATGTAGGCCTAGATGGGTATTTATAGTCAAACATGACTTGGACTCCTCATCTAATTCAAGCTGTAAGTAGGCATTCGTAAGATCCAGTTTTGAGAAGATCTGACCACCTGTCAGTGTTGTGAACAAATCTTCTATATTCGGCAATGTATTGGGGACATTACCCTCTAGAACCTGGTTTACGGTTACTTTATAATCACCACACAATCTTACCTTACCATCGGACTTGGGTACAACAACAATGGGTGTAGCCCAATTACATCGATCTATCTTACAAATAATGTTCTCAGTCTCTAGTCTTTTGAGTTCTTGCTCAACTTTCTCCTTGAGTGCCTATGGTACGGAACGTGGCTTGTAGTAAACCAATCTAGCGTCCTTCTGTACCCTGACACTCGCTTTGAAGCCTTGGATCGGACTGCCCGTTTCGCAGAACACCTTCGGATACTTCTTGATAACCTCATCCGTTGATGAAAATGTCGCTTCCACACAGAAAATCTTACTCCAATCCAACTTCAGTGAGCTCAACCAATTTCTTCATAGTAAGGCAGGCTTGTCTCCTTTCACTACAATTAGAAGCAAGTTTTGAAATTGATCTTTCTATATCACCGGTACAGTGATACGACCTACCACAGGAATTTTCTCTCCCGAATAGCCTCGCAGCTTCATCTTGGATTTCTCCATTTGAAAATCACGCAATTTGTCGCAGTATAGTGACTCCGGTACTACACTCACGGATGCACCCGTGTCAATTTCCATTGGTATCTTGAATCCCGCAACATCTATGTGGATTTTGATGCTTTCCGAATCGCTGTCCGCTAACCTCGTGCTTCTGATGACGTGTAACTCGAACATCTCCTCGTCCTGTTGTTGTTCTTCCATGCTATGTAGTCTCTTGGGATTTCTACTCATAGCTTTGAACGCTGGATTCATAGCTTTAAAAACTGGTTTACCCTTCAGTCGGCAAGTTGCCCAGTCTTGCTGCAGAGGAAACACTCTGCCTTCACGTATGGACAACTTTGAGCAATGTGTTGTCCCAGGCACCTATAGCACGACTTCGACGCTCTGTTAGAATTTCCAGTTTCTGAGACTTTGGGCCCCCATCGTCTTTTACTTTGAACCTGCAGGTGATTTACCTCGGTTGACTGATGACTGTAATCATTATTTAATTCTCGGGAATATTGTTGGGCCATGCACATCGACCTCGCTGTCTGACAAGCAATCTCAAAAGTCAAGTCATCCGTCGTCAATAACTTCCTTCTGATCGCATCATTTTTCACCCCACAAACAAAATGATCCCGTAATGCTCGGGTTTGAAAGTTTCCAAAATTACAGTGCATCGATAGCTTTTTTATTGCTACGATGTAATCGCTGATACATTCATCAGTCTTTTGATTCCAAATCCCAAAACGATAGCTTTCAGCAATTTCTAACGGTTTGGGGTTATAGTGCTGCTCCAGCTTCGTTAAAATCTCTTTAAGCGTTGTGTCCTTTGGCTCGTCAGGCCCAAGCAGATTTACAAGAGTGTCATATAATGCCGGACCTGCCTCCGATAAGAAGATCGCTTTCTTACATTCCAACACAGCCCGGTTCTGGACTGCATTGTCTGGAACTTCGATTCTGTTATTTGTAGTGAAATACATTTCTCGCCGATCTACATACGCTTTAAAACGTTCCTGGTCGTGTCTATATTTCCCCAAATGTCGGATTATACCTGCCATTTTAATCTCTAGCTGTTCACACCGTGTGCTGTATTTTACCTCGGATTTTGTAGCTTTTCTTTCCAAAGATAGAAACTTCCAAAGTCTCTCTGTCGGCTGGCTGAATCCTTCACCAGCAAAATTTAGGCTTTAAATCATCCGAAAAATCCCATCTTCCGTCGCCAAATGTGATATCTTCACAGAGCACAGCACACACAGCTTCCTAACATGGCAGGCAGCTCTCTCGGAAGTCTCTGGAAATCTGCCTGGTTCTGTTTATTATTAACCCTGCACTTGCAGTACACAATACGTCCACATCCACAGTGTGGAGCTACAAACATTACAAGCTTACAGACATTACAGGAGCAGATAGGGTCGATGGAGAGAAAGTATTTCTGCTGGTTGGGGATGCAAGGACAAGGGGGCATAGTCGAAACATTAGAGCCAGACCTTTCAGGAATGAAATTAGGAAACATGTCTACACAGAAGTTTGCAACTCTCTTCCACAAACGGCAATTGATGCTGGGTCAATTGTTAATTTTAAATCGGCGTTTGATAGCTTTTTGTTAACCAAAAGTATTAAGGAATATGAAGTCGCAGATCAGCCATGAGCTCATTGAATGGGGGAACAGGCTCGAGGGATTAAATGGCCTACTCCTGGGCCCAAGTTTCGGGCCGCGCCTAGAACGGCGCAGCCCCGACCTGGACGCCCGTTTATCGCGCCACAAAGTGCGCCTAAAAAAAACTTAACGATTCTCCGGCTCCCTGCAGGCCCTCTGGAGCTGGGCGCAGCGCAGCACGAGCTGTGGGGGGCGGAGCCAGGTCCCTGCGCTGAAAACAGTGCCGGGACCTCTGCATAGGCGCGCTACAGTGGGCGCGCATGTGCAGTAGCTCCAGGCGCCCAAAACTGTGTGGGAGGGGCCCGAAGCACGCAGCCCCTAGCCCTGGCCGAATGGCCTCACTGGGGCTGCGTGGATCAGGCTGCCTCCCACGCCCAGCTCCTGCTTCCTCCCGACCGGACCCGACCCGACTTGACTCCCGCACCCCACCCCCGCCCCCGGACCCGACCCGACCCGACCCCCCCCCACCCTCCGACCTGACCTCTTTCCACCCCCCCCACACCCCAACCTGACCCGACCTCTGTTTCCCCCCCCCGACCTCCGCTCCCGAGCCCCCCCCCGACCACCGCTCCCGACGCTCCCCCCCGACCTCCGCTCCCGACCCCCCCTGACCTCCGCTGCCCGACCCCCCCCCCCGATCTCTGCTCCCGACCCCCCCTCCCGACGCCGCCACCGCCCCCCCCCCCAGCCGACCTCTGCCTCTGCTCCCGACCCGTGCTCTCGACCCCCCAGACCCGACGCCACCTACCTGTCAAACCGGTAAATCCAAGCCCGAAGTCTTGGGGCCCGGTCAGGCCTGGCCCGTTCAGCCTCCCTCTCCTTTCTTTCTTTCTCTCTCTCTCTCCCTTCTCTCTCTCTCTCTCTCCCCCCTCCCTCCCTTCTCTCCCTCCCTCCCTTCGTCCCCCCCCTCCCTCCCTCCGTCCCCCCCCTCCCTCCCTCCGTCCCCCCCCTCCCTCCCTCCGTCCCCCCCTCCCTCCCTCCGTCCCCCCCCTCCCTCCCTCCGTCCCGCCCTCCCTCCCTTCTCTCCCCCCTCCCTCCCTTCTCTCCCTCCCTCCCTCCCTTCTCTCCCTCCCTTCTCTCCCCCCCTCCCTCCCTCCCTTTTCTCCCACCCTCCCTTTTCTCTCTCCCTCCCCTTTTCTCCCTCCCTTCTCTCCCCCCCTCCCTCCCTTCTCTCCCCCCCTCCCTCCCTTTTCTCCCCCCCTCCCTCCCTTTTCTCCCCCCCTCCCTCCCTTTTCTCCCCCCCTCCCTCCCTTTTCTCCCTCCCTTCTCTCCCTCCCTTCTCTCCCCCCTCCCTCACTTCTCTCCCGCCCTCCCTCCCTTCTCTCCCCCCCCTTCTCTCCGCCCCCCTTCTCTCCGCCCTCCCTCCCTTCTCTCCCTACCTCCCTCCCTTCTCTCCCTCCCTCCCTCCCTTCTCTCCCTTCTCTCCCTCCCTCTCTCCCTTCTCTCCCCCCCTCCCTCCCTTCTCCCCCCCTCCCTCCCTTCTCTCCCTCCCTCCCTCCCTTCTCTCCCTCCCTTCTCTCCACCCTCCCTCCCTTCTCTCCCTCCCTCCCTTCTCTCCCCCCTCCCTCCCTTCTCTCCCCCCCCTCCCTCCCTTCTCTCCCCCTCTCCCTCCCTTCTCTCCCCCCTCCCTCCCTTCTCTCCCCCCTCCCTTCTCTCCCCCCTCCCCTCCCTCCCTTCTCTCCCTCCCTCCCTCCCTTCTCTCCTCCCCTCCCCTCCCCCTCCCCTCCCTTCTCTCCCTCCCCCTCCCCTCCCTTCTCTCCCCCCCCTCCCCTCCCTTCTCGCCCACCCCCTCCCCTCCCTTCTCTCCCCCTCTCCCCTCCCTTCTCTCCCCCCCTCCCCTCCCTTCTCTCCCCTCCCTTCTCCCTGCCCCCCTTCCTCCTCCCCCCACCCCCCCTCCCCCTCACCTCCCCTCCTCTCCACCCCCTCATCCCACCCCTCCTCTCCACCCCCCCCCTCCTCCCCCTCTCCTCCTCTCCACCCCCCTTCCTCCCCCTCCCCTCGCTGTCAGAAACACAGACACAGACAGACAGACAGAGAGATAGAGACACTGACAGAGACACACTGGGGGGGCCGTCCCAGCACGCTGTTGGAGGACTCCCGGTGCTGCAGTCGGTAAGTAGAAAATGTTTTATTTATTGATTTTTTTAAAATTTATTTTTTATTAATTTTTTTTGATTGATTTATTGGTTGATTTATTTATCATTTATTATTGATGATGGCTCTTTATTTGTAAAACTGAAGTGTTTAATGTTTGTAAACTTCCCTTTAAACCCCCCCATTCCCTACGCCTAATTTGTAACCTACGCCTGATTTTCTAAAGTGTAGACAAGGTTTTTCTGAGCATACAAAAATCTACACTTACTCCATTATAAGTTAGTTTGGAGTATGTTTTCACTGCCTAAACTGTCAAAACTGGCGTAAGTGGCCGGACACGCCCCCTTTTGAAAAAAAAAATCTGTTCCAAACTGAAACTGTTCTAACTGACTAGAACTGGAGCAAACTAAATGCCGAGAGTTGCAATTTCTAAGATACTCCGTTCTAAACCACTTGCTCCAAAAAAACAGGAGCAACTCAGGCCGAAACTTGGCCCCCCTGTTCCTAGGTTCCTATTGCGTGGGGAGTCGGGGCTAGTGAGGCATGGCTGGCGGGGTTTCTGGCAAATGACATCAAGCCGTCTATCCCGCCTCTTATGACAGACCTGGAGGAAGGTGGCTGTAAGAAATACGTGCTCCATCTCAATTTTTCAGTGCGAAAAACTGGGCCCCAGATTTGTGCTCTAAGATTCGAATTTATGAACTACGAGCAGATAAAGCCAGCAAACAGTGCAGTCTATTAGCAGATTGTTAACTTGGGAAAGAGGTGTATGGTGTTGTACACTACAGGCCTTTATGCAGTCGAGGAGCGCAGTCGATGGCAGCAAATGAATGTTTGGTCTTCAAGAAGTTCATTTGATCTTTTGTCCTAACTTTGCACGGATGCTCATTAAACCATGTGAGTAGAGGGCAGGAATTCTCAGATCAGTGGCACACACGAACAAATAATGCCACCAACCGTCAACCACCACCTTTCAATTCATGAAGACGTCACAAAAATAAGTCAGGAGTGTCCCTTGATTACACGGCAGCCCGGCTGATCACACTTGCTGCTCTGCGAGAAACAGATGCCTCCAGATAATCGCTGAGGCAAAATGTATTATTATACTAATGATTTAGCTATAATGCAATTAAAATCCCACTCATGAGATCAAACGTTAAACGCTTTGAAACACTGGTAATGAAATAAAAGCAGCCATCAGACAGCCTCGTCACAATAAAGTCAGCGGTACCTCATTAGAAACTTGGATCACGGCCCATTGTTTAAACATAAACGTGTGAGGGGATCTTTTGGAGTCATTAGCTGCGTTGATCAAAGGCCCATTGCCTAGTAGTTCTGTGTGGACCCGATTATTTTGCTTGTTATGTTACTGTACCACTTCTGATCAGCTGGCCCTCGCCCGCCTTTACATTATAGGGCTGCAGGCACTGTCAGCTGCAACGCTAATTCTACATAATCTGCAGGGAATCAATATCATTGCAGAAAATTGAGTTGGATCATTCGGCCCACCATGCCTGTGCCAGCTCTTTCAAAGAGCTATCCAATTAGTCCCATTCCCCTTCACCCTGCAGATTTTTCCACTTCAAGTATTTATCCACTTCCCTTTTGAATGTTACTATTGAATCTGCTTCCACCGCCCTTTCAGGCAGTGCGTTCCACATCATAAGGACATAAGAAATAGGAGCAGGAGTAGGCCATACGACCCCTCGAGCCTGCTCCGCCATTCAATAAGATCATGGCTGATCCGATCATGGACTCAGCTCCACTTCCCTGACCGCTCCCCAGAACCCCTTATCCCCTTATCATTTAAGAAACTGTCTATTTCTGTCTTAAATTTATTCAATATCCTGGCTCTGAGACAGCGAATTCCACAGATTTACAACCCTTGAGAGAAGAAAATTCTCCTCATCTCTGTTTTAAATGGGCGGCCCCTTATTCTAAGATCATGCCTCCTAGTTCTAGTCTCCCCCATCAATGGAAACATCCTTTCTGCATCCACCTTGTCAAGCCCCCTCATAATCTTATACGTTTCGATAAAATCACCTCTCATTCTTCTGAATTCCAATGAGTAGAGACCCAATCTACTCAACCTTTCCTCATAAGTCAACCCCCTCATCCCCGGAATCAACCTAGTGAACCTTCTCTGAACTGCCTCTAAAGCAAGTATATCCTTTCGTAAATATGGAAACCAAAACTGCACGCAGTATTCCAGGTGTGGCCTCACCAATACCCTGTATAACTGTAGCAAGACTTCCCTGCTTTTATACTCCATCCCCTTGCAATAAAGGCCAAGATACCATTGGCCTTTAAATCCCGTCCCGGCTGATGAGACGAAAGTCTCCTCTGTCTACTGGCTGTAAGCGTCCAAGAAGAATGAGTTTGGACCGTCTCAATGCAGTTCCCAGGGGCATAGAATTGGTGCACTGTGTGCCAATTGGCTCTAAATTGATAGCCCCACTATCAGTGTTGGCTAGTGTGGGAAACTGAAATATCAGAATGCAGGGGTAGTGTAGGGCTCATCTGTGGTTCTGGCTAAGACATATTATTGTGCAGAGTGAAGGGAGCTTCATTTCAGAGCTGGCTGTACCGAACCTCACACTAGGTATCCAAATTAGGAGTGCTCCCTTACCCTGATGAGCTCAAAATTGTTCCACTTTTAATATTTTATGTATCTATATATAAAAAATAGCTGCCGTTCAAAACTCAGAAAAGTTTTGTAATCCAAACATTTGATGGAAGCACAGCCTTGTCCTGCCATTTATGTGCTAACCCACATTGACGCCATAGAGTTGCACAGACAGTATCTGTCCTGGACAGGATTTTGCACTCAATTGGTCTTGTCTCTCATTCCGTTTTTTTTGTCCTAATGGCACACCTCCCATCGATGTGCCTTATACCCATTCACAAGATAGATTCTAATGGCGAAAGCCCTTTCTCCCATTTGATCCCATCCTTCGGGAATACCAAGCCCGCTGTGTTCCCATTAAATCGTCCAGCTGCTGCTTAACTGAGCCCAACATCCTGGGATTTTGAGCTAGAAGCCAGGGATGTTGCCAATCTTTGATTGTTGGTGCGCGGAATTGTCGTCCTTTTCCCACAGAACCCATGTGAGAACCTAAGGAGCCACCCAGCGGGAATGACATACCCAGCGAACATTCTACCTCACCACCCGCCTCGCAGTACGTTTGAAGACTTCACCTGCTGATGGCGGAGGCTCACGATCGGCAACCACCACGACTCACACATATCTCACCGTTCAACGAGCAGAAAGGAGACTGGACCGTCCACGGAAGTTGGAGCTGTCTAATTCTGAAGTACCAAAGTCATTGAACAAACCTTCTGGAGACACACTCAAAAAAACAACCCGACTACATGTCTGAAACAAAATGGCAGTTTTGGGGATGACTGTTCCGTGGACTCCGCTCATTCTTACACTAACTTTACAACAAAGAAAACCAACTTTTTTCTCTCATCTAGAGTCATATTCCAGTTTTGTAAAAGGAATTTTTTATTCACTGATTATCGTAAACGCTTCTGTAGGCCGCTCGTATTGTCTTGCGTGATCATGTTCTTAAGATAAAAAAAAATTAGAACACATTTCACGTCATCTCAAGTGAAACCTGTTGCTGCAGCAATTCATTTTCTATCGCTGATGGATTTTGTTTATTCACAGCATATTTACACACTATATTTTCTTTCCCTTGCCAAATGGTCACCTTGCACTATAGTTTACTCAGAGCTGGAATGAAAGGAATCAAAGGGGGACAGTAGCACAGGCTTGATCTACAGGTTAGTGCTGCCTCACTCATTGGTTGAATTCTACACTTGGCACAAGCACACCAGTTGAATGTTTCAATCCAACCAAAATTGGCAGTGAAATCCGTCTTGGGCCATAGCGCAAAAAACAGGCCAGGCGAATTGGCGGTTGATCGGGGTGGATTGTAAAACGGACTGGCCATTCGCCCATTTTGGGCTACAAGATGAATCTTTTTTTCTTCAAAATGGAGACTGCTCTCCAATAGACCCCTTTTGGTTCTGCAGGAACCTTGTGTCTGCCCAGGCCTTGTTCTCAGTGTTGCTTCCCATCCCAGCGCACTGGACGGTGGGATGTTGTCCAGGAAGGCAAAGTCTAGCCGTTCAAGGGAAGCTATCGACAGTTGAAGATGGTGCCTGTGCTGATTACTGAGTCAAATGTACAGCATCGTACAAAAGAAAAAGATTCAAGCTGACCTTCGGTTATGTGTTAGGTGTAAAACCACTCCAGTAGTGATCGTAGCATATGTTTCTATTGAGCCATAGTGAGAAGTGTGCGAAGATTGGAAAAAGATATTTTGCCCTGGTTTGGGTAACTTTGCCACATGGACTCCGTGCACAATTGTTTTTAAAGAAAGAAAGACTTGCATTTCTACAGTGCTTTTCACGACCATCAGACATCTCAAAGCGCTTTATAGCCATTGAAGTACTTTTGGAGTGCAGTCACTGTTGTAATGTAGGAAATGTGGCAGCCAATTTGCGCACAGCAAGCTCCCACAAACAGCAATATGATAATGACCAGATAATGTGTTTTTTTTGTTATGTTGATTGAGGGATAAATATTGGCCAGGACACCGGGGATAACGCCCCTGCTCTTCTTTGAAATAGTGTCATGGGATCTTTTACGTCCACCTGAGAGAGCAGATGGGACCTCGGTTTAACGCTCCCTCAGCACTGCACTGTAGTGTCAGTCGAGATTTATGTGCCCATGTCTCTGAAGTGGGATTTGAACCCATGACCTTCTGACTAAGAATGGGAGAACAGAAAAAAGCAACCCAAACCTCATACACAACCTTAAAAAAAACTGGGTCTGTGTCCCCCCCCCACCCCCAAACTAAAAACACAAAACAGATAACCTCATAAAAATAACATCACTTTACGTCCACTAAACATCATCAGCGACTGCTGATCGAGATGGGGTTTCAGTACACGAACGACTTTACTGCTAATGGCCTGGCTTTTGCTGGGCTGTTGACAGCGTACGATCGGCGTGCTCCGAATGGCCCCACAAGTTCCAGTTCACATTTTCAGATCCTCCACATCTGCTGCAGAAACACTTTTGCTGGTGCAGGTTTGGACTATTTGCCTAACTACTGCCCAGCAAATATCCACCAAACCCTTAAGCCTGGTAAAAGCAGGTGTAGGTCCTTCTTTTACCAGCATAAGGGTTAAAATAGATGTTAAAATAAAATGTTTTAAATGGTTAAAAAAGTACACATACATTTAAAACTAGTTTAGGTAAATTTTGGTTTGTTTCAAAATGTTTAAATTTATTTTTCAAAAAATTAAATTTTTTATTGAAATGCTTCATTTAAAGGGTCTTTTCGGGGATCCCATACGTAAATGGAATCCCCCTTTATGATTGGCCTACGCCTGCAGGCCCAGGACCCGAAGCTCCGGTGACACTAGGTACATTCGGATTTTGTTTTAGGTTCAGAGGCGGATTGTTCTGGTGCGCCTCCGACTGCAAATTCAGGGCCCATAATCCTCAGTTGGATTTAACTTGGACTCAAACGCCAGTGCATAATCCATTATTCTGGAGTCTTATTCTTATTGTGAAGCCAAGGTGAAGGACCAAGATCCATAGTACACGAGACCACCAATATTTACTGTAAAAATATGTATATTTTACAAACTAGTGACTGATTACAAGCGCCTGTAGATTGTAGGAGGAAGAAAAGATGGCATTAAGGGATCAGGAACCAAGGCAGGTCGATGGAGTTACGATACAGATCAGCCATGATCTAATGGAATGGTAGAACGGGCTCGAGGGGCTGAATGGCCTCCTCCTGTTCCTATGTTTGATAGCAGGGAGCGAATCACCCAAAGGCACTCTCACTGCAGCGGCAAGCCAATAGAAGGGTCCAACAACATCTGTTAAGGCACCACCTGATCATTCACAGAACTTTCCATTCGTGTTGTCTGGCCCATTTCATTGGTGCTTTTCACTTGTCACCTAATGTCTGGAAGCCCGAATGGAGGTGACGCCATCCGCTAGTTCGTGCCTGTGATGCCCAGCATACTGAGTTTCCTGGTTTCAATTAGGCCACATTAGGGAGAAGCAATGAACAGGGGCAACACATTCCAAATTCTACAGACAAGTGTCAGAACTGGGTAACTGGAGGTGCTTGTCTTTAACACTTTAAAGAAACAGCCCCAACTCCTTATTGAGAGAAAGACAGAACCAATTGATGAGATCCTAAACTTAACTTCAAACCTGATGCCGGACAACTACAGTAAAGCTTCTAAGCACTTCACTTGATCTAAGGTGGACATAATGTCTGAAGCTATTTATTTAGTGACTCACATAGAGTAAGACCATCACCCAGAGCAGTGGTATCCATTATATGGCTAATGGCATTTGTTGCCCGCCTCCATGCATCTGCAGTTCTCAGCAGGCTGTAGAATGAATCATAGAACGATACAGCACAGCACAGAAGGAGCCATTCGGCCCCATCATGTCTGTGCCGGCAACTTGTCTTGTAGCCTATAGGTAGTCTCTCACCAATTCTCCAGGTTTGGGCTGGATACTGTAGTGTATGTGCTTCGTGAGTTCTTTGCTTAAGAATTCACAGCTACACATTTGCTGTAAAGAACTAGCTGGTTTATTAGCAAAGGTTTAACAATCAAATTGAACACGATCAGTTCATCCGCCAATGGCTTTGTGTCATTTTGGTCGTGACTACAATACACGCAACACGTGTCTCTCGCAAGTCCAACCAACAGCTACCTCCTCTTGTATCAGCTGCGGCTCAACGGGTTGCATTCTCGCCTCTGAATCCCACTCCGTGAGACTTGAGCACGAGATCCAGGCTGACACTCCAGTGCAGTGCTGAGGGAATGCTGCACTGTCGGAGGTGCCATCTTTCAGATGAGCATCTTGACTGAACTGGGACTCAGTGCAATCTCCTGACCTTTCTATTTTTTTTAACTTTTCAGCAAAAGAAGATAAGGGAATATTACTTGAAGGCACAGTTATCCCTGCTTCCTTAGTGATTCAATAGAATGATATTGCTCCAATATATTTCACCTTTGCCTGTGAGGAAGTGAATTGCAGGCCTGCACCCATCGCCTGGTATTGGCTTGGATTGTGACCCTTGACAAAAAGTGAGTTGAGTCATAGTGTTAGAAACCGATTTGTGCATTGTTGTATTAAACAGGTAGGATACTGCACAATGTTTAGACTTTAGTGTACGGTGACCGCTGGCATGATCAGAACAAAACAGCATTGATTTCAGCACGGATTATCATTCGAATGCTTCTGTTAATTTGTGTACCTTCACAAGAGATTCGTCGCTGTGTATTATACTCTTAAACATTTACATGTTGTGTGAGACGGAAAGTCTGATGTTTGAAAGATTTCCACAGTGTAATGTATGTGCTTGAATTTATCTTAAGGAAACTATGTATCCAATGCTATGCTAATTTGGAGGAGAAATGGATTGATGATTAGAATCAATGAAGGACTAACAATCTAATTCAAATTGCAACGGTAATCATTTGAAAATAGCCTTGAGTTACTTGATGTCAATTCTATGCGGACTGTTACGTCCAGCGATGTTTTACACGACTGTCAGCCCAAAGCCAGAGGAGTGTAAAGTCACTTAATGCCAGTGACTGTAATCAGCTGCTAATTAGCCCGCAAAAGACTTGTTGCAATTACATGACAGTTGAGAGTCCCCGCACTGCAGAGGATGTCATGCACAGATGACACAAACGTGCATTAGCCAAGACATCTAGTACTGGCCAAAAGAAAGGGACCCAAGATAGAAATGAGCTATCACCACCACTATAATGCCCACAGTCAGTATTAGCCACGGACAGAATCTTACAGACTTGGTACGTACTAAGAACAAATCCAACAAGCAGCTATTCCCAGAGTATCTCCCACCGCCTGAAATGTCCTTTCCACAGCTCTAATGATCAGTGGTGTGGGTGGGTGGGGAAATAGAAGGAGCTTGAATTCCCCTTTAACCCAGAATCGATGCCACTTTGGTAGAAATGGTGCATTATTGTCGCAGAGTGGTTGTAATTGTCATTAGCTACTCACTTGTGCCAGCAACGACACTGCTGCTTTTTAAAGTGGCATTGGGACTGGGTGGCACAGTCCTGCACCTTCTGGGCTTTGGATTTTAATCCACCCCAGACTACGGGTGAATTGCCTTCTCTGTTGGCATTTAGCACCCTTTATGAAGTTAGCTCAGATGATCTCAATGCTGCTCTTGCTGTGATCACAGAATAACATGGCTGTAATTATGCATTACATATGAACTAATGTGTTAATTGCCATTAAACTGTTAACCTCATTGTTGGAGAATTGGGGGAGGGGATATTGTGCAATGGAGATGTCACATTGATTCTCGGCTGAGATTGGATGTTATGACATATTGTTGGGGTACAGTAGAGAGTCTTACTTGGTAATTCTAACGCGTGCTGTACCTGATGTGAGAGTGCATCACTGATATTGGATGTAAAAAATATGAAAACCTTCCACTACTACTGACATTCTTCATCAAAAAGAGTTAACATTCAGCCCCTTCCCTTCCCTCGCTCTCAAAAAAAAATGCAATTGCCTATTATTCCCCCTTAAAGGGAAATGGAAATTCTTTTTGGGCTGATTAATAAAGATTATTCCGAGACATTTCCAGCGGTGAATGAGCTGACTGACTTCTAATTGATCCCAGTTGACAAAGTAACTACTGGAATAAACACTTTAATCATCATTGGTGTAGATGTTTCAGGTATTTTGAGTGCAGATTATTATCTACTCCCTAAATAAGGTACGACCGCGATTTTAACCCGACTCGCTCAGCAGAAACCTGGCGGGTGGGCAGTTACAATCGCCCTGGCTCTCGCTGTCCGAAGGCCGCCATGATCGCAACATCTGCAATTTTACCCCGCTCTCCTGAGCAGGCAGCAAGGACACACGCCCGGAGTCAACGGGGGCCTTCTTTACATATGCATGTTGCGGCCCAATGACATCATTGAGGCCCGATGACATCATTGAGGCCCGACTGTAATTTTAACTCGGGCCTGAGCAGCAGGCAAGAATGGGATGAGAATCTCGCCGCAGGTTCTGATGCTAATGTCGCTACCTGTGCAGGTGACTTTCAATTCACAATTGTTACGGCAAGATCAATTCTAAGACACGCTTGTTTATGTTGCCTTTATAGTATCCCATTAACCGAAAGAAAATGCCATTCTCGATTCCAGAATTGCAACCTGTAAGAAAACAACTTGCATTCATATAGCGCCTTTAACATAGTAAAATGTCCCCAGGCTCGTACCTTATAACTACTACCTGTGAAATTATGCAGCCATGCAGCGTCGTGAGTGACAATCCACAGGAAGGGTCTGACAGTCCTTTCAATATTTTTGTTAAGATAAAACAAGAGAGTGATATCTAGGAAGTGAAATGAAGCTAAACCAACAGTGTCAAGCCTGTGCAATTCTTGTTATGTATAAGTTCCGCCAAGTAACATCAGATACAGTACATTGACTTGCATCTTATTCATTTAGCTTAATGTGTTGTTATGTATAGTAACCATTAGACGCTCGTAATATTACAACGCTGTTGTGCCATTCCTTGTTACTGACTTCAGACTGCCTTTAATTGTATGAGGAACAAAAAAAATCATTTAGCCTTTAACATGGGAAATATATGTACTATGTACAAGTTTTATTCAGATAAAGCACAAGGGTACAGAATGGTAGTGTATGACAGGTGAGGCACTATTTTATCATTGTAAACATGACTGCTATTCAGAAGGAGTAATGAGTGTTTTCTCTAGCTGAAACACCGTTGTCTCTCTTCTTGACTTTTGATGCCATACTGTGATGTTTTACAAGTCTGGAAGAGGAAGTTTGGTTTTGATTTTAATTTCCAACAAGCACTAATTATCAAACAAACAGGATTTTGTGGTAGACTTAGAATGTTAGTTTGAAGACCCAAGCCCAAGAATTCTTCTTATCGCAGTCTTCAGATCTTCATTTTCCTGCCTCGCCTATACTCAAGGCAATGACTGTTCAAATGAGACCACAGTGACCCATTGGATCAAAGCATTTCATCAATGGTGGTGTCAGCATTCCATCAACTTTAGTCAGGATGGACTTGCAGAAGTGAAAATGTGGACTTCTGAAGGACATGTTGGGAAGGATCAGGATATCCCGAGCAGTTAGTGTCAGTTATACAGAGCAGTCAATGCTGTTGGAGCTTTCAAATCACAGATCATGGCTTCTTGTGAGAAAACAAATTTTCAAGTATATTGTACCTGCCATCAACAAAGATGCCCTTCTTTACTTATATGATATTAATAAATATATATCATAGTACGCCATTGTAAATGTGCTGTGTGTGTTCATTATTGGACGGTTTGCTGACTGGTGGTTACACTTATTTACAACTAAATATTAAACAGCAACCCCCCCCCCTCCCCAGATAATTGGATGACCTTCCATCCCAGATTTGACCCCCCTGGTCTGTGTTCATTTTGCCGGTGTGGGGATTAAACTGCTACAGCCTCAGCACTCCTGCGCTAGGGAAGGTAAAAGACAGAGCTCAGTTCCTCGCTGGTCCTGAATTTCCACAGGGGGTTGTCCCAATGTCAGTTGCAGCTTCAGTGGGAGAACAGCAGGACCCCTGGAGCAAGCAGCTAACGGGTACAGTAGCATGGTGGTTATGTTACTGGACTGACAATCCAGAGTCCTGGACTAATGATCTGGAGACGTGAGTTTAAATCCCACCACGACAGCTGGGGAATTTAAGTTCAGTTAATTTTAATGGGGACTTTGAAACTTGCAGATTATCGTAAAAACCCATCTGGGTTCACTAATGTCCATCAGGGAAGGAAATCTGCCATCCTTACCCGGTCTGGCCTATATTTGACTCCAGACCCACAGCAATGTGGTTGACTCTTAACTGCCCTCTGAAATGGCGGCTCACCACCACCTTCTCAAGGGCAATTAGGGATGGTCAATAAATGCCGGCCTTGCCAGTGACGCCCACATCCCAGGAACAAATTTTTTAAAAAGACGCCCATTAATACCGTTGCTTTGAGGGCTTCCACTAATCTCCTGCCGCAGTTGCAATGGGAGACTGGGAATCTACTGCTCGAACTAACGCCATTGAAGGACTGGGGTGCCACCATAAGTTATGAGAGCCAAGCTTGAATGGTTTAGAAAGGCATCTGATAACTCTCCATTGTGCTACGTTCTTGCAACACAAGATCCAAACTTCCTTCAAAGGGATGCGACTGTTGAACTACAAGTTGTAACCGCGCGGTTAGTCCCTGGGGGCAGTGGCACATCATGACAGACAGGAATGCCAGCAGCGAAGCTTTCACTGCCAGTTAACGTGGAAGGAAGACAAATCGGAGAGAGATGTTTTCTGTCTGTCAGTCAGTTATCGGGAAAATGCGTGCACTGTATCTGTTACAAAGACAAAACCTGGCCTAACAGAAGTTTGTTGTTTTCTGAGAGAAATCAAGCTTGGAAATGAAGCTGTGGAGATTATTGTACAAACATTGAACGCACTCATTAAATGTGTAACCTGTTTGAAATAAATGGATTGACACGCCTATTAAAATAGCAGTGGACATTAAGGCCTAGAAATTCATGTTATTTGCACCTCCTGGTGTAAACGACTTTGCGACCGGGCGGGAGTTTAGCAGAGGCGGTAACCGATAGCGCCCCGTTCTGCTGTGCCGGCAATGATGACGACATCACCGTGTGCAGCATCCCGGACCCTCAATTTAGTATCGCCCCCCTGAGGCTGCGGCGAACGATGACGACGACAGCTTCAGGGGACGTGTACCGGGTGGCCGGCCGCTGTCGAGGTGAAAGGCGAGGTGTGATGCATTTTTTTTTAAATGATTCGACTTTTTCCATATGCCCCATTGGCTCTTTGAATGCGGGATCCGTTCTGCAATCAGTCAACCCGGCGCTCTACTTGAGTGCCAGGCTGTTGGCACGGCACCCCCGCTCCCCAGTGGTCCAGGGAGGACCGTTTCTTACCTGTAGAGTTTGCAGCTTGGCCCCTTCCCTTTAATTAAGGGAAGAGCCCCTCCTACGCGGCAGCGCTACGCAACCCAGTGCATAGCCCTGGTCCCTGCTCCCCGCTCCCGACCTGTCCGCCCCGCTAGCGCCCCAGAAAGGAAGTGGAGCAGTTCCTTTAGCACTCCACCTCCTTTCGGGGACAGTAACACCAACTTCTCACGAGAAGCGAAACTTCGTGCCGGGCGAGTGGTTACCACCCCAATTTTTCCCCGTAAGTGCTTGTATGGCAAAAATCACTCCCGTTATTTCCAGGCTCAGATTAATAAACTTTCCCCATCTTTATTAGATGCATAACATGATAAACTCTAAAGAGCTCTTAATTTCATCTTGCAATAACTAGGTGTGAAATGAATCCTATCAAGTGTTGATGTACATCCAAGTTCCTGATAAAACCACTGGAGGCTCCAAAAAGAGAAGTAATTGAGGGCAGGAGTTGGACTACACTGCTCCTTTTGTGTGCCCATATAGGAGATGCTGTTCCAACTTCAAAGAAGGAAAAATTGACATATCTGCCTCCCCATTCTCCCTCCTGCCGCCATCTAGGAAATATAGCAGCCATTTTGAAATTCAGCCAAAAAGAGCAGCAAGCCAATAAATTGTTGATTAAGTAATCTTGGTGTCGTTTTCCCCATTTGAATTTTGGATTTTCTGATCCTATGCTGGTTGGTCATAAGAAAATAAATAGGCACAATTTGCAGGGGTGTCTCCATCAGTGTGAGAGAGAGTGTTTGAGCCTCACTAGCAAAGATCTACTAAAGAGAAGGGTTTGACTTTTTAAAGTACTAACTTCCATTTAACCATCATCTCTTCAATCACATTTTCCTTACAATATAAAAGAATGTCATAAATTACAAAGTTGAGAACAATGGGAGAAAGATTCGGTATTAATGGCGTAAAGTGAAAAGCCAGTACTTTAGCATGGCACATCCAACATACCCACAGTGCATCTCAAAGAAAGAAAGACTTGGATTTATATAGCACCTTTCACGACCACCGGACGTCTCAAATCGCTTTACAGTCAATGAAGTACTTTTGGAGTGTGGACACTGTTGTAATGTGGGAAATGCAGCAGATAACATGCGCACAGCAAGCTCCCACAAACAACAATGTGATAATGACCAGATAATCTATTTTTGTTGGTTATGTTAATTGAGGGATAAATATTGACCAGGACACCTGGAAAACTCCCCTGCTCTTCTTCGGAAAAGTGCCAGGGGATCTTTTACTTCATCTGGGAGAGCAGACAGGGCCTCGGTTTAACGTCCCATCTGAAAGACGACACCTCCGACAGTGCAGCGCTCCCTCAGTACTGCCCCTCAGTGCGGCACTCCCTCAGTACTGCCCCTCCGACAGTGCAGCACTCCCTCAGCACTGAACTGGAGTGTCGGCCTAGATTTATGTGTTCAAGTCTCTGGAGTGGGACCTGAACCCACAACTCTCTGACGCGGAGGTGAGTATACTACCCACTGAGCCACGGTTAACACTACCAGTATAGCAAGTATTCACCCGGACCTGAGCCCCATTGGTGCTTTGTGACTTGAAGTAAGAGCGATATGAGGAGACCCCTATTTCCAAGTGGAGTATCATTCACTCTTTTCTCAGTGAGTATTCTGTTGCGATCAAGCAAAGTGAAAACAAATTATAATCATGGCTCAAACCGTCAAACAGTCAATTTCCAATCAGAAGCCTGTGACCTTGCATTCCTCTATAGAACATAGCTGCTTTAGCTTGATGAACCTTGTAAGTTCTTGATCAGGTCACTATACTAGAGGAGTATGTTGTGCATTATGCACTGCGCATTGTTATAGGATTCATGATGCAGAGTTTCAGCTGCACAGCCACTCCACATTAAAACAGTGATGCAGTGACTGTAAATGCATAACAGAGCAACGATCTGGAAAGGATCTGTGGAAAAAACAGTTTAATACTTCCCCACACTTGGGGTTGTGCAGAATCAACAGAATGTGCAATAACTAGGTGTGAAATGAATCCTATCAAGTGTTGATGTACATCCAAGTTCCTGATAAAACCACTGGAGGCTTCAAAAAGAGAAGTAATTGAGGGCAGGAGTTGGACTGCACTGCTCCTTTTGTGTGCCCATATAGGAGATGCTGTTCCAACTTCAAAGAAGGAAAAGTTGACACATCTGCTTCCCCATTCTCTCTCCTGCCGCCATCTAGGAAATATAGCAGCCATTTTGAAATTCAGCCAAAAAGAGCAGCGAGCAAATAAATTGTTGATTAAGTAATCTTGGTGTCGTTTTCCCCATTTGAATATCGACACCAGGATGTTCTGATCCTACGCTGGTCATAAGAAAATAAAAAGGTTGTTTGGCATCTCAATCCTGGTCCTGCTGTGTACTGCTAGCCCTTCCATGGTCTCTGCCAAAACCACACAATCCTCAAGAGGGGAGCTCAATCACAGGTAAAACTTTGAGGAAAATGAAGCTCCTTGAAATTTCTCCACAGCAATCAAACAAAATTGCAGGACATCAATCCAACCCCTGCAATCAACATAGCTCAGTCCTAATGAGTTCACCTTTCGCACAACACTCCATCGAGTACTCAATGACTTCGAAGCATTGACCATACTCGACCAGCTCTGTTGGACTGGCCACATTGTCTGTATGCCCGACACGAGACTCCCAAAGCAAGTGCTCTATGCGGAGCTTCGACATGGCAAGTGAGCCCCAGGTGGGCAGAGGAAATGCTTCAAGGACACCCTCAAAGCCTCCTTGTTAAAGTGCAACATCCCCACCAACTCCTGGGAATCCCTGGCCCACGACCGCCCAAAGTGGAGGAAGAGCATCCGGGAGGGCGCTGAGCACCTCGAGTCCCGTCACTGAGAACAAGCAGAAAGCAAGCGCAGGCAGCAGAAGGAGCGTGCGACAAACCAGTCCAACCCACCCTTTTCTTCAACCACTGTCTGCCCCACCTGTGACAGAGACTGTAATTCCCGTATTGGACTGTACCTGAGAACTCTTTTTAGAGTGGAAGCCAGTCATCCTCGACTCCGATGGACTGCCTATGATGATGATGACTCAATGACTTATCTCTGCACTTACCTTTACCCTCTTCAATCATGTTCCTAGTCAGATGTTTAATTAGCTCCTTTTGAAAGGAGTTCATCAATGCAGCAGTAACTGCTTTTGCTGGGTGTCTGTTCCAGATATCGTCATTTCTGTGTGCTGGGGACGGGTGGAAATCCAGTTTCTGCTCTTGGCCAAGTCTCGTGTTACATCTTTGGGGTTTCCATTCTCGATCTTTTCCTTGGGTTCAGCATTCTTAGACCATGCCAAGAGGTGAGCTGTCACTCCCTATGAGGCTTTATGCCCTATGAGTAATGTCAGCTGTGGCTCACTGGATAGCACACTCACCTCTGAATTCATAGAAGGTTGTGGGTTCAAATCCCACACCAGAGACTTGAGCACATAAATCTAGGCTGACACTCCAGTGCAGTGCTGAGGGAGTGCTGCACTGTCAGAGGTGCCGTCTTTTGGATGAGATGTTAAACTGAGGCCTTGTCTGCTCTCTCAAATAGCTGTAAAAGATCCCAGGGCACTACTTAGAAGCAGAGTAGGGGGTTTTCCCTGGTGTCTTGGGCCATATTTATCCTTCAATCAAAAAAGCAGATTATCTGGTTATTATCACATTGCTGTTTGTGGGAACTTGCTTGTTTGCAAATTGGCTGCTGCGTTTTCCACATTACAACAGTGACTACACTCCAAAAGTACTTAATTAGCTGTAAAGTGCTTTAAGACGTCTGGTGGTTGTGAAAGGCGCTATATACATCCAAATCTTTCTTTTCTTTACCTGCTCACTAATTTATAGGCAGCTCAGGGACCAGGCAGAAAACCCTCAGCACTGTATTTCAGCTACTGATTATACCACTGCCATCATGGGATCTTACTCCACTTTGTAGCATGCTAGAATAAACTTTGTGCAAAGTTTAGGATGTGCAACAGGACAAAGCAAAGACAGAGCTCAGGTGCACAGGTTTTCCCATCTGGTTCAAATTTGGGGTCTTTTGAAATTATTTTGAAATGCTTCATTTTGGGATCACTTTGGATCTGGAACTTCATCCTTGACCATTTCATATTAATAATGGTCTCTGCCTGTAACATGCTGAAGCAGGCACATGACCCAATGGTCAATTAGACACACAGGCTAGCTCTTAAAACAAATTAGGTTTATTGGCCCATGTTGTGTCTTTGCCCACAGTAATAGAAAGATTTATATAGCGCCTTTCACAACCTCAGGACATCCCAAAGCGCTTTCCAACCAATTAAGTACTTTTGGAGTGTAGTCACTATTGTGATGTGGGAAACGCAGCAGCCAGTTTGCGCACAGCAAGCTCTCACAAACAGCAATATGATAATGACCAGATAATCTGTTTTTGTTATGTTGATTGAGGGATAAATATTGGCCAGGACACCGGGGATAACTCCCCTGCTCTTCTTCGAAATAGTGCCATGGGATCTTTTACGTCAACCTGTAGAGACGGTTCCATATCTCTCTCTCTCTCTCTCTGGCTATTTTTTATGTTCTTATGTTAAGAGACATTCCCGATTAAAGGCAATTAAGAGCAACAATTTCTTAAAGCTATGGCGCCTTTTATATAACTTCTTGAAGTTGTATCCCTATCTTAGATGCAGTACTCTCAACATCCTATGGCTTACATACCACCCCTCTCTCCTTCTCTGCTGCAGCACATTACATTACTCATTTAAGAACAAAAGAATTAGGAGCTGGAGTAGGCCATTTGGCCCCTCGAGCCTGCTCCGCCGTTCAATAAGATCATGGTTGATCTACCTTAACTCCACCTTCCCGCACTATCCCCATATCCCTTGATTCCCTTAATATCCAAAAATCTATTGATCTCTGTCTTGAATATACTCAACGACTGAGCATCCACAGCCTTCTGAGGTAGAGAATTCAAAAGATTCACCACCCTCTGAGTGAAGAGGCTTCTCCTCATCTCAGTCCTAAATGGCCGACCCCTTATTCTGAGACTGTGACCCCTGGTTCTAGACTCCCCAGCCAGAGGAAACATCTTCCTTGCATCTACCCTGTCAAGCCCTGTAAGAATTTTGTATGTTTCAATTAGATCACCTCTCATTCATCTAAACTCTAGAGAATATAGGCCTAGTCTACTCAATCTCTCCTCATAGGACAATCCCCCCATCCCAGGAATCAGTCTGGTGAACCTTTGTTGCACTCCCTCTATGGCATGACCTCCGCTGTGTCAATCATAACTGTGTTACAGCACAATCACACAAGGGTGTGCAGCAATTTTTTAAAGGACGCGACTGCTGCCAATGAACCGGAAGTAGTTACGCATGCGCAGTTCCAGTGTTTTATTTAAAAGACGGTGAAGTTGAGTATGCATCCTGCTTAGATGATTGGAAAGATCTTTTTAAAATAAACAGAAACATATAAAACTTGGCTGATTCCAGAGATGAGGGGGTTACCTTATGATGATAGATTGAGTAGAACTAGGGGGCACAGCCTCAAAATACGGGGGAGCCAATTTAAAACCGAGTTGAGAAGGAATTTCTCTGCCCAAGGAAGCAGTTGAGGCTAGCTCATTGAATGTATTCAAATCACAGATAGATAGATTTTTAACCAATAAGGGAATTAAGGGTTATGGGGAGCGGGCGGGTAAGTGGATCTGAGTCCTCGGCCAGATCAGCCATGATCTTGTTGAATGACGGAGCAGGCTCGAGGGGATAGATGGCCTACTCCTGTTCCTAATTCTTATGTTCTTATGAGATGAAGTTGAGCCTGGATGGCTAATGGGAAAATGATGCGTGTTTTTCATTTTATTTACGTTTCTTTACAATAAAATTATTTCCAACAAGGGAAAAAAATCCTATAAGATTAAATAACGAGGATGTTTATCGAGCCAATCCAACGTGAATGTTTTCATAATCGTTTCTCGGTATTTCTTGCCTGTGTTTATTCTCAAATCGAGGTCTCCACAGAACTCCAAATCTTCACTATAGAAATGGAAAATATTACAAATAATAAATAGATTTTGATCATCAAGCAGACCTCCGTCTGTTCCGAACGATATTTTTTTAATTTGGGACCTTCCGGTAGCTTCCGGTTCGTTGGCAGGAATCACTCCGTTTTTTACAAAAAGGCCAATCACTTCAGGACTTGAGGCATAACATGTCGCAGGTTATCCCAGCAACATTAATGAAGAAATGTTCAGTGGTTCTGTAGGTTTCTCTCATTCTGCTGTTAATTGGTACAATGGGCATGGGAAATGATTTTTTAATGCTGTAAAGGGTATAAATTTAATGTCAGCAATGTCGCACAATCATTTAATGGCATGTACCAACTTTGTCTCGCTGGTATTTATCCAGAAAGTGGTAAGAATGTGGAACTCGTTACCACAAGGGACGTTGAGGCGACTAGCAATAGATGCATTTAAGGGGAAGCTAGATAAAGACACGAGGGAGAAAGGAATAGAAGGATATGTTGATGGGGTGAGATGAAGAGGGGTTGGAGGAGGTTCGTGTGGATCATAAACACTGGCAGGGACCTGTTGGGCCGAATGGCCTGTTTCTGTGCTGTAAACGCTGTGTAATGTCCCTTTTACAGTCATGAGCTGTGTAGCTGAAACCTCACACCAAATTGTGAACAAGGTTAAAAGTAGCATGCTATGTCCCTCACCTGCCTAGTCCCCACAGGACCTGGGGGTGAGAGATTTGTGATCCCACATGCAAGTTGATAAGCATGAAGTTTGACTTGGCTATGAAGCCCTCCCCAGCCAAATAGCTGGCTGATACTCAATGTTCAGTTGAATTGACAGATGGTCGCTTGGGTGAGGAATCAGAAAGCGGCTGGCGCCAGTGGAACTGTGCCCCAGATGGAGTCATCACCTTCAGGAGAGAAGGGAAGAAGAGACTGAAGAGGAAAAAGGACTCGCTTATTTAACAGTTGAAGGATTAGTTTATTACTTTCTAGCTTAAACACAGCAGACACTTGCAAACCTCTGTTGAGTAGCAAGTGAATCATTTCATGTTTGATCACCATCCGCTGGGATTACACACTAAACCGAGCTAGTTTACAGCTTTACAGCTGTTTGATGTGAACATTGGCTCCTGGGCTTCATTATGAGCCAAAGGATGTGTGTCTGAAACCCATCCAAATCTATTTAAGGGCCTCAGTTGAGTTCTCAGAACCAGGCTTACTCTGGAAATTGCAAAGGTGCCAGTGTCCTGGAATTTCCAGGATTGCTCCACTTTTGCGTGGTCGACATTCTGAAGTGCTCCAGTTTTGACTACAACTGAAGCACACCATGGTGGGGAAATGTGCTTTATATGTGCATAATAACATAAGAATTAGAAGCAGGAGTAGGCCCTATGGCCCCTCGAGCCTGCTCCACCATTCAATAAGATCATGACCTCAACTCCACTTTCATGCCCGCTCTTCATTTCTCTCATTCCCCTAGAGTCGAAAAATCTATCGATCTCAGCCTTGAATATATTCAATGACTCAGCATCTACGTCCCACTGGGGTACAGAATTCCAAGGATTGACAACCCTCTGGGTGAAGACATTCCTTCTCATTTCAGACTTAAATGGTCGAGTCCTTATCCTGAGACTATGCCCCCGAGTTACAGAGTCATTCTGGCACATAAGGAAACCTTTTGGCACATCCAGTCCTGACTCTCCAGCCAGGGGAAACAACCTCTCATCTACCCTGTCTATCCCCCTCAGAATCATATATGTTTCAATGAGATCACCTCTTATTCTTCTCAACCCCAGAGAGTATAGGCCCATTCTACACAATCTCTCCTCATAGGACAACCCTCTCATCCCAGGAATCAATTGAGTGAACCTTCATTGTACTGCCTCTAAAGCAAGTACATCCTTCCCCAGATAAGGAGACCAAAACTATGCATGGTACTCCAGGTGTGGTCTCACCAAGGCCCTGTACAATTGTAGCAATACTTCCAACCAGGGGGCAGGCTATCTTAGATCTGGTCCTGTGTAATGAGACAGGATTGATAAACAATCTCCTGGTAAAGGATCCCCTTGGAATGAGTGATCATAGCATGATTGAATTTCAAATTCAGATGGAGGGTGAGAAAGTTGGATCTCTAACCAGCGTACTAAGCTTAAATAAAGGGGACTATGAAGGTATGAGGGCAGAGTTGGGTAAAGTGGACTGGGAAAATAGATTAAAATGTAGGACGGTTGATGAACAGTGGTGTATATTTAAGGGGATATTTCACAACCCTCAAGAAAAATATATTCCAGTGAGGAGGATAGGGTGTAAGAGAAAAGATAGCCATCCGTGGCTAACTAAAGAAATAAAGGAGGTATCCAATTAAAAACAATGTAGCCAAAACTAGTGGGAGGACAGAAGATTGGAAAGCGTTTAAAAGCCAGCAAAGAATTACTGAAAAAATGATTAAGAAAGGGAAGATAGACTATGAAAGTAAACTAGCGCAAAATATAAAAACAGATAGCAAGAGTTTCTATAGGTATATAAAAAGGAAAAGAGTGACTAAAGTAAATGTTGGTCCCTTCGAGGACGAGACCGGGGAATTCGTAATGGGGAACATGGAGATGGCAGAAACTCTGAACAAATATTTTGTATCAGTCTTTACGGTAGAGGACACTAACAATGTCCCAACAGTGGATAGTCCAGGGGCTATAGGGGGGGAGGAACTTAACACAATCATAATCACTGAGGAGGTGGTACTCAGTAAGATAATGGGACTAAAGGCAGATAAATCCCCTGGACCTGATGGCTTGCATCCTAGGGTCTTAAGAGAAGTAACGGCAGGGATTGTGGATGCATTGGTTGTAATTTACCAAAATTCCTTGGATTCTGGAGAGGTCCCAGCAGATTGGAAAACTGCAAATGTAACGCCTCTATTTAAAAAAGGAGGCAGACAAAAAGCAGACAACTGTAGACCAGTTAGCCTAACATCTGTCGTTGGGAAAATGTTGGAGTCCATTATTAAAGAAGCAGTAGCAGGGCATTTGAAAAAGCAAAATTCGGTCAGGGAGAGTCCGCATGGATTTATGAAAGGGAAGTCATGTTTGACAAATTTGCTGGAATTCTTTGAGGATGTAACAAACAGGGTGGATAAAGAGGAACCAGGATGTGGTGTATTTGGACTTCCAGAAGGTATTTGACAAGGTGCCACATAAAAGGTTACTGCACAAGATAAAAGTTCACAGGGTTGGTGGTAATATATTAGCATGGATAGAGGATTGACTAACGAACAGAAAACAGAGAGTTGGGATAAATGGTTCATTCTCGGGTTGGCAATCAGTAATCAGTGGGGTGCCGCAGGGATCAGTGCTGGGACCCAAACTATTTACAATCTATATTAACGACTTGGAAGAAGGGACTGAGTGTGACCTAGCCAAGTTTGCTGATGATACAAAGATGGGAGGAAAAGCAGTGTGTGAGGAGGACACAAAAAATCTGCAAAAGGGCATAGACAGGCTAAGTGAGTGGGCAAAAATTTGGCAGATGGAGTATAATGTTGGAAAGTGCGAGGTCATGCACTTTGACAGAAAAAAATCAAAGAGCAAGTTATTATTTAAATGGAGAAAGATTGCAAAGTGCCGCAGTACAGCGGGACCTGGGGGTACTTGTGCATGAAACACAAAAGGTTAGTATGCAGGTACAGCAAGTGATCAGGAAGGCCAATGGAATCTTGGCCTTTATTGCAAAGGGGATGGAGTATAAAAGCAGGGAAGTCTTGCTACAGTTATACAGGGCATTGGTGAGGCCACACCTGGAATACTGCGTGCAGTTTTAGTTTCCATATTTAAGAAAGGATATACTTGCTTTGGAAGCAGTTCAGAAAAGGTTCACTTGGTTGATTCCGGGGATGAGGGGGTTGACTTATGAGGAAAGGTTGAGTAGGATGGGCCTCTACTCATTGGAGTTCAGAAGAATGAGAGGTGATCTTATCGAAACATATAAGATTATGAGGGGGCTTGACAAGATGGATGCAGAGAGGATGTTTCACTGATGGGGGAGACTAGAACTAGAGGGCATAATCTTAGAATAAGGGGCCGTCCATTTAAAACTGAGATGAGGAGGAATTTCTTCTCTCAGAGGGTGGTAAATCTGAGGAATTTGCTGCCTCAGAGAGCTGTGGAAGCTGGGACATTGAATAAATTTAAGGCAGAAATAGACAGTTTCTTAAATGATAAGGGAATAAGGGGTTATGGAGAGTGGGCAGGAAAGCCGAGCTGAGTCCATGATCAGATCAGTCATGATCGTATTGAATGGAGGAGCAGGCTTGAGGGGCCGTATGGCCGACTCCTGCTCCTATTTCTTATGTTCTTATGTTCCTTACTCTTGTACTGCAACCCTCTCGCAATAAAGGCCAACATGCCATTTGCCTTCCTAATTGCTTGCTGCACCTGCATGCTAACTCTCAATGGGGTGGATTTTCGGCTCCTCTGTCTCCGTTTTTTGTCCCGGAGCGGCGGCAATGGCAGCGGTGAGGTGTTCAGGCCGGACGGTCAGCCTCCAGCGCCCCGCGGTAATCCTCGGGTCGGGTTTAGCGGCGGTGCGGAGCAGCACCGCCCGGAAGAGCTGTGCCCGGTGTGCAACGCCACCTGGTTGTGACACCGGCGCGAGTTTGGACTCCCGCCCGACCCGTCCACCTCGCAGCGCGTCCCGCAGTGAACGCCCGGGAAATCGGGCAGTCCAACGATACCGACAGCAGAGAGGTAAGTCATGGACTCCTGAGGTAAGTGTGATTGTGTTTTCTTTCAAATTTATTTGCGATTTGTGTTGTGGTGGTGTGGACAATGTTTTGGGAATGTTTTCGTGGGTTTTTTTACTTGTTCCACCCCCCCCCCCCTCTCTCCCCCGCCCCCAGGTGTCTCTGGGAGCGCTCCCGGCCCGACTCTTTAACTCGGGAGTTTCCCACCCTGACGCCCTGAGAGAGGAGAACAACGCCTCCCTTAGCGCTGCGCCCCCTGACTCAGGGCCCAGCTGCACAATGTTACTGACTGAGGCGCAAACTGTTCCCGGGCGCTAACTTTACCGCTCCACCGACATTATCGCCCCAAAATCATCAAAGCTGAAAATCCAGCCCCATGTTTCCTGTACAAGGACACCTAAATCTCTCCGAACACCAACATTTAACAGCTTCTCACCATTTAAAAAATATTGTGTTTTTCTATTCTTCCTCCCAAAGTGAATAACCTCACATTTCTACAACATGAAGCACTGACCCTCACTTGGGTATGCCTGGATCCTATGCTCCACACATGCACAAACATACCCTGAATTTGGGCTTGATAGAGCAATACGTATTGCAATAGCAGGAGAAGCAACAATTCTGGAAATGTGAACTGAAATGGGACTTTGGAGATGATAATGTCTGTCCTTCATTCAAGCTAAGTTTATAGGGGAAGAGCTTTATTTAACAAGTAGACATGATAGGTCAGTGCTTGAATGCACTATATGGTGTGCTAGGTCCCAGCTTTGATCACATAGGATTATGTCAGATATACGACACAGAAACGAGCCATTCGGCCCAACCAATCCAGGCCACTGTTAATGCTCCACTCGAGCACCCTCCCGTCTTTCCTCATCTAAATCTATCAGCATAACCCTCTATTCCCTTCTCCCTCATATGTTTGTCTAGCCTCTCCTTAAATGCATCTGTACTATTCGCTTCAACCACTCCCTGTGGTAGTGAGTTCCACATTCTCACCCCTCTCTAGGTAAAGAAGTTTCTTCTAAATTCCCTATTTGATAGCAGAAATGCGAGGGTATACCTATTAGGAAAGGATGAACAGGCTGGGTCTCTTTTCTCTTGAAACGAGAAGGCTGAGAGGTGACCTAATAGAGGTCTTTAAAATGATGAAAGGTTTTGATTGAGTGGATACAGAGAGAATGTTTCCACTTGTGGGGAAGAGCATAACTAGAGGCCATCATTTAGGTGATAAAAGTGGGCGGTTTGGGAGGTGCTGCCGAAGAAGCCTTGGCGAGTTGCTGCAGTGCATCTTGTAGATGGTGCACACTGCAGCCACGGTGCGCCGGTGGTGGAGGGATTGAATGTTGAAGGTGGTGGATGGGGTGCCAGTCAAGCGGGCTGCTTTGTCCTGCTTCTTGCTGCTGTCGAGCTTCTTGAGTGTTGTTGGAGCTGCACTCATCCAGGCAAGTGGAGAGTATTCCATCACACTCCTGACTTGTAGATGGTGGAAAGGCTTTGGGGAGTCAGGAGGTAAGACACTCGCTGCAGAATACCCAGCCTCTGACCCGCTCTTGTAGCCACAGTATTTATGTCTTGGGTCCAGTTAAGTTTCTGGTCAATGGTGACCCCCAGGATGTTGATGGCCATTGACCAGAAACTTAACTGAGGTATCAGAGAGCAGCTGGTAACAATGGAACTGTTCCCCAGCACACGTAGTGCCCTCGAGGGGGCGGGGGGTGGGGGGAGAAGTAAAACGGGTGACCTGTACTGATTGCCACAAGTTTATTATTTTCTCCTGACCCATTTGTCCACAACGTAATTTAACTGATTGAAATGATCCCTAAAATATGTCAGAGAAACGAGAAACCCAGATTAGGACCAACAGTGGCTTCGGAAAAGGACAGAAAAATTACACAAGAGCCAATGACTTTATTTCAAAGCCTATTTCAATTCTCTTTAATTATTAATGTGAAAGTCATTCCAATTTTAATATTTTTACATGTTTATATTGAGCACTTGTCACTTGATGCTGTATAGAATTGACCTGAAATTCGCAATGTTGTTATCAAATATGATAATTGGTGCTGTACATCAAGTTAAGGGATTATGGTGAAGTATTATCTTTTTATATTGTATTAAAAGAAAGAAAAAAAAACTTGCATTTATATAGCGCCTTTCACGACCACCGAACGTCTCAAAGCGCTTTGCAGCCAATGAAGTACTTTTTGGAGTGTAGTCACTGTTGTAATGTGGGAAATGCGGCAGCTAATTTGCACACAGCAAGCTTCCACAAACAGCAATGTGATAATGACCAGATCATCTGTTTTAGTGATGTTGATTGAGGGATAAATATTGGCCAGGACACTGGGGAGAACTCTCCTGCTCTTCTACGAAATTGTGCCATGGGATCTTTTATGTCCACCTGAGAGGACAGATGGGGCCTCGGTTTAATGTCTCATCCGAAAGACGGCACCTCCGACAGTGCAGCACTCCCTTAGCACTGCACTGGAGTTTCAGCCTGGATTTATGTGCTCGAGTCTCTGGAGTAGGACTTGAACCTACAATCTTCTGACTCAGGGAACATAATAAGAACTCGGAGCAGGAGTTGGCCATTCGGCCCCTCGAGCCTGCTCCGCCATTCAATAAGATCACGGCTGATCTGATCTTGGCCTCAACTCCACTTCCCTGCCCGCTCCCCATAACTCTTGACTCCCTTATCATACAAAAATCTGAGTGTGCCACCCACTATTAAATTATAAAGACAGAAGAAAGAAAGGCCTGCATTTATATAGCGTCTTTCACGTCCTCAAGATGTCCCAAAGTGCTTCACAGCCAAAGTACTTTTGAAGTGCAGTCTCACAAACAGCAATGAGATAAATGATCAGATAGTCTGTTGTTAGTGATGTTGGTTGAGGGATAAATGTGGGACAAGGCACCAAGGAGCACTCCCCTGCTTCTCTTTGAAGGGTGCCATGGGATCTGATATATCCACCTGAGAGGGCAGACGGGGCCTCAGTGAACCTCAAAGTCATGAGATGTAATGTGAGCTGTCGACTTGCTAGCACCCGTTTTACACCATTGCATAAAGTTAAGATCTACCCCAGGAAGTGAAGACCAAGTGCAGTCTTCTGGTGAAGTGGGATTAGAGGGTAGTGGGATCATTGGAACAGGACTTGCAGATGTAATTCATTCCCCATTTTAAAGTCATACATTCGGTCATTTATATTTCCATTATCCACTCCACTGGGGAAAAGTGTAACTGCAGGGTGACCAGTCTGAATAGGGAGTTTCAATTATGCATGTGGACACAGGAATTTATAATGATAAATGTTGACAAAGCACGTAGCGGTAAGTTTAATCGATTGATAGATACACAATGTGTGTTTGTTTTCTGTAGCATGCGATAAACTTGCACCAAGTCCCGCTCACCCATCACCCCTGTGCTCGCTGACCTACATTGGCTTTCGTTTTGGCAACCCCTTGATTTCAAAAGTCTCATCCTTGTTTACAAATCCCTATCTCTGTAACCTCCTTCAGCTCCACAACCCTCCCGAGATCTCTGCGCTCCTTAAATTCTGCCCTCTTGAGCATCCCTGATTATAATCGGTCAACCATCAGTGGCCGTGCCTTCTGTTGCCTGGGTCCCAAGCTCTGGAACTCCCTCCCTAAACCTCTCCGCCTCTCTACCTCTCTTTCCTCCTTAAAACCTACCTCGTTGACCAATCTTTTGTCATCTGCCCTAATTTCTCCTTATGTGGCTCGGTGTCAAATTTAGTTTGATAACCGCTCCTGCGAAGTGCCTTGGAATGGTTTATAACAATAACAGCTTGAATTTATATAGCGCCTTCCACATAGTAAAAGTCCCAAGGCACTGCACAGGAGCAATTATCAAACAAAATTTAACACCGAGTCACGTAAGGAGACATTGGGGCAGACAAGATGTAGGTTTACGGCAAAGGCGCTATATAAATGCAAGTTGTTGTTGAAATGAAACCTATTATCACTACACCTTAAATGACATGATACAAGAACATTTCTGTCCTTGCCACGTGATACCCCCACGGAGATCGACTGTCTACTAAAACCACCTGCTACTGAAAGCACGAAAACACATTCTTGCCAAAAAATGTATAAGACTTGCCTCACAACTGCCTCCCCTTCTGAACAACATTGAATGCCGTGTACTTCAAAGGCGCAAACGATGGGATTGAAGTGCAGCCAGAATTTGAGGAGCAGTCCCTTCAAATATTGAAAGAGGGGCTGCAACCTCACACATTTAACATAGACGTGGAACACAGACTCCTCCAGACAGCAGAAATTTGGCGGCCTGGGAGCCCGTAAACCGACTTAAAAATCTATTGCACGGGACTGCTCCGTGCAACACCCTTCAGGCCAAGTCCCCAATAAATAGCGGGAGGACCCCTGCGTAGAGTGCACTCCATCGGGGACCCCCGCCTCCTCCAGACAGCAAGATGGTACGCCATGGCGTGTCCGGACGGCAGACGAGGATGGCAAAGTGGAGAGTGTGCAGGAGCAGCTCGTACAGGAATCCCCTCCGCGCAGAACTGAAAGGCACGGAGGGTCAACAGCTCTACAGCTATTTTTGCAGCTACAATAATCAAGTGCCACTTGGTTAAAGGGGGGTCACACTCCAAAAACTTTCAATCAAGTGCTCCCTTGGTTTTTTTTTTGAGGGCACTAAAAACACAAATTATACAAGAGCCTGCTGGCTAAAAGAGGGGGGGCGGCGGTGGGGGGGGCACTAAAACCGGCAAATTAAAGAAATTAACATTTAGACATAAAATCAAATTAAAATTTGGTTGCCGGGGGTGACGATGCACTCCAGTCCCTCCGGCGCCCACCTCTCGCGGAAGGCCGCGAGCGTACCGGTGGACACCGCGTGCTCCATCTCTAAGGACACCCTGGCCCGGATGTACGCGCGGAAGAGAGGCAGGCAGTCAGGCTGAACGAACCCCTCGACCGCCCGCTGCCTGGACCGGCTGATGGCCCCCTTGGCCAGGCCCAGGAGCAGTCCTACGAGGAGGCCCTCGGACCTGCCCGCTCCCCTCCGCACAGGGTGCCCAAAGATCAGGAGTGTGGGACTGAAGTGCAACCAGAATTTGAGGAGCAGCCCCTTCAAATGATGGAACAGGGGCTGCAACCTCGCACACTCCATAAAAACATGGAACACGGACTCTTCCAGACCGCAGAAATTGCAGGCGGCCTGGGAGTCTGTGAACCAACTTAAAAACATATTGCACGGGACTGCTCTGTGCACCACCCTCCAGGCCAAGTCCCCAATAAATAGAGGGAAGACTTCTGCGTAGAGTGCACTCCATCGGGGACCCCCGCCTCCTCCGGACGGCAAGATGGTACGCCATGGCGTGTCCGGACGGCAGACGAGGATGGCAAGGTTGAGAGTGTGCAGGAGCAGCCCGTACAGGAAACCCCCTCCGTGCAGAACTGAAAGGCATGGAGGGGATTTCCCTGAGGAGGCTCAAGTTGTGAGGCGCCGGCTCCCAAGGGAGGTTTCGGGGCTTGGCGCTGATGAGGAATTCCGTCCGGACGGGGGTCAGTTCGGACGGGATCTCCCCATGTGCTTGAGACTCCTCGACACACCTAACGGAGTCAGGGCCCAGCGCTGTTTTTAGCGACTCGATGGCATCGGCTGCGCGGCGGACGTCGGCCCAGTTTAGGCGCCATGCCAGCCCGTCTGGCGCCATCCAGCCCGCTCCTCCGCCATCGAGCAGGTCCCTGACCCTGGTCACTTCACCAGCCACAGCCCTCTCGTCCGCCTGCCACCTAAAACCTCGGTCGTGGAGGTACGGATTCCCGAGCAGCGGCTCCTGCAGGACAGCCGCCACTCCAGCCGGTGGAGAGCTGCGCTTGGTGGAGACTTTGTTCCAGACCCTGGTGAGTTCCTTGTAAAAGACAGGCAGCCCCTGGACGGCGGTCCTGACACCCCCCAGGCTCACAAACAGGAGCTGCGTGTCATAGTTGAGGCCGTGCTGCTGGCGGAAGAAATACGTCACCAGCGCACGCCACCTGGGAGGGGGCTCGACGTAAAGGTATCTCTGCAGGGTCTGAAGATGTAAAGTCGCTAGCTGGGCGCTGAATCACACCAACGCCTGACCGCCCTCCCTAAGCGGGAGACTCAAAACCACCAGCTTCTTCTGTATCTTGGCGACAAACGCAGGGGGAGGGTTCAAAGTGACCAGCCAGTACCACAGCATAGCGGCCAGCAGCTGGTTTATGACTAGCGCTCGATCCCTGTAGGACAGCACTCGGAGCAGTCCTGTCCAGCGCCCTAGGCACGCGGCGACTTTGGCCTCCAACTCTTGCCAGTTCGCCGGCCAGGCTTCCTCGTCGGGGCTAAGGTAGACTCCCAGATAGAGGAGATGGGCCGTGCTCCAGGCAAAAGGCCTGAGCTCCTCCGGCAGGGAGTCCACCTGCCACTGACCCACCAGGAGTCCGGAACATTTCTCCCAGTTGATCCTGGCGGAGGATGCGGCCGAGTAAATCTCCTGGCACTCACGCATCCTCCGCAGGTCAGCGGGATCCTCTACCGTGAGGAGCACGTCATCGGCGTAAGCCGAGAGGACGACCTCCACGCCCGGCCCTTGCAGAGCCAGTCCCGTCAACCTCGTCCGCAGGAGGCGCAGGAAAGTCTCCACGCAGATGGCATATAACTGGCCGGACATGGGGCATTCCTGGCGCACCCCTCTCCTAAAGCGAAGGGGCGCTGTCAAAGACCCGTTAACCTTAACCAGACACTCTGCGGCGGCGTACAAAAGTCGGATCCGGGCGACGAAATGCGTCCCGAATCCGAAAGCGCGCAGAGTTCCGAACAGATAATCGTGATCCACCCTGTCGAACGCCTTCTCTTGGTCGAGAGATAGGAAGGCGACCGACAGACCAGCCTCCTGGGAGTGGTGGATGAGGTCCCGGACCAAATGGATGTTGTCGTGGATTGTCCGGCCCGGGACTGTGTAGGACTGGTCGGGGTGGATCATGTGGTCCAGCACAGCGCCAAGCACATCACCCTGGCGAAGATTTTGTAGTCCGTGCTGAGGAGGGAGACCGGGCGCCAGTTCTTAAGTCGGCGGAGATCGCCCTTCTTAGGCAGCAGGACGATGACTGCCCTGCGCCAAGAGAGGGGCATCTCCCCGGTCGCCAGACTTTCCCCCAGGACCTGCGCGTAGTTGCCCCCCAGGACGTCCCAGAACGTCCTGTCAGCTCGTCCAGCCCCTCGAGAGCTGGTCGAGGGCACCAGTCAACTCCGTCAAGCTTAGCGAAGCGTCCAGATTTTCGGCACCCTCCGGGCCGACCTTCGGCAGGTCCTCCCACAAAACTCTACACGCTTCCTTGCTGGACGGATCCGGAGAGAACAGAGCCCCATAATAGTCTCGGGCCCTGTTGCTGATGCCCTCCGAATCCGAGACCAGGGATCCGTCATCGACCAGCAGCGTCAAGAGCTGCTTACAGACCCCCTGTCTTTTTTCCAGCGAATAGAAGAAGGGGAGACGCAGTCCAGGTCCCGCAGGAACCGGATCCGTGACCTCACGAACGCGCCTCGGGACCCGACAAGCTGCAGGTCCTTCAGCGCGGCCTTCTTCGCTTCGTACACCGTCCGCAGGGCCGGGTCCTCGACGACTTGACCAAACCTGTGAGCATACTCTCAGGTGCATACATTACAGAATGGGAAGAAAGAATCATTAACCAGTTCGATTTAAAACAACAATATTCAAGCATTAACCCAAATGGATAGAACAAGGATTTTAATATTGAGGACAATTATTTTAAAAGTTTTTTTAAAGAGGTCCCGATGATGAGATGCTCTTTAAAATCTGATGAATATTGTACAATGGGCAGAAATGATTACTGGTAATTGCACACTTTAGCAGGGAAAAGCTGAAATCAATGGCCAAATGAGAGTGATTGGCTGTTGCTCTTAATCAGAGGGCAAAATCTTGATTACCTCTTCAAAAGCGATTGTTTTGAAGGTCAAATACTGGGCCACAGCAGTACAGAATTATTACCGAGATATCCCACTGGAAGGATGCATTTAAAATTGACTGCCTCTCAATGTATTGATTATAAAAACCGTACAGAGCCATCAGAGCAAGATATCATTTATCAGTTGTCTCATTGTTAGGAAGCAACATCACCACAAAATGTAGCCGATTCCGAACCCTTCTGTGATCAATCTTCAATAACAGAGTTTGGATGTGATTTTGAAGAAGCAATCTCACCTTTTGTTGCTCAACAATGGTTGAAAGTGATGAAAAATCGAAGTCTCACAAAGTGAGATCCTCCACTGGTACAGATAGGAGGGATGGATTTAATTCTGGTGCCACAAATATCCATTTCAATCAGATCCAAAAGATAGCATTTTTGTTGGCAATTGTTTCCAACTTGTTGTTAAGCTGTGGCTCAGTGTGTAGCACTCTGAGTCACAAGGTTGTGGGTTCAAGTCCCACTCCAGGGACTTGAGCAGAAAAATCTAGGCTGACACTCCAGTGCGGTGCTGAGGGAGTGCTGCACTGTCGGAGGTGCCGTCTTTCGGATGAGACGTTAAACCGAGGCCCCGTCTTCCCTCTCAGGTGGGCGTAAAAGATGTGGTCATTATCACATTGCTGTTTGTGGGAGCTTGCTGTGCGCAAATTGGCTGCCGTGTTTCCCACATTACAACAGTGACTGCACTCCAAACTTCATCGGCTGTAAAGCTCTTTGTGATGTCCTCAGGTTGTGAAAGGTGCAATAGAAATGCAAATCTTTCTTTATTGATTTCCTTCTTTCCTTCTTTCCATCTATCTTTCCATCTTAATTCATCCATCCAGAATGACCCTAAAATCTCTTCCATTTTTTTTCTTAAAAGATTTCAGGGCTGAAATTGCCCCTTTCTATAAGGCCCGTGGCCTGAAAGTACTCACTGCTCGGTCGGCGCGCAGCAGCGGCCATTTTGAAAATTTTCCTCCTTTCTTTTTGGAGCAGTGTACGGGACCGCCCTGGCCCTGACCCCTTTCCACCCCGCATGGGAAATTGCCTCACGGGAGCGGAGCCGCTGCCGGTCGGTGCCCCCGACAGCTTTCCCCGGTGGGAAGCTGCCAGTGACGGGGGCGGCGCGTCCGCTCTTAAAAGGGAGGGTGCACTGCCGCGGCCGCCATTTTATTTTAATCGTCGCCCAATTGCCAGGTCGGCCCAACAATTATGCCTGCGGGTTCGGCCGGGCCGCCAATAGGCAGCCCGGCACCCTCTCTTGGGTACTGGGCCGCTGGCCCGGCCGAAACCCTCCCTGGTGGCCCAGTGTTTGTCACTAAAGTGGCTGCAGAGCTCACAGCGGCCCTCCCCTTTAACTGAAGGGGAGGGACATTGTGACATGTCAGCGCGGCGCTGATGACTCAGAGCGACGGCCATTCCGACCCGCCCGCACTTCCGTGCCAGTGACGACTCCACATCTGCCCCGCTCCAAAAATAAAACCAAAGAGCTGCATTTCCCCGGATTGTCCGCCCCATGCATGGGCAGACAGAACACTTAAAAACGGAAGGTGTGCCCCATTTGGGGTGGAAGGCAATTCTGGCCCCTTCAGGTTTTGCCTCTACTGCTCTAACCAGGGTCCATGCAGGTGTCACTCACTCTGTGTGTGAAGAAAACCTTCCCGATATCCGTCCTAATTTTGCCTTTTACTAGTTTGAACCTGTGGCCCCTTGTTCTACTCTAGCAATTTAATTTAAGGTATACTTTCTTGTCTACCTCCAAAAGACCACCTGTCAGACGCCGCCTTTCAAGGTTGAAAAATCTCACATCTCGCCAGTCGTTCATCATAACTCAGAGCTTCAAAACTGGGAATCAGCCTTGTCGCTCTGCACAGCCCCCAAGGTTTGAATATGTTCCCTGTGTCTCTGTTAGTGTTAGTGTTTTGTCAGAAGAATCACTCAACACTCAGAGTCGGTTCCAACGCCAATGCGGCCTTTATTACACCGGTGGGGAGAGAGCCTCTGGTTAACTCCAGGCATTCCACTCTCCACCGAACAAAGGGTTTCATGGATTTTTATATGTTTTACAACAGTTTACTACAGTTACATCAGCCCATCTCGGCTGGATACTATCCAATCATATTGATTATAAATTCAATTCGACCAATAGATAGAGTTAGTTTCTAAACATAAAAGTGGCTCATGTGTTGCCAAGAGATGTGTTGCTAAGGGGTGTGTTGCTAGGAATGACTCATGTGTCTTGTAACATGGTCCAGGCCCCCCTTATCTTACTGTCCTTGGGTGCTGTCTTTGGGTAGCCTCCTTATCTCAATCCTGCTACAGAGTCGTATTGTCCTTACTTTCACCAGAACATTTAGTCCTGAGGCCTGGCTGATTAGAGACACCTGCAGAGTTTGCTGTTAGTCCTGTGTGTGGGAAACAACAATTATTTCAGCTAACAGAAATCCCTTGAGGCTTCACGGGTAGCCATTTTATGGTACAAGTTACATATTTAGTTCTAACCTTATACTACAGGCGTAGTTCTAACCTTATCCTACAGGTGCCATTGCCCTAGGGTGCCTAATGCCCACAACAGTCTCAATGACCAGAACCAAAGAAAGAGATGTTCGGACAGGTGACCAGCAGGTTGGTCAAAGAGGGAGGTTTTAAGGAGAGCGTTAAAGCAGCAAAGAGAGGTAGATAGGTTTAGGGAGGGAATTCCAGAGTTTAGGGCCCAGGCAGCTGAAGGCACGGCCACCGATGGTGGGGCGAAGAAAGTGGGGGATGGGCAAGAGGCCAGAGTTGGAGGAGCGCGGAGATCTTGGAGGGTTGTAGGGCTGGAGGAGGTTACTGAGATAGGGAGGAGTGTAGGGGTTGGAGGTTAGAGATAGGGAGGGGTGTGGGGCTGGAGGAGGCTACAGAGATAGGGAGGTGTGTGGGGCTGGAAAAGGCTACAGAGATAGGGAGGGGTGTAGGGGTCGGAGGAGGTTACAGAGATAGGGAGGGGTGTAGGGCTGGAGGAGGTTACAGAGATAAGGAATGGTGTGGGGGTTGGAGGAGGTTACAGAGATAGGGAGGGGTGTAGGGGTTGGAGGAGATTAGAGATAGGGAGGGTGTGGAGCTGGAGGCGGTTACAGAGATGGGGGGGGTGTAGGGCTGGAGGAGATTATAGAGATAGGGAGGATTGTAGGGGCTGGAGGAGGTTACAGAGATAGGGAGGGTTGTAGGGCTGGAGAAGGTTACAGAGATAGGGAGGGGTGTGGGGGCTGGAGGACTGGAGTAGTTTACAGAGATAGGGAGGGGTGTAAAGCTGGAGGAGGTTACAGAGATAGGGAGGGTTGTGGGGCTGGAGGAGGTTACAGGGATAGGGAGGGACGAGGCCATGGAAGGAGCAGTTAAAATGGCCCAGGTTACTTCCCTGTCGTGGAGCTCGCAGGAGCTGACCTTTCCCGATTTTAACCGGCATTGTTGAACAGTCACTGTTGTAATGTGGGAAACGTGGCATCCAACTTGCGCACAGCAAGCTCCCACAAACAGCAATGTGATAATGACCAGATAATCTGTTTTAATGATGTTGATTTGAGGGATAAATATTGGCCAGGACACCGGGGATAACTCCCCTGCACTTCTTCCAAATAATGCTGAGGGATCTTTTACATCCACCTGAGAGCGCAGACGGGGCCTCGGTTTAACGTCTCATCCAAAGGACCGCCCTGCTGACAGTACGGCACTCTTGTAGTACTGCACTGGGAGTGTCAGCCTAGATTTTTGTGCTCAAGTCCCTGGAGTGGGACTTGGACCAGAGGCAAGGGTGTTAGCCACCGAGCCACAGCTGACACTGGTAATTGCAGTGCCCTGAATCCCACTACCTTGTAACTTCTTTATCCTGCTTTCCGAAATCACCCAAAGATCCTTCCCTATGACTGTGCATTTTGGGGGGAAGGGGGCGCTTCCTCCCTAGTTTCTGCTCCCCATTTTCTCTCCTGCTTGTCTACCAATGTTCTCCACACTCAAGAGATGCCCCATGAGTAAGGAGAGATGTATCACGAGGGAGAAAGGGATAGAAGGAGATGAAGAGGGGTGTGAGGAGGCTCGTGTGGAGCATAAACACCAGCATGGACTTGTTGGGCCGAATGGCCTGTTTCTGTACTATGTAATGTCGATGTAAGCTTCAGGTAGCTTGAGCTAAACTATTGAAGCTTAACTGCTTGCATTGCTGTTATGCCAACATGCTTTGCCAACGTGTTGTGCCCAGCCCTTGCTCTTAAAAATAAACACAGCTCCATGGGCTAGAACCTCCAAACACACACCACAGCCACACACGCTTTCAGTCCCTCTGAGCTCCCTCTCTCTCTGTCACCTCTTCTGCACATGCCATGGTGACCCTTGACCTCCAGAATCGCAGGAATGGAGCGTTGCCATGCCGTCGCTAAGGACGGCCACACTTTACGGCAGAAGGTCAGAAAAATGTTATGCTACCGCCCATTTGATATCACTCGCGGTAACGGCCATTTTCAAAATTGTAAACTAGGTGTTTTCAGAATGGGCAAGAAGCCGGCGATCTGAAAACCCTTTTTTACCACCCACGCCGCAAATAACACCCATTTTTGGGCGATAAGCTCAAAAGTGGAGGTTCTAGCCCCATATGTTTATGCGGGATTTGCTGTCACTTCTGCCAATCAGAGATGTCACTGGGATGTGAGTTTGTAGCCAAGATCCTTTTAGCTTAAATGACATATTGTGCGTTAAAGTGCAGGGGAATGGAACGTTCCAACTTCAGGTGTTAGCACCAAGCGATCCAGGTTTGACCTAGAATGGTTGGATGCCGAGTAAAGCAACCGGTTCCCCATTTGAAACGAGCACTCCCTTACTGTCCCCCCCACCCACCCCTCCTCACCTCCTCTCAACTGCCCTCTCCACCCCCTCGTTCCCTCAGCCCCCTTGGCCCACCACACCCCCCCTCACCCCTTCCTCTCAAGCTCCCCTCGCACCCACCTCGCCTCACCTCCCATTCACCCTCCCCCCACCTCACCTCCCCCCCACTTTGGGAGTAGACCATCCTGGACATCTTTTCACAGGGAGCAAGTAAAGAAAGTGTAATTTAGAGCTCCCCCTAGTGGACTACTGTGGTAATGCAACTGCTGATGTAAATACAATAAAAGGGTCATGTGTCACATGATGACAAGTTCCTGTGGAGCCATCTTGTGTGTAGTGTGCTTAGTGATGTCATGAAGAATATATCACAGAAAGAAGAAGCAGCAGACTTTAACCAACTTCCAGGCTCAGTACCACCTTGCTGTTTTGTCCCTTTCTCACTCGCTCCCACACAAGGCATACGCACAATCACACAAACAGCACACACAGGGTCGTGGAATGAGGGCTCTGTTGGCAGTTGTCTATTGAAGCCAGCATTCTGACACCTGCTCATTTTCTACCTCTGACTCAGAAGCTTCTACTGAGCCAAGGCAGACACCAAAGGCTTGTGTTGAAGCCTTCCACTCACTCAAGGCAAGCTCATGTCCTCGTGTTTTGTTACTCACCTCCCACAGATTCCAGGCCTGTGACGAGCGTGGTCAAACATTAAATCCAATTTCTATTTCCATTTCAGAAGAAAAGGATAGGACACAGAGATGAAGCAGCATGCCACGGAGCTCTGTATTTGGAATTGTTCCGAATTCTTATTTGTTTTAATGCTAATTTGGCAACGGTCTGAGACTAGTAGTTCCATGGAGCTGAGATGAAGGCAATTCCCCACCGTCACAATCTATTATTCTCCCTTCCGAACTGTAACGATAGAATGTATAGCGCCCTCTAGCTAGGAGGTATAGCGCCCTCGATCTGTATTAAGAGACGGTCTGTGAGGAACGACATTTTAACTGCACATGGCTGACTGATTTCCAGAATAAAGAGAGTTAAATTGAACTTATGAGTTGTTCAAGAGACTATAAAAGGCTTGGTGTCAGAAATGGAGACTTCCGATCTTTCGTCGAACACATCTACGATCGAAATATTGGAACTGTAAGACTTTTTCGAGCCGATCGAAATCAACGTTAAGCAGTGCAGTGCAGAGCGTGCTTCCTACACATCGCGTGTGGATCCGTGAAGGGCGATAAATAGTCATAAGCTTGTAGAGTAATCTAGAGATGTTAGTAAAGCAAACTTAAGGTAGCATAAGCTGTTGTAGAGCCTTGATTGAAAAAGTATTTCTACAAATACATGGCCACAATATTTTACTAATTAGACTTGTTCTAGTCCTCTGAGTATGTCACATACATGTATACAGTTCAAATAACCAAAGTCTTAAAAGGATGCAAAATCTTGAATCTAAAAAGCATAGAATGCAAAAAGGCCCGATGCCAATGTTGCATTTTGAGGGCATCATCAGGTATTTTTCATGTGCTCTGTGCCAAAAGCCACTCTCACATATGAGCCCTTGCTCCCTCAGAACTAATGGGTAACTATGTCCATGAAACTGGGCAAAATAGCATTGCCCCACTGGAGATCGGTTTACTGCAAATGGTAGGTGCCCATGCCTGTAACTCCTTGCATTCTGATGGTAGAAGAATAAACGCCACCAGACCACGCTACAAACGACAATCAGTTGTAAGTAAAATTTAAACAGTAATAGAAAGTCAATGCAGCAAACTTCACTTGACTGCAAAGCATTTAACTTCCGTATCCATGGATATATTCAAGATACTTAGCTAACTCTCTTAATACTAAAGCCTGGACCCGCCTCCATAACAGAAACTTATATTGCCCTCTCCTATCTCTGTAACCTCCTCCAACCCCACAACCCTCTGAGATCTCTGCGCTCCTCCAATTCTGGCCTCTTGCGCATCCCTGATTTTAAACACCCCACCATTGCTGGCCGTGCCTTCAGCTGCCGAGGCCTTAACCTCTGCAATTCCCTCCCTAAACCTCTCTATCTCTCTCTCCTCCTTTAAGACGCTCCTTAAAACCTACCTCTTTGACCAAGGTTTTGGTCACCAGCCCCAATATTTCCTTATGTGGCTCGGGGTCAAGTTTTGTTCAATAATTGATCCTGTGAAGCGCCCTGGGGCATTGTTTTTTTCCATTCATTCTGGGATGTGGGCGTTGCTAGCAAGACCAGCATTTATTGCCCATCCCTAATTGCCCCTTGAGAAGGTGGTGGTGAGCCGCCTTCTTGAACCGCTGCAGTCCATGTGGTGAAGGTGCTCCCACAGTGCTGTTCGGGAGGGAGTTCCAGGATTTTGACCCAGCGACAATGAAGGAACGGTGATATATTTCCAAGTCAGGATGGTGTGTAACATTAAAGGCGCTATATAAATGTGCAGGTTGTTGTTGTTGAGATGGAAGATAAATTCCTTCATTTTAAAAGAGGGGAAAAGACAATCACAAAACGAAAATACAAAATTGCAGATTGAATGTCAGTGAAACGTCAGCAAGATAATGATGCAAGCTATTCTGGGGCTGCTTGGTACAGAATGTCAGAAAGAAAACATATTCTTCTCTAAATGATTTGCGCTGTCGGATATATTGTCCATTTGCAGCTTTGTGCAGTCAGCCCCAGAGGAACCTTTGAAAAGGGCTGGAAACGCAGCAGCATTGCTGCGCTTGAGTGAAGGGGAATCAATGCTGAGTATCTCTGGGTCCCTGGCAGATTGCTTAAAACACGGTTTGCATGACACAGAGTCAGAGCCATCCAGAACACCTCTCACCCTGGGAGAGCTGTGCCCTGTCACTGGAGATTACAATAAATACACTACCTCAGATCACTGAAGGCTTTGTTTGGGATAACGATGACGATGAATGATGTGGCGGCGACATTGCACCCTGCAGGCTGTCCTCTCTCTGTTCCATTGGCGTCACAGCGTAACGCTGTCAAAAGTTACCCGTCGCTACTAAGGCAAACGGGGACACGGAAATTAACTATCGGCACAAACATGGTTTTACAATCGGGAACCGTTGAGAACTATCACCGGTGCGCTTTTATCGACACCAACACCTTAGCTGCCCGTGCTTACAAACATCGCCCCACCACACCTACACTGCGAATATACAATCTCCAGAGAATACAACCTCTACACCAGCAAAGATATGTCGATCCAGGCCGACCTGAACAACTAACCACCAACCCGCCTCAAATCTAAACGGCCATTTTGGACCGTCGCCCAAGCCCTTCAGCAATCTCCCCTCAGCCTTGATGCCCGATGGCGAAATGCTTGGAAGAACTGTGACATACGGAATGGATTCCTTATAGAGGACCCCACAGTACAACCTGAAGGATCAAACCTTCCTCGCAAACAGTGGACAACCATCAACCGCCTCAGAACCGGTCACGGTCGATGCTGCCACCTTCTCCATAGGTGGAAGATTAAAGCCTCCCCTTCATGTGACTGTGGAGTTCTTAATCAGACCCTGGAGCACACCACTGAGCACTGCCCTCAGAGGGAGTTTGCAGGCAGCCTACAAGATATCCGCGATGTTGCACAGGAGGCTTTGGCCTGGAGATCTGACCGAGATATTGACATTTGACTTGCTTTGCTGCTACCATGCGAAAGAAGGAGAGACAATCAGGAACAAACACTCTGGACAGAGGCAGAAGAAAAATTCAAGAATGTGAAAAGGCCATTCAGCTCTCTGAAGTTTGAGCCTCCGATCCTCTTCAAAGATCTCATCCATTCTCATATCTAACCGCATTTAAGATCTTTGAGTGTGAAATTCCCGGGTTGGGAAAGGATGCAAAAAAAACCAGGCTGATCAGGGGACAGCGATCTGGGACTGAACTCGGGTCCTCTGGATTTCTGCCCCGCCCCACATCTCGGTAACGGGTGGGGAGCGTGCGACTCTTCCAGCCGCTCCCTTTCTGTTTAGCGGAGACTTCGGGACCGTGTCTAGCTGTTTCTGGGCTACCCCGGCATTTCCCGCCCCGGTATGTCACCTGATAGGCCCAACGGGACCTAGGTCACCTGGGAACTTGCAGGGGTCCCATACTGGGTCTTGGGAAAGGGCCCAAGAGAAAGCCAATGAATCTCAGAGAGGATCAAGATTACATAAGAACATAAGAAATAGGAGCAGGGGTCGGCCATTTTGCCCCTCAAGCCTGCTCCGCCATTTAATAAAATCATGGCTGATCTGATTGTGGATTCAGCTCCACTTCCCTGCCCGCTCCCCATAACCCTTGACTCCCTCCACCTTAAATATTTACCTTTAATACGATGTCCCTTTGCTCCCTTAGGAGCAGAAGAAAATGTACTTGGCTTGTTTCTTCAGCCCTCTCTGGGCCTTCGAGTCCCCGTGGGGCAACAGCAGGGTGCTGTTCCAACTACCACTGGCACAGTGGGGCAGGCAGTGACATCTCACCATTACCTACCCTACTGCAGAAATGACCCTGCCCCTCAATTTGCAATGGGGCCAACATTTGGCTTAGTGGACCCTGGAATTTCAGGGCTTTTAACCTCACTCTCGTACCCGATAGATTATCACACTTCCTGAGCCTTGTGTTGAAACAAGGCCCCGATTTTAACTCCCGCCGCCTGGCGGGAACCGGCGGGAAGAGGGTGGAGGAGCAGTTAAAATGTGAAGAACAACTTACCCCATCCGATCCCGTTGCCCTTCCGACGGGTCCGAGAATTAACCAGCTCCTCCGAGCAGGCAAGCGGGGCAGCTGTCGGAAGGCAATGGGTTAAAGATGCAGATCAGGCCCCGATGACGTCATGGCAACCCGAGCTACAATTTTAGTTGGAGGCCCGGGCGAGGGAGGGGAGCAGTGACAGCTTCCCCATCAGGCAAACCTGTCCGGGGGTGGGGTCGTGGATCAGACAAGGCCAAGGCAGATATTTATTTTGGGGTTTCCTTGTGGGCCAGGAGGAGCAGGAGTGCTTCCCCAGGCCTCACACTGAGGCTTTGGGCCTCCCTTAGCCCGGCTTACAACCCCAATCGTGTTCGCCTCTGTAATGTATTTGCTTCATGGGTTCTTTGCTTAAAAATTCATAGCAACACATTACTATTTGGAACTCGTTGGTTTATTAACAATCACACGACACATTACCAGTTCATCCACCAGGCTCACAACCACCTGTCTACTCATGGATCCCCTGAACCCAACTGGCTGGGGTTTGATTGAGTCTTGTGAACATCACATGACTGGCTAAGACACCCAACAGCTCCACAAACCTGAGAGCATACTCACAGGTACTTACATTACAGCCCCCTCCCCAACCCCCCCGCTCCCCAATCCTTTTACCACTTACCTGACTGCCGAGGACTGATCCCGTGGGTCATCTATAGACGTTTAGGAAATTATGTGTTTTTTTCTGTCTGCTTAACTGCAGTCAAATCTGGTTGTGGAGCCTCTAACATTGGCACAGGAACAGTTGGGCAAGGTGAGCATTACAGTCAATCCCTTGAGGCCTTAGTACGGCTACCCTCCCTCAACAGATGAACACTTTGTCATGTTTGTGACTACAATGCAACACCACTGTATTACTGTATACACTCAACTTAGATGCACACCTTGACCACAGGGGGTGAACTTGTGGGAGACACTCCTTACCTGATCACACAGGTATATAAAGGGAGGTCCCACGCAGGGTCATCACTTCTGGAGTCCTGTAATAAAGAGTTACGGTCACAGAGTGGTCTTGTCCCTGGAATGTGCCTCGTGTGGTTTCATGCTATAGAGTAAGGACTTTACATTGGTGACGTGAAACGGGAATTCACAACTCATGAGAATGGCCACCGGTAGTACAGGGGAACGGTACTGTGTTGGGGAAGACTGGGACGATTTTGTCGAGAGGCTTCAGCAAAGCTTCATTACGAAAGACTGGCTGGGGGATGCTGCAGCCAACAAGCGTCAGGCTCATCTCCTGACCAGCTGCGGGCCAAAGACTTACGCGCTCATGAAGGACTTACTGGCACCCGAAATGCCGTCGGACAAAACCTTTGAGGAACTTAGCAAATTAATCGGGGAGCACTTCAAACTGGCGAGCAGCATATACATGGCTCGACACAGATTCTACACCCACCGACGACGTGAAGGACAGAGCATACCGGACTTTGTAGCAGACCTTCGCCGTTTGGCCAGCCTCTGTAAGTTCACAGACGCCTGCAGGAGGGAGATGCTGAGGGACTTCTTTATCGAGGGTATCGGTCATGAGGGAATTTTTTGCAAGTTAATTGAGACCAAGGACTTGACCTTGGAAGCGGCAGCGTTGTTAGCTCAAACTTTCATGGCGGGGGAGGAAGAGACGAAAGTGATTTACGCGCGCAATTCTGTCTCTAACACGGCGATAGATCAGGGAGTCAACATCATTAATGCTACTCAGAGCCCCGCAGGCAGGCAGGGGCAGTCCGACATTTACCAGGCAGCAATAGACCCCAGAGCAGGACCTCAACAGAGACAATGGCAGGCTGAACGGACGTTCACGCCATCACAGTGGACAATGCGGCCCTTTGTCCCCAACAATGGAAACTTTAACATGCTGGAGGTGTGGTGGAAAACACTCAGCCAGATCTTGCAGATTCCAACAGTTTGTCTGCAGAAACAGCAATCTCAGTGGCCATTTAGCTCGAAGGTGTAGAAAACCTGCAACCAGACTGATATATGAGACAGAGGGACCAGAAGAGGGTTCTGTGAGGCAGGATGACTTTTGGGGCAAATCGATGGACGGCGAGGTTCAGTGGGTCTATGTGGCGAATATTCACAGTTCATACACCAAAATGCCACCAATGATGATGAGGGTTTTGTTGAACAGTATCCCAGTACACCTGGAGCTGGACACTGGGGCCAGCCAGTTGCTCATGGGCGTTCAGCAATTTGAGAAGTATGGCCACTCAAAGCCAGTAGACCCAAATTAGAACGTATTGAGACACAATTACGGACTTACACCAAAGAAATCATTCCGGTGCTAGGCAGTGCAATGTTGGCTGTCACACACATTGGGTTACCACTCTGGATTGTCCCGGGCAATGGTCCCGCACTGTTGGGGAGGAGCTGGTTAGCCGAGATGAACTGGAAATGGGGGAATGTTCACGCAATGTCTTCGGTGGAGCGAAGTTCGTGCTCACAAGTCCAACAACAATTCGAGTCACTATTCCAACTGGGCGTCGGGACTTTCAAAGGCACTAAAGTAGCGATACACATCACCCCAGACGCCAGGCCAGTGCACCACAAAGCCAGAGCAGTGCCGTATGTGATGCGGGAAAAAATCGAGAGCGAATTGGATCGGCTGTTGCGAGAGGGCATCATCTCGCCTGTTGAATTTAGTGTCTGGGCGAGCCCCATCGTTCCCGTCCTAAAAGCGGATGGCTCTGTCAGGATCTGTGGTGACTACAAGGCCACCATCAATCGGGTGTCCCTACAAGACCAATACCCGCTCCCGAGCAGAGGACCTCTTCGCCACGCTGGCAGGTGACAAGCTGTTCACCAAGTTGGACCTCACTTCAGCCTATATGACCCAGGAACTGGCCGACGAATCTAAACTACTGACCACCATTACCACGCACAAGGGACTGTTTGCGTATAACAGGTGCCCGTTTGGCATTCGATCAGTGGCCGCGATTTTTCAACGTAACATGGAAAGCCTGCTTAAATCCATTCTGGGAACAATCGTATTCCAGGACGACATTCTCATCACGGGTCGAGACACTGAGGAACACCTCCACAACCTGGAGGAGGTGCTACGCCGACTGAACTGGGTAGGCCTGCAACTCAAGGGGCCCAAGTTTCGGGCCGCGCCTAGAACGGCGCAGCCCCGACCTGGACGCCCGTTTTTCGCGCCACAAAGTGCGTCTAAAAATAACTTACAGATTCTCCGGCTCCCTGCTGGTCCTCTGGAGCTGGGCGCGGTGCAGCACGAGCTGTAGGGGGCGGAGCCAGGTCACTGCGCTGAAAACAGTGCCGGGACCTCTGCACATGCGCACTACAGTGGGCGCACATGTGCAGTAGCTCCAGGCGCCCAAAACTGTGTGGGAGGGGCCCGAAGCACGCAGCCCCTAGCCCTGGCCGAATGGCCTCACTGGGGCTGCGTGCATAAGGCTGCCTCCCACGCCCAGCTCCTGCTTCCTCCCGACCCGACTCGACTCCCGCTTCCCCCGCCGCTGCCCCCGGACCCGACCCGACCCTGACGCCGACCCGACTCCCACTTACCCCCCCTCCCCCACACCCGGACCGGACCCGACCCGACCCCCCCCGGACTGGACCCGACCCGCGCTCCAGACGCCCCCCCCACCCGACCTGACCTCCATCTCCCTCCCTCCTCCCCGCCCCGACCTGAACCGAACCGACCTCCCTCCCACCACCCCCCCCCCCCGACCCGACCCGCGCTCCTGACCCCCCACCCGGACCCGACCCAACCTGACCTCCCATCCCTGCCCCCGAACCGACCCAACCCGACCCGCGCTCCCTCCCTCCTCCCCCGCCCCACCCGAACCAACCCGACCTCCCTCCTCCCCCCCCGATCCGACCCGATCCGTACTCCCAACCCCCCCCCCCGGACCCGACCCGAACCAACCCAACCTCCCTCCGCCCCCCCGACCCGACCCGACCCAACGCCACCTACCTGTAAATCTGGTGCTGGGAATGGGCCCTGCCCGAAGTCTTGGGCCCAGCCGGGCCCGGCCCGTTCAGTCTCCCCCCCCGGCCCCCCCACCCTTCTCCTTCCCTCCCCCATTCTCCTTCCCCCCCCATTCTCCTTTCCCCCCTTCTCCTTTCCCCTCCCCTTCTCCTTTCCCCCCCTTCTCCTTTCACCCCCCTTCTCCTTTCCCCCCCTTCTCCTTTCCCCCCTTCTCCTTCCCCCCCCTTCTCCTTCCCCCCCCTTCTCCTTCCCCCCCTTCTCCTTTCCCCCCCTTCTCCTTTCCCCCCCTTCTCCTTTCCCCCCCTTCTCCTTTCCCCCTGTTGTTGGAGGGCTGACGGTGCTGCAGTCGGTAAGTAGAAAATGTTTTATTTATTGATTTTTAAAAAAATTATTTCTTATTAATTTTTTTTGATTGATTTATTGGTTGATTTATTGATGTTTTTATCATTTATTATTGATGATGGCTCTTTATTTGTAAAACTGAAGTGTTTAATGTTTGTAAACTTCCCTTTAAACCACCCCCCCACGCCCCACATTCCCTACGCCTGATTTGTAACCTACGCCTGATTTTCTAAAGTGTAGGCAAGGTTTTTTCGAGCGTACAAAAATCTTCACTTACTCCATTCTAAGTTAGTTTGGAGTAAGTTTTCACTGCCGAAACTTTGAAAACAGGCGTAAGTGGCCGGACACACCCCCTTTTGAAAAAAAATTCTGTTCCAAAGTGAAACTATTCTAACTGACTAGAACTGGAGCAAACTAAATGCAGAGAACTTGAATTTCTAAGATACTCCGTTCTACACCAGTTGCTCCAAAAAATCAGGAGCAACTGAGGCCGAAACTTGGGCCCAAGAAGTCTAAATGCATGTTCTTAGCTCCTGAGGTTGAGTTTCTGGGCAGGAGGGTTGCTGCAGATGTGTTACACCATAGACACATGCGAGCGCTTCCTTCTCGACCATCCCATAGTCCCGTTCTGCTTGAGAGAGCGACCTGGAGGCATAAGCCACAGGTTGTAGTTGGCCCTCAGCATTACCCTGCTGCAACACGCACCCAATCCCATAGGACGATGCATCACATGTCAGAACCAATTTTTTTACCGGAGTCGTACAGGGGCAACAACTTGTTTGAACAAAGTAGGTTTCGCGCCCGATCAAAAGCCCGTTCCTGACAGTCCCCCCAAAACCAATCGCAACCCTTACGCAGGAGCACGTATAGCGGCTCCAACAACGTGCTCAAGTTCGGCAGAAAGTTCCCAAAATAGTTCAACAGTCCCAGGAATGGACGCAGCTCCAATGTGTTGCAGGGCCTGGGCGCTCGTCGAATCGCCTCTGTTTTGGATTCGGTGCTCTCACGCTGGCTGCTTATGACTACTCCATCCGGCACCGGCCCGCCACTGAAAACTGCGCTGACGCGCTCAGCAGGCACCCACAGGCCACCACCGAGAGGGCAGCTGAGTAAAGCGCTGAGATGGTCATGGCTGTCGATGCCTTTGACAGCGCAGGCTCCCCCATCACAGCCTGCCAGATCAAAATCTGGACAAACAGAGATCCCCTCCTATCCTTGATTAAGAAATGTGTCTTGACTGGGGATTGGGCGCCCGCACACGGAGCATGCCCTGAGGAAGTCAGACCGTTCCACAGGCGGATGGATGAGCTCTCCATCCAAGCCGACTGCCTACTATGGGGCAGCCGGGTAGTCATGCCCCAGAAGGGCAGGGAGGTATTCATCAGGGAACTCCACAGCGAGCACCCAGGCATTGTGATGATGAAGGCCATTGCCTGGTCACACGTTTGGTGGCCTGGAATTGATACAGACCTGGAACACTGTGTTCGCAGGTGCACGACCTGTGCCCAGCTGGTTAATGACCCCAGGGAGGCCCCGCTCAGCCCGTGGCCTTGGCCCACCAAGCCATTGTCACGCATTCACGTTGACTACGCGGGCCCATTCATGGGGAAGATGTTCCTCATTGTAGTAGATGCGTACTCGAAATGGATCGAGTGCATCATCCTGAATTCATGCACGTCATCCACCACCGTGGAAAGCCTACGTGCGATCTTTGCAACCCATGGCTTGCCGGACATCCTGGTTAGTGAGAATGGCCCGTGCTTCATGAGCTATGAATTCCGGGAGTTTATGTCGGGCAATGGCATCAACCACGTCAGGACGGCGCCGTTCAAGCCGGCCTCCAATAGCCAGGTGGAATGTGCAGTCCAAATCATTAAGCAAGGTATGCTCAGGATTCAAGGACCCTCCCTACCATGCCGCCCATCACGCCTCCTGCTGGCCTATAGGTCCCGCCCGCACTCGCTCACGGGGGTCCCGCTCACAGAGCTACTAATGAAATAGACACTCAAAACTCAGTTGTCCCTCATCCACCCAGTCCTGACCGACATAGTTGAGGGCAAGCGCAAGTCACAAAACGAGTACCATGACCGTAATTCAAGGGGGAGATGTATAGAAATAAATGATCCTGTATTTGTCCTCAATGATGCCATGGGGCCCAAATGGCTTGAGGGCACTGTAATTGACAAAGAGGGGAATAGGGTCATCGTGATAAAACTCAACAATGGTCAGATATGCCGTAAGCAACTGGACCAAGTAAAATAAAAAGTTCAGCATGGACACGGAGGAACCTGAAGGAGACCATGAGATGGAGCTCACACTACCGCCAGTGAACGTGCAACAAGAGCAATCAGAAGAATGCACAGTCCCTGAGGTCAGCTCGGACAGGCCGGAATCACCACACTCACGTCAGTGTCCAACAACCAGAGCCCCAACTGCGGCACTCCACGAGGGACCGTAGACCACCTGAAAGACTAAACCTATGATCCCAGTAAGACTTTGGGGGGGGGGGGGGGAGGTGATGTCATGTATGTAACTACAATGTAACACCACTGTATTACTGTATACACTCAACTTAGATGCACACCTTGACCACAGGGGGTGAACTTGTGGGAGACACTCCTTACCTGACCACACAGGTATATAAAGGGAGGTCCCACACAGGGTCATCACTTCTGGAGTCCTGTAAAAAAAAAAGTTATGGTCATAGAGTGGCCTTATCCCTGGAATGTGCCTCGTGTCGTTTCATACTGTAGAGTAAAAGTGCTGCTCGTACTGTCCGGCAAATTGTTAAAAGGACGAGCACGAATGTCCCACGTTCAATATTGAATAACCTTTTGTTGGTTCAACAGGGGACTTGATATTATGGAACATTGGAGAGTTTTGTAAAAGGTAAGACAGCCAGACAGATGAAGAGGGAGTTATGTTGTGCGTCTCCCTTATTGTCAATACGCAGTTTCAAATAGTTGACCGTATCGATGAGGAGAGCTTGGAACTGAAAGGAGGCTTCGATACCATTTCATGTAAGTACCAACGAAGGGTTCATAGCTCAGTGCTGGTGGGAAAAGTAGGTCTATTGGCATCGAAAATTTAAATGACTTTCCATTCTCTTTGGTGTTAAAAGTGGAAACAATCGACCGGGTGAGCAAAAGGGACTGCAAGCACATAGCAGTCAGACAGTGGAGGAGGACATTTTGGGGGGACCCTTCATCGGAATTGAGGAAGACTCTCACCTAAAACATTAAGGGGAAAAAATCTGGGTCATTTGTGCCTCCTGTTAGTGCCCTCGCTCCGCTGCGCCGGCGATGCTGATGTCATCACCGTGCGCAGCGCCCCCTAAAGCACCCCTGGTGGTAACTTGGGTATCGCCCCCTGAAGCTGCGCCGGGCGATGGCAGCGGCAGATTCAGGGGGCATGAACCGGGCTGCCGGCCGCTCGCGGGGCAATACTTAAAGGGGAGGTGGCCGGCTGTCCATAACAAACCCGCGAGGCCGGGTTTCCCACAGGCCGTGCCAATTTTAACAGCAGGGCCTGATTGGCATGTGAGGCCTTGGATGCAGAGAAGGAGGGAGGAGTCGGTCCGGGGAGAGATCGCGGGTGGGGGTATGGAGGCTGAGGGATCGGCAATTGGCAGTCGGGGATTGCGGGTGGGGCATCGGGGCGTTGATGGCGGGGTGTGTGGGGGGCGGGGGGGAGTTGGCCGAGGATCGTGGGGGGGTCGGGGATTGGTGCGGTGGTGGGGGGGGGGGCGCGGGGTGGGGGGGGTGAGGGATCAGCAATCGACAGTCGGGGATTGTGGGTGGGGCGTCAGGGAGTTGATGGCGGGGTGTGTGGGGGGGCGGGGGGGGAGTTGGCCGAGGATCGGGGGGGGTCGGGGATTGGTGCGGTGGTGGGGGGGGGCGCGGGGTGGGGGGGTGAGGGATCGGCAATCGACAGTCGGGGATTGTGGGTGGGGCGTCGGGGAGTTGATGGAGGGGTGTGTGGGGGGCGGGGGGGAGTTGATCGAGGATCAGGGGGGGTCGGGGATTGGTGCGGGGGGGGGGGTGAGGGATCGGCAATCGACAGTCGGGGATTGTGGGTGGGGCGTCGGGGAGTTGATGGAGGGGTGTGTGGGGGGCGGGGGGGAGTTGATCGAGGATCAGGGGGGGTCGGGGATTGGTGCGGGGGGGGGGGGTGAGGGATCGGCAATCGACAGTCGGGGATTGTGGGTGAGGCGTCGGGGAGTTGATGGCGGGGTGTGTGGGGGGCGGGGGGGAGTTGGCCGAGGATCGGGGGGGGTCGGGGATTGGTGCGGGGGGTGGGGGGTGCGTGGGGAGAGAGGATCGGGGCTGGTCATTGAAGAATTGTGGCTGGTCTCAGCATCATTGTGGAGGCAGCGGCCTCATGGTGGGGATCTGAGGCCTGGGGAAGTGATCAGATGCCCGGGGGTGCTCACTGATCGCGAGGGGTGGGTTAGGCAAGGACCCTGGATCCAGGAGGTCGGTATAAAGCCACTTACGTCCTGAATCCAGCAGTCCCCACCTTGCTGTAACTGCCGGGTTTTACGAATTGTGTGAAACCCGTCCACATGCAGTTAGAAAGAAACTGGTGGTGCAAAAAGAGGCTTCCAGCCTCATTGGAAGATTTAAATTGACGCCCCGCCTCCCCTGGGAGCGGGTTGGTCGCTCCCACCACCCCCGTCCCCGTCCAAACCAGAAGTGGGCAGGATTCTCATTTTTAATAATTTAACTGCCCCCATGTTCCAAACAGAGGGGAAATTCCAACCCTAGTCACTGTTGTAATGTGGGTAACGCAGCAGCCAATGTGCGCACAGTCAGCTCCCACACACAGCAATGTGATGATGACCAGATAAACAGTTTTAGTGATGTTGATTGAGGGATAAATATTGGCCAGGACACCGGGGAGAACTCCCCTGCTCTTCTTCAAAATAGTGCCGTGGGATCTTTTATGTCCACCTGAGAGACGTCTCAGGTTTAACGTCTCATCCGAAAGACAGCGGGGCCGAAATTCAGGCCCACGAGAAAGCTGGTGCACTCACCGTTTTTAAAGTGCTTTTACCGTTTTTGAAGTGCTTTTACCGTTTTTGAAGTGCTTTTACCGTCGTCTCGGAAGAGGTTGACTCTCGATCGATATTCAGATCTTTGTCTTTTTTTCGAGCCGCCCAGAAGCCTGTCATAATGGGGGTGGAAGTGCGGCGGTAAGTGCTGGTGAGGTGTGGAAGTGGGGCCGGGACGGATTCTCCGCCCCTGTCACTCAGCAGCGGAGCATTGGTGATGTCATTGTGCGTCTGCATCATCGTCTCTCCCCTCCGTTAAAGGGGAGAGAATCGGCGATTATTTAGGATCGGCCACTGGGCCACCTGGAAGGGTTTCGGCCGGGCCAGCGGCCTGGCACCCAAGAGGAGGTGCCACGCTACCTGTTGGCGGCCCAGCCAAACCAGGGGGCACATTAGTTCGGCCGACATGGAAGTCGGCCGGCAAAAATATAAAATGGCGGTGGCAGCGGCATTGGGCCCTTGCCTTTAATGGCCGCCGCACTGCCATGGCTCACAGAGGGACTGCAAGGTGCACCGACAGAGAAAGCTGTCGAGGGCACCGCTCGGCGGGCATTAGATTTTTCGGTCTGAATTTCGACGGAGGTGGGGGTCTTGGCAGTGCGCGTAGTGATAACGCAGCGGGGCAGAAGTGGGGACCATCAGAACTCGCCCCCCCGCCCCCCTGCTGAATTTGGCTGGCGGCGGCCATTCGACCAGAAATCGGCGGCCATTCGATTCCGCTGCCTGACCGCTGCATTCCGGCGGTAACAAGCCTTATCGGGACCCTGAGTGTCGGCCCCAGCACCTCCAACAGTGCAGCACTCCCTCAGCACTGCGCTGGAGTGTCAGCCTGGATTCTGTGCTCAAGTCCCTGAAGCAGGACTCGAACACAGAAACATAGAAAATAGGTGCAGGAGTAGGCTATTCGGCCCTTCGAGCCTGCACCGCCATTCAATGAGTTCATGGCTGAACATGCAACTTCAGTACCCCATTCCTGCTTTCTTGCCATACCCCTTGATCCCCCTAGTAGTAAGGACTACATCAAACTCCTTTTTGAATATATTTAGTGAATTGGCCTCAACAACTTTCTGTGGTAGAGAATTCCACAGGTTCACCACTCTCTGGGTGAAGAAGTTTCTCTTCATCTCGGTCCTAAATGGCTTACCCCTTATCCTTAGACTGTGACCCCTGGTTCTGGACTTCCCCAACATTGGGAACATTCTTCCTGCATCTACCCTGTCTAAACCCGTCAGAATTTTAAACGTTTCTATGAGATCCCCTCTCATTCTTCCACCACAACTTCAGAGTCCAAGGCACCCAGCCTATGAACACTTGTGCTCACGGCTCACACGTGTATAATGACACTTGGCTGCTCAACACTTGTGGAGTCATATTCCGATGAGAGAGGAAATGCCTCCAGGAAAGAAGGAAAGCAAATAAGTAAAGGTATTTATCTGGAGCTGAGTATATTGTTAAGACAGTCTGGAGTTTTCATTATACAATCCAATAAGTGCTCCAAGTGCACTGAAGCAAAGAATGAATAATTAAGTCTGCATTGGAACCACGATTATTAATCAGGAAACTGTGGAATCAGCAGCTCTCCTTGGGTATCTGATGTGTTGAGCACATTGATGTGGACTTTCTGTCTGTTCTCAGTGACATGAGCCCTCTGGTTTGAAGAACAGATTTTAATAGAAAGGCCGCCCTCACCTGGAAGCAGGCTGTAAGAACAGCTCCACGCTGGCAAATGGGAACACTGCACTAACGAAAGACTTGCATTTATATAGCACCTTTCACGACCTCGGGTCATCCCAAAGCGCTTTACAGCCAATGAAGTACTTTTGAAGTGTAGTAACTGTTTTAATGCAGCAGCCAATTTGCGCACAGCACGCTCCCACAAACAAGTGGAGCCGAGGCCAAGATCAGATCAGCCATGATCTTATTGAATGGCGGAGTAGGCTCGAGGGGCCAAATGGCCTACTCCTGCTCCTATTTCTTATGTTATGTTCTAATCTGTTTTTTAATTGAGGGATAAATATTGGCCCAGTACACCATCATTTCCAGTCCTCTCTGGCTACAGGTGTGGTGCCAGAGGACTGGAGGACTGCTAACTTGGCACCTTTGTTTAAAAAGGGAGAAAGGGATAGACAGCCTAACCTCAGTGGTAGGAAAATTATTGGAAAAATTCCTAAGGGACAGGATAAATCTTCATTTGGAAAGACATGGATTAATCAAGGACAGTCAGCATAGATTTGTTAAGGGAAGGTCGTGTCTGACTAACTTGATTGAATTTTTCGAGGAGGTAACCAGGAGGGGCGATGAGGGCAGTGCGTATGATGTAGTGTATATGGATTTTAGCAAAGCTTTTGATAAGGTCCCACATGGCAGACTGGTCACGAAAGTAAATGCCTATGGGATCCAGGGCAAAGTGGCAAGTTGGATCCAAAATTGGCTCAGAGGCAGGAAGCAGAGGGTAATGGTTGATGGGTGTTTTTGTGATTGGAAGGTTGTTTCCAGTGGGGTTCCGCAGGGCTCAGTGCTGGGTCCCTTGCTTTTTGTGGTACATATCAATGACTTGGACTTGAATGTAGGGGGTATGATTAAGAAGATGACACTAAAGTAGGCTGTGTGGTTGCTAATAAGAACATAAGAACATAAGAAATAGGAGCAGGAGCAGGCCACCTAGCCCCTCGAGCCTGCTCCGCCATTTAATCTCATGGCTGATCTGATCATGGACTCAGCTCCACTTCCCTGCCTGCTCCCCATAACCCTTTATACCCTTGTCGCTCAAAAATCTGTCGATCTCCACCTTAAATATATTCAATGACCCAGCCTCCACAGCTCTCTGGGGCAGAGAATTCCATAGATTTACAACCTTCTGAGACAAGAAATTCCTCCTCATCTCAGTTTTAATGGGCGGCCCCTTATTCTGAGACTATGTCCCCTAGTTTTAGTTTTCCCTATGAGTGGAAATATCCTCTCGACATCCACCTTGTCGAGCCCCCTCATTATCTTATATGGTTCGATAAGATCACCTCTCATTCTTCTGAACTCCAATGAGTGAAGGTCCAACCTACTCAACCTATCTTCATGTCAACCCCCTCATCTCTTGAATCAACCTAGTGAATCTTCTCTGAACAGCCTCCAATGCAAGTATATCCTTCCTTAAATACGGAGCCCAAAACTGCACACAGTACTCTAGGTGTGGCCTCACCAATAACCAGTGCAGTTGTCGCAAGACTTCCCTGCTTTTATACTCCATCCCCCTTGCAGTGAAGGCCAACATTCCATTTGCCTTCTTAATTACTTGCTGTACCTGCATACTAACGTTTTGTGTTTTTCTTGCACAAGGATCCCCAGGTCCCTCTGTACTCATTTATCCCGACTCTCTGTTTTCTGTTAGTTAGCCAATCCTTTATCCATGCCAATATATTACCCCCAATCCCGTGAACTTTTATCTTGTGCAGTAACCTTTTATGTGCCACCTTATCGAATGCCTCCGGAAATCCAAACACACCACATTCACTGGTTCTCCCTTATCCACCCTGCTCGTTACATCCTCAAAGAACTCCAGCAAATTTGTCAAACATGATTTCCCTTTCATAAAACCATGCTGACTCTGCTTGATTGACTTATGCTTTTCCAAATGTCCCACTACTGCTTCCTTAATAATGGACTCCAGCATTTTCCCAACCACAGATGTTAGGCTAACTGGCCTATAGTTTCCTGCTTTTTGTCTGCCTCCTTTTTTAAATAGGGGCGTTACATTTGCGATTTTCCAATCAGCTGGGACCTCTCCAGAATCCAGGGAATTTTGGTAGATTACAACCAATGCATCTACTATCTCTGCAGCCACCTCTCTCAAGACCCTAGGATGTAAGCCATCAGGTCCAGGGGACTGGTCTGCCTTTAGTCCTATTATTTTACTGGGTACTACTTCATTAGTGATAGTGATTGTATTAAGTTCCTCCCTCCCTATAGCCCCTTGATTATCCACTATTGGGATGTGAAGACTGATACAAAATATTTGTTCAACGTCTCTGCCATTTCCCTGTTCCCCATTTTTAATTCCCCAGCCTCATCCTCTCGGGGACCAACATTTACTTTAGCCAGTCTTTTCCTTTTTATGTACCTGTAGAAACTCCTACCATCTGTTTTTATATTTCGTGCTAGTTTACTTTCATAATCTATCTTCACTCTCTCTCATTTTTTTAGTCTTTGCTGGCTTTTAAAAGTTTCCCAATCCTCTGGCCTTCCACTCGTCTTGGCCACATTGTATGCCCTTGTTTTCAATTTGACACCATCCCTTATTTCCTTAGCTAGCCACGGATGGTTATCACTTCTCTTACAGTCTTTCCTGCTCCTTGGGATATATTTTTGTTGCGAGTTATGAAATATCTCCTTAAATGTCTGCCACTGCTCATCAACCGTCCCATACTTTAGTCTATTTTCCCAGTCCACTTTAGCCAACTCTGCCCTCGTACCTTTGTAGTCTCCTTTATTTAAGCTTTGGACACTGGTTTGAGAACCAACTTTCTCACCCTCTAACTGAATTTTAAATTCAACCATGTTATGGTCACTCATTCCTGGAGGATCCTTTACGACAAGATCATTTATTAATCCTGTCTCGTTACACAGTACCAGATCAAAGATAGCCTGCTCCCTGGTTGTGTAGGTGGTTTGCCTTGGTGCTTTCGAATCACTCCAGCCTAGACACGGGAATTATTTGGGGGAACAGAAAGCTGAACCAGAGACAGGTTTTTTGGCCTCAATCGTACAATACTTTATTCGGTTACACACACACACACACACACCAGTAAAGGTAACACCTGGTGGCCTAAACGAAACAGTACAACAGTACAAAAACTGACCCGTCCTGACAGAGCCCTGTCGCGAATTAAGACGACTAAGAAAACAACACACGACAGTAATGTACAGGGTATAACTGGTTTCGTCCAACAAATCCCACCTTACACTCACTATAATCACATGCAGCACCTCCCCACTAAACCCCGAAGGCTTGGTTTGGGACACACGACACTCATTAAAACTAACGGCAGGACCTTTTCGGGAACTGTCCTGTTTCCTTCCGCAGCCTTTCTTTGATGGTCCGATTAAGTCGCCTTACACCCCTGATGACTGTGGGTTGTGAGCCATATACCATTTACCCTCTATCCCCAAAACCTTCATAGAAACATCAAAACATAGAAACAGAGAAAATAGGTGCAGGAGTAGGCCATTCGGCCCTTCGAGCCTGCACCACCATTCAATAAGATCATGGCTGATCATTCCCTCAGTACCCCTTTCCTGCTTTCTCTCCATACCTCTTGATCCCTTCAGCCGTAAGGGTCATTTCTAACTCCCTTTTGAATATATCCAATGAACTGGCATCAACAACTCTCTGCGGCAGGAAATTCCACAGGTTAACAACTCTCTGAGTGAAGAAGCTTCTCATCTCAGTCCTAAATGGCCTACCCCTTATCCTAAGACTCTGTCCCCTGGTTCTGGACTTCCCCAACATCAGGAACATTCTTCCCGCATCGAACCTGTCCAGTCCAGTCAGAATCTTATACGTTTCTACGACATCCCCTCTCATCCTTCTAAACTCCAGTGTAAAAAGGCCCAGTTGATCCAGTTTCTCCTCATATGTCAGTCCAGCCATTCCGGGAATCAGTCTGCTGAACCTTCGCTGCACTCCCTCAATAGCAAGTACCTCCTTCCTCAGATTAGGAGACCAAAACTGAACACAATATTCCAGGTGAGGTCTCACCAAGGCCCTGCACAACTGCAGTAAGACCTCCATGCTCCTATACTCAAATCCCCTAGCTATGAAGGCCAACATACCATTTGCCTTCTTCACCACCTGCTGTACCTGCATGCCAACTTTCAATGACTGATGAACCATGACACCCAGGTCTCATTGCATCTCCCCTTTTCCTTATCTGCCGCCATTCAGATAATATTCTGCCTTTGTGTTTTTGCCCCCAAAGTGGATAACCTCACATTTATCCACATTATACTGCATCTGCCATGCATTTGCCCACTCACCTAACCTGTCCAAGTCACCCTGCAGCCTCTTAGCATCCTCCTCGCAGCGCACACCGCCACCCAGTTTAGTGTCATCTGCAAACTTGAAGATATTACACTCAATTACTTCCTTTAAATCATTGATGTATATTGTAAAGAGCTGGGGTCCCAGCACCGAGCCCTGCGGCACCCCACTAGTCACTGCCTGCCATTCTGAAAAGGACCCGTTTATCCCGACTCTCTGCTTCCTGTCTGCCAACCAGTTCTCTATCCACGTCAGTATATTACCCCCAATACCATGTGCTTTGATTTTGCACGCCAATCTCCTGTGTGGGACCTTGTCAAAAGCCTTTTGAAAGTCCAAATGCACCACATCCACTGGTTCTCCCTTGTCCACTCTACTAGTTACATCCTCAAAAAATTCCAGAAGATTCATCAAGCATGATTTCCCTTCATAAATCCATGCTGACTTGGTCCGATCCTGTCACTGCTTTCCAAATGCGCTGCTATTTCATCCTTAATGATTGCTTCCAACATTTTCCCCATTACTGATGTCAGGCTAACCGATCTATAATTACCCGTTTTCTCTCTCCCTCCTTTTTTAAAAAGTGGTGTTACATTAGCTACCCTCCAGTCCATAGGAACTGATCCAGAGTCGATAGACTGTTGGAAAATGATCACCAATGCATCCACTATTTCTAGGGCCACTTCCTTAAGTACTCTGGGATGCAGACTATCAGGCCCTGGGGATTTATCGGCCTTCAATCCCATCAATTTCCTTAACACAGTTTCCCGCCTAATAAGGATATCCTTCAGTTCCTCCTTCTCACTAGACCCTCTGAACCCTAGTACATCCGGAAGGTTATTTGTGTCTTCCTTCGTGAAGACAGAACCAAAGTATTTGTTCAATTGGTCTGCCATTTCTTTGTTCCCCATTATAAATTCACCTGAATCCGACTGCAAGGGACCTACGTTTGTCTTCACTAATCTTTTTCTCTTCACATATCTATAGAAGCTTTTGCAATCAGTTTTTATGTTCCCAGCAAGCTTCCTCTCGTACTCTATTTTCCCCCTCTTAATTAAACCCTTAATCCTCCTCTGCTGAATTCTAAATTTCTCCCAGTCCTCAGGTTTGCTGCTTTTTCTGGCCAATTTATATGCCTCTTCCTTGGATTTAACACCATCCTTAATTTCCCTTGTTCGCCACGGTTGAACCACCTTCCCCATTTTACTTTTACTCCAGACAGGGATGTACAATTGTTGAAGTTCATCCATGTAATCCTTAAATATTTGCCATTGCCTATCCACCGTCAACCCTTTAACTATCATTTGCCAGTCTATTCGAGTCAATTCACGCCTCATACCGTCGAAGTTACCTTTCCTTAAGTTCAGGACCCTAGTTTCTGAATTAACTGTGTCACTCTCCATCTTAGTAAAGAATTCTACCATATTATGGTCACCCTTCCCCTAGGGGCCTCGCACAACAAGATTGCTAATTAGTCCTTTTTCATTACACATCACCCAGTCTAGGATGGCCAGCTCTCTAATTGGTTCCTCGACATATTGGTCGAGAAAACCATCCCTAATACACTCCAGGAAATCCTCCTCCACCGCATTGCTGCCAGTTTGGTTAGCCCAGTCAATATGTAGATTAAAGTCGCCCATGATAACTGCTGTACTTTTATTGCACACATCCCTTATTTCTTGTTTGATGCTGTCCCCAACCTCACTACTACTGTTTGGTGGTCTGTGCACAACTCCCACTCGTGTTTTCTGCCCTTTGGTATTCCGCAGCTCCACCCATACCGATTCCACATCATCCAAGCTAATGTCCTTCCTTACTATTGCATTAATTTCCTCTTTAACCAGCAATGCCACCCCGCCTCCTTTTCCTTTCTGTCTATCCTTCCTAAATGTTGAATACACCTGGATATTGAGTTCCCAGCCTTGGTCACCCTGGAGCCATGTCTCCGTGATGCCAATTACATCATATCCGTTAGCTGCTCTCTGTGCAGTTAATTCGTCCACCTTATTCCGAATACTCCTCGCATTGAGGCACAGAGTCTTCAGGCTTGTCTTTTTAACGCACTTTGCCCCTTTAGAATTTTGCTGTAATGTGGCCCTTTTTGCTTTTTGCCTTGGGTTTCTCTGCCCTCCACTTCTACTACTCTCCTTTCTCTCTTTTGCTTCTTCCTCCATTTTATTTCACTCTGTCTCCCTGCATAGGTTCCCATCCCCCTGCCATATTAGATTAACTCCTCCCCAACAGCATTAGCAAACACTCCCCCTAGGACATTGGTTCCGGTCCTGCCCAGGTGCAGACTGTCCGGTTTGTACTGGTCCCACCTCTCCCAGAACCGGTTCCAATGTCCCAGGAATTTGAATCCCTCCCTTCTGCACCACTCCTGAAGCCACGTATTCAGCTGAGCTATCCTGCGATTCCTACTCTGACTAGCACGTGGCACTGGTAGCAATCCTGAGTACTTTTGAGATCCTACTTTTTAATTTAGCTCCTAGCTCCCTGAATTCGTCTCGTAGGACCTCATCCCGTTTTTTACCTATATCGTTGGTACCTATATGCACCACGACAACTGGCTGTTCACCCTCCCTTTTCAGAATGTCCTGCACCCGCTCCGAGACATCGTTGGCCCTTGCACCAGGGAGGCAACATACCATCCTGGAATCTCGGTTGCGGCCGCAGAAACGCCTATCTATTCCCCTTACAATCGAATCCCCTATCACTATAGCTCTCTTACTCTTTTTCCTGCCCTCCTGTGCAGCAGAGCCAGCCACGGTGCCATGAACTTGGCTGCTGCTACCCTCCCCTGATGAGTCATCCCCCTCAACAGTACCTAAAGCGTTGTGTCTGTTTTGCAGGGGGATGACCGCAGGGGACCCCTGCACTACCTTTCTTGCACTGCTCTTCCTGTTCATCACCCATTCCCTATCTGGCTGTGTACCCTTTTCCTGCGGTAAGACCAACTCGCTAATCATGCTATTCACGACATCCTCAGCTTCGCGCATGCTCCAGAGTTCATCCACCCGCAGCTCCAGTGCCGCAATGCGGTCTGTCAGGTGTTGCAGGCGGATGCACTTCCCGCACACTTAGTCGTCAGGGACACTGGGAGCGTCCCTGAGTTCCCACATCATACAGGAGGAGCATAACACGTGTCTGAGCTCTCCTGCCATGATTTAACCCTTAGATTAACTTAATTTGGTCTGCATTACCTGCCCCATGAAGTGGCTCCCCTGGTCGTATTCCACGATCTGTGGCAGTCCCCGCCTAGAGAACCCTTCCCTCACCAAGATCCTTGCCATCGCCAACGCTGTGGCTGATCGGCAAGGAACGGCTTCCGCCCATTTTGAAAACAAATCCACGAGGACCAGGCAGTACTTGTGACCCCCCTTTGCGGTGGCCCAATGTAATCGACCTGTACCGACTGCCATGGTCCCTTTACCCTTCTCGTGTGTCCCATGGGAACCTTTCTTTTTTGGGGACCGGGGTTATTCACCGCACACACCAGACAGTCTGTGCAAAAATCGTGGACATCCTCCCTCTGTTCTACCCTCTGGCAGGTAGTTTCCAGCCCTGGGTGTCCCGCTCCTGGGCCCCCGTGGGCCAACTGGAGGAATCCCCTCTGGTGCAACTCGGGAACTACCCACCGATGCCCTTTAAACAACATCCCCTCTACCTGCTCGCCTTTCTCTTTCTTCCCCAGGATGTCCTTAAGGACTGTATCCTGGGTTTGGACTTGCCTTAAGTCTGTTACCCCTACTAATGCTACCCCTAGTGTTCCTCCCTTGTCCCGGATCACTGCTACAGGGCCTGACCCGTATGGGTCCCAGAACTCTCCTGCCCTGGCCCCCTCTTTTGCCAATTCATCTGCCCTTTGGTTGCCTTCCCCTCTGGGCTCTGTCTTAGAGTGAGCCTTAAGCTTGTGAATGTAAAAGTCCCCCTGTGTGCCCGTGACCTCTAGGACTTTCCTTAGCAATGCTGCTGTTGCTAGGGGCTTCCCGTCTGCGGATTTGAAACCACGCCAGGCCCAGATGGCCAAGTATTCGGTGCACGAATTGCGTGTAAACATGGAATCCGAGCAGCTGGTATATGGGGTGGGAAACTCGCCGGGGTGGGAAACCGCATACACCACCGCTGACAGTTCGGCATGCTGAGCGCTCAGGGTGCTGGGGAGTTTAATGGCCCCCACTAGCCCAGCCGCAGGCCATAAATCCCACACCAGGTGAGACGCTCCCCATTCACAACTGAACTGGACCCGTCTACATAGATCTCCCGGCCTGTCGGGTGTATCCCGGCCCGGAATCCTACGTCCACATCCCACATCCCTTCCACCGTATACTTGTGGGCCATCCCTGGGTTGATCATGTTGGCGGCCAAATTGGGCTTGGTCAGGCCCTGCACTCTCAGATTCATCTGCGAGAGCAATAAAGTCCAGCGAGCAATGCGGGCATTACTTACTGTCCTGTCCTTTATTCTCCCGTCTAACAACATCTGAGTGGGGGTATGATGGGTCAGTAGAACTATCAGGGATAATCCTGTAAAAAGGTGGGAGCATTTTACGGCCTAATGCGTGGCCAAGAGATGCCTCTTGCAATTGGAGTTCTACATCCGTGAGAACCCTTTAGGAATAGACCACTGGTCGCAGCTTGCTGTGCCGCTCATGGAGCAGCACTTCCACTCAAGCTGTCCCCGCTGGCTGCTACCTCCAAAAATAATTCTTCCCCACCGTTTATCGCCCCTAGTGCGGGTGTCTTCTGCAGGTCTTCTTTGAGGTGGATAAACGCTGCCTTGCAGTCCTCATCCCACTCCCATTCGACTCCCTTGCGGAGGAGCCGAAGCAGAGAGCCTGCCGTGGCAGCGTAATCCTCAATGAAATCCCTGCAGTACCCCGTGAGCCCCAAATAGGCTCTCATCCCCGTCACGGTCATGGGGGCTGGTAACTCCTGTACCGCCCTCCTCTTGGCCTCATCTATAGCCCTTTCTCCAGCCCTCACGGTCAGCCCGAGGAATTTGACTTCCTCGCGTCCGATCTGAGCTTTCTTTGGGTTCACATTGAACCCTGTCTCTTTCAGCAACTCCAGCAGCTCGACCAGCAGCGGACCATGCTCCTCTTCCTCGTCGGAAAACAAAAGCAAATCGTCCACATACTGGACTAGCTGCTGAGGTCTGATGAACCCTTTTAAAGCGTCTGCCATGCACTGGTGGAATATGGAGGGGCTGTTATGAAATCCTTGGGGAAGGCATGTCCATGTATACTGCTGTCCCTTGAATGTAAAAGCAAACTTATATTTGTCTTCCCTTTTTAGCAGAATCGACCAAAACCCATTGGAGATATCCAGCACCTTAAAAGTGGTTGTGGACGCTGGAATGCTCCCTATCAGATCAGCAACAGACGCAACTGTGGGCACGCAGGCTGGGATGTTTTTATTGAGCACCCGACAGCCCACCATGGCTCTCCACAACTGGTCGGGTTTCTTAACCTGCCAAAGTGGTGAGTTCACGTGAGTGGCTATTGGCTTCAATACCTCCTTTTCTACCAGGGATCCCAGTGCTGTTTTCAAGTTGGCCTCTGCCTCTCTGGGGAAACTGTACTGCTTCTGTGGCCATGACATGGGGACCCCCTGTACTCGGACTGCCCTGTCACCCTACCACAGTCGCGCTTGTGCGTGGTGAACGATGCGAGGTTGTCCCGCACGTACGCCTGGTACTCAGCTGGAGTAGTATTGACCACTTGCTCTAGGTCGTAACTCCCCTTGGGTTTCATCATACACATGCTACCCTTTCCTTCCTCGTTGTTAGCAATTACCATAACTTCTCCCTCCTTATCGGAACCCACTGCTCTCCAAAGGCAGTGATTCCTTAAATCCACAATTATTCTGTGAGCTAGCATATAAATCGGCCACTAGGACTCCTGACCCTGACTGTTCCCACTTCATTAGGACGCATTCCCACCTCATGTGGCGGGATCCTAATTCTATGGCCAAAGGTCTGGACCTCGTTCCCACCTGCTCATTCCCGGTGAGCCCCACGAGACTGAATGGGACCTTGCTAGACCAGGGTGAATTGGCCGGATCCCTTGCATGGATCACCGATCTCGAAGCTCCGGTGTCCACCAAGTACTTCCCGTGTACCGTCTCCACCCCCATCCTCACACAAGATCTGCCCCACTCATTGTACGTGAGTGGACACAGGAACTCAGGCAGGGCGCGTGCTAGTCAAGGTGGTGGGCTTACGGGAGTGGTCGGGATCACACTGCTCACGGTAGCGTCTACCTGTTGTGTATGTATATACCCTGTACACTCAATGTACAGTTACATAAGACCAAAAAATGTATCTTTACACGGTATACACTATGCCTGTACCACCAGAGGGTGCAACTGGTGGAGACCTAGGGGTCACCTGCACACTGCAGGTAACCAGGTATAAAAGGGAACCCACCTTACTGTAACCTCATTCAGGAGCTACAATAAATGGACTAAGGTCACCACAGTTCAAGTGCAATACCTTACCTCGTGGAGTCATTACTAGAGTGCTTACAGATACTACACTATCCTTCCCTTCTCCTGCCCAAAAACTGTCCGAAGGGCAGCCACCAGAATGTCAAGCGGTTCCCCGGTCGGCCCCTTCGCCTCGACAGGTCTTTCCGTGGGCCCTTTGCCTTGCCCCTTTCTCTGGGTTGGGCACTCTTGCCTCCAGTGTCCCGTCTTCCCACACCCAAAGCATGTCCTTGCCTTCTCTGCACTATCCCCTTCCTGATGCCATTCCTTCTTACTACCCTCAGTAGCTTTCATCTCATGTACTCGGCCTTTACTTGGTTTGACCTCCTCTGAACCAGTTTTAATAGCCAGGTCCATCTTACGGAGCCCGCCGGCCTCCGTATTTGCGAGATCCTCGGAGTCAAACCAGGCCCCTGCCTTTACCCTGATTCGTGGCAAACAGGAGGGTCCTGAGCCAGTGGTTCCTTGGCTCTCCTAGCAACTGCAATCTGTTGATCACCTCACCCGTGGCCTTTTCGTAGACAGGCCATAGCCTGTCTGCAAATGACCGGGGTGTTTCACCAGCCAGCTGCACTGTTCTCTCCACACGGGAGAACGGACTGCCCTGAGAATGCCCCATGGCCCTCAGGATCGCTTCCTTCAACCCCACGGTTGTCCCCTGTCCCAACTTGGCGGCTGCGGACAAGGTCTGATAAAGTTTTCCATCCAGGGAAAACAGTAGCAGCTTGTGAGCATCACCCTCACTACACCCATTGAGCCCCCCTATCTGTTCCACGTCCGCGAAGTGGGCCGAGGGGTCTCCTTCCTTTCTGAGCTTGGCCGAGTTTACTAACATCGCCTGCAGTTGTGGGTGGTAAACGTAATCACTCTGCAATGTGCCCGATGCACCGCTGCGTGCGAGCGGACCAAACTTCTGTTGCCGCAGAGGACACATGGGTCCCGGTGGCACTTCCGGCACCGCTCGGGCTTCCCTGTCCCGGACCCAATTCTCAGTCTCCTGCCTTTCCTCTTCCTAGTCCACCCGAGCTTCGCCTGGGGTGATTAAACAAACCAGCCCTCTGGCTTTGGACAAAGTCCGTGGTATGAATCCTCGTACCGCCTGCTCCCATCTACTCGCTACGCTATTTTGACGTCTTTTAACTGCCCGTCCAACCCATCAACCTTTCCCGTTAACCGGGCAGTCTCCTCCCGTGCAGCCTGCTCACTGAGCTTGGCCTCGGTGACCTGGCACTGCAGGTACTCTCCGGTATTGTGGAAAGTTTCTTCCTGAGCGCGCTTTTCCTGCCTTTCCTCGCGCAACTCCTCGACTGGTCTGTTACCGACTACCCCCCTCGCGGCTGACGACTCTTCCGACTCTTTGAGCACGGCCTGCAGTTTTCCAACCTGCTCCCGGAACAGCTGGACCTGTTTCTGCAGGCACAGGAGCCAAATCGCCTTTTCCTTAGACTTTTTATGCCCCTTGCTCCCTGTCCACTCTGCAGCCCGATCCTGAGGACTGTGTGTGTGTGTGGGGAATGAGTGCAGCCTCCGCCCTGAGGGGGGCGCTGTGTGTGTGTGGGGAATGAGTGCAGCCTCCGCCCTGAGGGGGGCGCTGTGTGTGTGTGGGGAGTGAGTGCAGCCTCCGCCCTGAGGGGGCGCTGTGTGTGTGGGGGGAGTGAGTGCAGCCTCCGCCCTGAGGGGGCGCTGTGTGTGTGTGGGGAGTGAGTGCAGCCTCCGTCCTGAGGGGGGCGCTGAGTGTGTGTGTGGGGAGTGAGTGCAGCCTCCGCCCTGAGGGAGGCACTGTATGTGTGTGGGGAGTGAGTGCAGCCTCCGTTCTGAGGGGGGCGCTGTGTGTGTGTAGGGTAGTGAGTGCAGCCTCTGCCCTGAGGGGGGCGTTGTGTGTGCGTGTGGGGAGTGAGTGAGTGCAACCGCCGCCCTGACGGGGGCACTGTGTGTGTCGGGAGTGAGTGCAACCTCCGCCCTGAGGGGAGCGCTGTGTGTGTGTGGGGAGTGAGGGCAGCCTTCGACCTGAGGGGGCGATGTGTGTGTGGGGAGTGTGTGCAGCCTCCACCCTGAGGGGGGCGTTGTGTGTGCGTGTGGGGAGTGAGTGAGTGCAACCTACGCCCTGACGGGGGCACTGTGTGTGTCTGGGCAGTGAGTGCAGCCACCGCCTGATGTGTGTGTGTGGGGAGTGAGTGCAGCCTCCGCCCTCAGGGCGGCGGAGGCTGCACTCACTCCCCCAACACACACAGCGGCCCCTCAGTACGGAGGCTGCTCTCTCCCCACACACACACACACAGCGCCCCCTCAGGGTGGAGGCGGCACTCCCTCTCTCCACACACACACACACAGCGCCTCCTCAGTGTGGAGGCTGCTCTCACCCCACCAAAACACAAAGCGCCCCCCCCCCCCCGCAGGGCGGATGCTGCACTCACACCCCCGCCCCACACACACACATACACACACACACACAGCGCCCCACTCAGGGCGGAGGCTGCACTCACTCCCCCAACACACACAGCGGCCCCTCTCAGGGCGGAGGCCGCTCTCTCCCCACAGACACACACAGCGCCCCCTCAGGACGGAGGCTGTTCTCTCCCCACAGACACACACAGCGCCCCCTCAGGACGGAGGCTGCTCTCTCCCCACACACACACACAGCGCCCCCTCAGGGTGGAGGCTGCTCTCACCCCACCAAAACACACAGCGCTCCCCGCAGGGCGTCGGCTGCACTCACTCCCCACACACACACACACAGCACCCCCTCAGGGCGGAGGCTGCGCTCATTCCCCACACACGCAGACAGCGCCCCATCAGGGCGGAGGTTGTACTCACTCCCCAGGCACACACACAGCGCTCCCCTCAGGGTGGAGGCTGCACTCACTCCCGACACACACATCGCTCCCTCAGGGTGGAGGCTGCACTCACTGCCCGCACACACACAGCGGCCCCATCAGGGCGGAGGTTGTACTCACTCCCCAGGCACACACACAGCGCTCCCCTCAGGGTGGAGGCTGCACTCACTCCCGACACACACATCGCTCCCTCAGGGTGGAGGCTGCACTCACTGCCCACACACACATACAGCGCAGCCCTCAGGGTGGAGGCTGCACTCACTGCACACACATACACACATCGCCCCCTCAGGGCGGAGACTGCGATCACTCCCCACACACACACAGACACACACACACACACAGCGCACCCCTCAGGGCGGAAGCTGCACTCACTCCCCTCACACACACAAGCACAACGCCCCTCTCAGGGCGGAGATTGCACTCACTCCCCACACACACTCCGCCCCCTCAGGGCAGTGGCTGCACTCACACCCCACACACACACACACACACACACACACACACACAGCGCCCCCATCAGGGTGGAGGCTGCACTCACTTCCCGCACACACACAGCGGCCCCATCAGGGCGGAGGTTGTACTCCCCAGACACACACGCAGTGCTCCCCTCAGAGTGGAGGCTGCACTAACTCCCGACACACACATCGCTCCCTCGGGGCGGAGTTTGCACTCACTCCTCACACACACACACACAGCGCCCCCCTCAGGGCGGAGGCTGCACTCACTGCCCACACAGACACCGCCCCCCTCAGGGCAGAGGCTGCACTCACTGCCCGCACACACACAGCGCCCCCATCAGGGTGGAGGCTGCACTCACTCCCCACACACATTGCCCCCTCAGGGCGGAGGCTGCACTCACTCCCCACACACAGATTGCCCCCTCAGAGTGGAGGCTGCACTCACTCCCCACACACATACACAGCGCCGCCCCCTCAGGGTGGAGGCTGCACTCACTGCCCGCACACACACAGCGGCCCCATCAGGGCTGGAGGTTGCACTCAATCCACACACATACACACAGCGCCCCCCTCAGATCGGAAGCTGAACTCACTCCCCACACACACACACACACACACACACACATTGCCCCCTCAGGGTGGAGGCTGCACTCATTCCCCACACACATACAGCGCCCCCATCAGGGTGGAAGCTGCACTCACTCCCCAGACACACACACAGTGCCCCGCTCAGGGTGGAGGCTGCATCACTGCCCACACACACATCGCTCCCTCAGGGCGGAGACTGCACTCACTCCCCACACACACACAGCGCCCCCTCAGGGTGGAGGCTGCACTCACACCGCACCCACACACACATACACACACACACAGCGGCCCCATCAGGCCGGAGGTTGCACTCACTCCCACACACACACAGCGCCCCCCTCAGAGCGGAGGCTGCACTCACTCCACACACATACATCGCCCCCTCAGGGTGGAGGCTGCACTCACTCCCCACACACACATTGCCCCCTCAGGGTGGAGGCTGCACTCACTCCCCACACACATACAGTGCCCCCTTAGGGCGGAGGCTGCACTCACTCCCCACACACACACACAGTGCCCGCCTCAGGGCGGAGGTGGCACTCACTCCCCACACACACACACACACACACACACACACACACACACAGTGCCCCCATCAGGGTGGAGGCTGCACTCACTCCCCACACACACCCAGCGTCCCTTTCAGAACTGAGGCTGCACTCTCTCCCCACACACACACACACAGCGGCCCCATCAGGGCGGAGTCTGTACTCTCTCCCCACACACACACACACACAGCGGCCCCATCAGGGCGGAGGATGCACTCACTCCCCACACACACAGCGCCCCCCTCAGGGCGGAGGCTGCACTTAAACACCACACACACACCCAGCGCCCCCCTCAGAGTGGAGGCTGCACTCACTGCACACACACACACACACACATACACACACACATAGCGCCCCCATCAGGGTGGAGGCTGCACTCACGTCCCACACACACCCAGCGTCCCTCTCAGGACTGAGGCTGCACTCACTCCCCACACACACATTGCCCCCTCAGGGCGTAGGCTGCACTCACGACGCACACACACACACATACACACACACACACACAGAACGCCCACCTCAGGGCGGAGGCTGCACTCACTCCCCACACACACAGCGCCCCCCTCAGGGCGGAGCTGGCACTCACTGCCCACACACAATCCGCCATCGCAGGGCAGTGGCTGCACTCACTCCACACAGACACACGCAAAGCGCCCCCCTCAGGGCGAATGCTGTACTCAATCTCCACACACAAACAATGCTCCCCTCAGGGCGGAGGCTGCACTCACTCCCCACACATATACAGCGCCCCCCTTAGGCTGGAGGCTGCACTCACTCCCAACACACACACAGCGCCCCCCTCAGGGCGGAGCTGGCACTCACTCCCCACACACACATCGCCCCCTCAGGGCGGAGGCAGCACTCACTCCCCACACACATACACAGTGCCCCCTCAGGGCGGAGGCTGCACTTACACCCCACACACACAACCAGCGCCCCCCTCAGGGCTGAGGTTGCACTCACTCCCCACACACACACACAGCGCCCCCTTCAGAGTGGAGGCTGCACTCACTGCACACACACATACACACAGCGCCCTCCTCAGGGTGGAGGCTGCACTCACGCCCCACAGACAAACACACAGTGCCCCCGTCAGGGTGGAGGCTGCGCTCAAGCCCCACACACACCCAGCGTCCCTCTCAGGACTGAGGCTGCACTCACTCCTCACACACGCACACAGCGCCCCCTTCAGCGTGGAGGCTGCAATCACTCCCCCAACACACACACAGCACCCCGTCAGTGTGATAGGCTGCACTAATTCCCCACACACACATCGCTCCCTCAGGGCGGAGTTTGCACTCACTCCTCACACACACACACACAGTGCCCCCCTCAGGGCTGAGGTTGCACTCACTCCCCACACACACACACAGCGCCCCCTTCAGAGTGGAGGCTGCACTCACTGCACACACACATACACACAGCACCCCCTCAGTGTGGAGGCTGCACTCACTCCCCACACACACTCCACCCCCTCAGGGCAGTGGCTGCACTCACTCCCCACACACACACACACGCAAAGCGCCCCCCTCGGGGCGAATGCTGTACTCACTCCCCACACACAAACAATGCCCCCCTCAGAGCGGAGTTTGCACTCACTCCTCACACACACACACACACAGCGCCCCCCTCAGGGCGGAGGCTGCACTCACTGCCCACACAGACACCGCCCCCCTCAGGGCGGCGGCTGCACTCACTGCCCACACACACACAGCGGCCCCATCAGGACGGAGGCTGCACTCACACCCCACACACACACACAGCGCCCCCATCAGAGTGGAGGCTGCACTTACTCCCCACACACACATTGCCCCCTCAGGGCGGAGGCTGCACTCACTCCCCACACACATATACCGCGCCGCCCCCTCAGTGTGGAGGCTCCACTCACTGCCCGCACACACATGGCGGCCCCATCAGGGCGGAGGTTTCACTCAATACCCACACATACACACAGCGCCCCCCTTCGGGCGGAGGCTGCACTCACTCCCCACACACACATTGCTCCCTCAGGGTAGAGGCTGCACTCACTCCCCACACACACACAGCGCCTGCCTCAGGGTGGAAGCTGCACTCACACCCCACACACACACACACACACACACACACACACACACAGCGCCCCCATCAGGGTGGAGGCTGTACTCACCCCCCACAGACACACACACAGTGCCCCGCTAAGGGTGGAGGCCGCATCACTGCCCGCACACACATCGCTCTCTCAGGGCGGAGACTGCACTCACTCCCCACACACACACACAGCGCCCCTCTCAGGGTGGAGGCTGCACTCACACCCCACACACACACACACACAGTGCCCTCCTCTGGATGGAGGCTGCACTCACACTGCCCCCCCCCACACACACACACACACACACACACAGCGGCCCCATCAGGGCGGAGGTTGCACTCACTCCACACACACACATTGCCCCCTCAGGGCGGAGGCTGCACTCACTCCCCACACACACATACACACACACACACAGCGCCCGCCTCAGGGCGGAGGTGGCACTCACTCCCCACACACACACACACACACACACACACACACAGCACCCCCATCAGGATGGAGGCTGCAGTCACTCCCCACACACACACAGCACCCTGCTCAGGGCGGAGGCTGCACGCACTCCCCACACACATACACAGCGCCACCTCAGGGCGGAGGCTGCACTCTCTCCCCACACACACATACACAGCGGCCCCATCAGAGCGGAGGCTGTACTCTCTCCCCACACACACACACAGACACCGCCCCCCTCAGGGCAGAGGCTGCACTCACTGCACGCACACACACAGCGCCCCCATCAGGGTGGAGGCTGCACTCACTCCCCACACACACACAGCGCTCCCCTCAGAGTGGAGGCTGCACTCACTGCTCACACATACACACATCGCCCCCTCAGGGCGGAGACTGCGATCACTCCCCACACACACACAGACACACACACACACAGCGCACCCCTCAGGGCGGAGGCTGCACTCACTCCCCTCACACACACAAGCACAACGCCCCTCTCAGGGCGGAGATTGCACTCACTCCCCACACACACTCCGCCCCCTCAGGGCAGTGACTGCACTCACACCCCACACACGCACACACACACACACAGCGCCCCCATCATGGTGGAGGCTGCACTCACTGCCCGCACACACACAGCGGCCCCATCAGGGCGGAGGTTGTACTCACTCCCCAGACACACACACAGACACACACACACACAGCGCTCCCCTCAGAGCGGAGGCTGCACTCACTCCCGACACACACAACGCCCCTCTCAGGGCGGAGGCTGCACTCACTCCCCACACACATACACCGCGCCGCCCCCTCAGGGTGGAGGCTCCACTCACTGCCCGCACACACACGGCGGCCCCATCAGGGCGGAGATTTCACTCAATACCCACACACACACACAGCGCCCCCCTTCGGGCGGAGGCTGCACTCACTCCCCACACACACATTGCTCCCTCAGGGTGGAGGCTGCACTCACTCCCCACACACACACAGTGCCCCGCTCAGGGTGAAGGCTGCATCACTGCCCGCACACACATCGCTCTCTCAGGGCGGAGACTGCACTCACACCCCACACACACACACACAGTGCCCTCCTCAGGATGGAGGCTGCACTCTCACCGCCCCCCCACACACACACACACACACACACACACACACACACACACAGCGGCCCCATCAGGGCGGAGGTTGCACTCACTCCACACACACACATTGCCCCCTCAGGGTGGAGGCTGCACTCACTCCCCACACACATACAGCGCCCCCTTAGGGCGGAGGCTGCACTCACTCCCCACACACACACACAGCGGCCCCATCAGGGCGGAGGTTGCACTCACTCCACACACACACATTGCCCCCTCAGGGCGGAGGCTGCACTCACTCCCCACACACATACAGCGCCCCCTCAGGGCGGAGGCTGCACTCACTCCCCACACACACACACACACACACACAGCGACCGCCTCAGGGCGGAGGTGGCACTCACTCCCCACACACACCCAGCGTCCCTCTCAGGACTGAGGCTGCACTCACTCCCCCCACACACACAGCACCCGGCTCAGGGCGGAGGCTGCACTCACTCCCCACACACACACACAGCGCCCCCTCAGGGCGGAGGCTGCACTCTCTCCCCACACACACACACACACACAGCGGCCCCATCAGGGTGGATGCTGCACTCACTCTCCACACACATACACACACACACACACACATGCAGCGCCCCACTTAGTGCGGAGGCTGCACTCACTCCCCAGACACACATCGCTCCCTCAGGGCGGAGGCTGCACTCATACCCCACACACACACACAAACACAGCACCCCCATCAGGGTGGATGCTGCACTCACTCTCCACACACACACACACACACACACATGCAGCGCCCCCATTAGTGCGGAGGCTGCACTCACTCCCCAGACACACATCGCTCCCTCAGGGCGGAGGCTGCACTCACTCCCCACACACACACACACAGCGCCCCCCTCAGGGCGGAGGCTGCACTCACTGCCCACACAGACACCGACCCCCTCAGGGCGGAGGCTGCACTCACTGCCCGCACACACACAGCGCCCCCATCAGGGTGGAGGCTGCACTCACTCCCCACACACACACAGCGCTCCCCTCAGGATGGAGGCTGCACTCACACCCCCCCCACACACACACACACACACAGCGCCTCCATCAGGGTGGAGGCTGCACTCACTGCCCGCACACACACAGCGGCCCCATCAGGGCGGAGGTTGTACTCACTCCCCAGGCACACACACAGCGCTCCCCTCAGGGTGGAGGCTGCACTCACTCCCGACACACACATCGCTCCCTCAGGGTGGAGGCTGCACTCACTGCCCGCACACACACAGCGGCCCCATCACGGCGGAGGTTGTACTCACTCCCCAGCACACACACAGCGCTTCCCTCAGGGTGGAGGCTGCACTCACTCCCGACACACACATCGCTCCCTCAGGGTGGAGGCTGCACTCACTGCCCACACACACATACAGCGCAGCCCTCAGGGTGGAGGCTGCACTCACTGCACACACATACACACATCGCCCCCGCAGGGCGGAGACTGCGATCACTCCCCACACACACACAGACACACACACACACAGCGCACCCCTCAGGGCGGAAGCTGCACTCACTCCCCTCACACACACAAGCATAACGCCCTCTCAGGGCGGAGATTGCACTCACTCCCCACACACACTCCGCCCCCTCAGGGCAGTGGCTGCACTCACACCCCACACACACACACACACACACACACAGCGCCCCCATCAGGGTGGAGGCTGCACTCACTGCCCGCACACACACAGCGGCCCCATCAGGGCGGAGGTTGTACTCACTCCCCAGACACACACGCAGTGCTCCCCTCAGAGTGGAGGCTGCACTCACTCCCGACACACACATCGCTCCCTCGGGGCGGAGTTTGCACTCACTCCTCACACACACACACACAGCGGCCCCCTCAGGGCGGAGGCTGCACTCACTGCCCACACAGACACCGCCCCCCTCAGGGCAGAGGCTGCACTCACTGCCCGCACACACACAGCGCCCCCATCAGGGTGGAGGATGCACTCACTCCCCACACACATACACAGCGCCGCCCCCTCAGGGTGGAGGCTGCACTCACTGCCCGCACACACACAGCGGCCCCATCAGGGCTGGAGGTTGCACTCAATCCACACACATACACACAGCGCCCCCCTCAGATCGGAAGCTGAACTCACTCCCCACACACACACACACACACACATTGCCCCCTCAGGGTGGAGGCTGCACTCATTCCCCACACACATACAGCACCCCCATCAGGGTGGAGGCTGCACTCACTCCCCAGACACACACACAGTGCCCCGCTCAGGGTGGAGGCTGCATCACTGCCCACACACACATCGCTCCCTCAGGGCGGAGACTGCACTCACTCCCCACACACACACAGCGCCCCCCTCAGGGTGGAGGCTGCACTCACACCGCACCCACACACACATACACACACACACAGCGGCCCCATCAGGCCGGAGGTTGCACTCACTCCCACACACACACAGCGCCCCCCTCAGAGCGGAGGCTGCACTCACTCCACACACATACATCGCCCCCTCAGGGTGGAGGCTGCACTCACTCCCCACACACACATTGCCCCCTCAGGGTGGAGGCTGCACTCACTCCCCACACACATACAGCGCCCCCTTAGGGCGGAGGCTGCACTCACTCCCCACACACACTCACAGTGCCCGCCTCAGGGCGGAGGTGGCACTCACTCCCCACACACACACACACACACACACACACACACAGTGCCCCCATCAGGGTGGAGGCTGCACTCACTCCCCACACACACCCAGCGTCCCTTTCAGAACTGAGGCTGCACTCTCTCCCCACACACACACACACAGCGGCCCCATCAGGGCGGTGGCTGTACTCTCTCCCCACACACACACACACACAGCGGCCCCATCAGGGCGGAGGCTGCACTCACTCCCCACACACACAAATTGCGCCCCCGCCTGAGGGCGGAGGATGCACTCACTCCCCACACACACAGCGCCCCCCTCAGGGCGGAGGCTGCACTTAAACACCACACACACACCCAGCGCCCCCCTCAGAGTGGAGGCTGCACTCACTGCACACACACACACACACACATACACACACACACAGCGCCCCCATCAGGGTGGAGGCTGCACTCACGTCCCACACACACCCAGCGTCCCTCTCAGGACTGAGGCTGCACTCACTCCCCACACACACATTGCCCCCTCAGGGCGTAGGCTGCACTCACGACGCACACACACACACATACACACACACACACACAGAACGCCCACCTCAGGGCGGAGGCTGCACTCACTCCCCACACACACAGCGCCCCCCTCAGGGCGGAGCTGGCACTCACTGCCCACACACAATCCGCCATCGCAGGGCAGTGGCTGCACTCACTCCACACAGACACACGCAAAGCGCCCCCCTCAGGGCGAATGCTGTACTCAATCTCCACACACAAACAATGCTCCCCTCAGGGCGGAGGCTGCACTCACTCCCCACACATATACAGCGCCCCCCTTAGGGTGGAGGCTGCACTCACTCCCAACACACACACAGCGCCCCCCTCAGGGCGGAGCTTGCACTCACTCCCCACACACACATCGCCCCCTCAGGGCGGAGGCAGCACTCACTCCCCACACACACAGCACCCCACTCAGGGTGGAGGCTGCACTCACTGCCCGCACACACATACAGCGCAGCCCTCAGTGCGGAGGCTGCACTCACTCCCCACACACATACACAGTGCACCCTCAGGGCGGAGGCTGCACTTACACCCCACACACACACCCGGCGCCCCCCTCAGGGCTGAGGTTGCACTCACTCCCCACACACACACACAGCGCCCCCTTCAGAGTGGAGGCTGCACTCACTGCACACACACATACACACAGCGCCCTCCTCAGGGTGGAGGCTGCACTCACGCCCCACAGACAAACACACAGTGCCCCCGTCAGGGTGGAGGCTGCGCTCAAGCCCCACACACACCCAGCGTCCCTCTCAGGACTGAGGCTGCACTCACTCCTCACACACGCACACAGCGCCCCCTTCAGCGTGGAGGCTGCAATCACCCTCCCAACACACACACAGCACCCCGTCAGTGTGATAGGCTGCACTAATTCCCCACACACACATCGCACCCTCAGAGCGGAGACTGCGATCACTCCCCACACACACACAGACACACAAACACTCACACACACACACAGCACTCCCCTCAGTGTGGAGGTTGCACTCACTCCCCACACACATACACACACAGCGCCCCTCTCAGAATGGAGATTGCACTCACTCCCCACACACAATCCGCCACCGCAGGGCAGTGGCTGCACTCACTCCACACAGACACACGCAAAGCGCCCCCCTCAGGGCGAATGCTGTACTCACTCCCCACACACAAACAATGCTCCCCTCAGGGCGGAGGCTGCACTCACTGCCCACACACAATCCGCCACCGCAGGGCAGTGGCTGCACTCACTCCACACAGACACACGCAAAGCGCCCCCCTCAGGGCGAATGCTGTACTCAATCTCCACACACAAACAATGCTCCCCTCAGGGCGGAGGCTGCACTCACTGCCCACACACACACAGCGTCCCCCTCAGGACAGAGGCTGCACTCACTCCCCACACACACATACAGCGCCACCCTCAGGGCGGTGGCTGCACTCACTCCCCACACACACACACACACACACAGCGCCCCCCTCAGGGCGGAGGCTGCACTCACTGACCGCACACACATACAGCGCCCCCCTCAGGGCGGAGGCTGCACTCACTCCCCACACACACAGCGCCCCCCTCAGGGCGGAGGCTGCACTCACTCCCCACACACACAGCGCCCCCATCAGGGCGGAGGCTGCACTCACTCCCCACACACACAGCACCCCCATCAGGGTGGAGGCTGCACTCACTCCCCACACACACAGCGCCCCCCTCAGGGCGGAGGCTGCACTCACTCCCCACACACACATCGCCAACTCAGAGCGGAGGCTGCACTCACTCCACATACACACACAGCGCCCTGCTCAGGGCGGAGGCTGTACTCTCTCCCCACACACACACACACACATACAGCGCCCCTTCAGGGCGGAGGCTGTACTCACTCGCCACACACATGCACAGCGCCCCCTCAGGGCGGAGGCTTTACTCTCTCCCCACACACACATTCACAGCGCCCCCTTAGGGCGGAGGCTGTATTTTCTCCCCACACACACACACACAGCGCCTCCCTCAGGGCTGAGGCTGCACTCACTCCCCACACACACATCGCCCCCTCAGGGCGGAGGCTGCACTCACTCCCCCCACACACACAGTCCGCCCTCAGGGCGGAGGCTGCACTCACTCCCCACACACACACATCGCCCCCTCAGGGCGGAGGCTGCACTCACTCCCCCCACACACACATCGCCCCCTCAGGGCGGAGGCTGCACTCACTCCCCACACACACAGCGCCCCCTTCAGAGTGGAGGCTGCACTCAATCCCCACACACACATCGCCCCCTCAGGGCGGAGGCTGCACTCACTGCCCGCACACACACACAGCGCCCCCTTCAGAGTGGAGGCTGCACTCACTCCCTACACACACACACACACACAGCGTCCCCCTCAGGGCGGAGGCTGCACTGACTCCCCACACACACACACAGCGCCCCCCTCAGGGCTGAGGTTGCACTCACTCCCCACACACACACACAGCGCCCGCTTCACAGTGGAGGCTGCACTAGCTGCACACACACATACACACAGCGCCCCCTTCAGGGTGGAGGCTGCAATCACTCCCCCAACACATACGCAGCGCCCCCGTCAGTGTGATCGGCTGCACTCACTCCCCCCACACACACATCGCCCCCTCAGGGCGGAGACTACGATCACTCCCCACACACACACAGACACACACACACACTCACACACACACACAGCACTCCCCTCAGTGTGGAGGTTGCACTCACTCCCCAAACACACACACACACAGCGCCCCTCTCAGGGCGGAGATTGCACTCACTCCCCACACACACTCCGCCGCCGCAGGGCAGTGGCTGCACTCACTCCACACAGACACACGCAAAGCGCCCCCCTCAGGGCGAATGCTGTACTCAATCTCCACACACAAACAATGCTCCCCTCAGGGCGGAGGCTGCACTCACTGCCCACACACACACAGCGTCCCCCTCAGGACAGAGGCTGCACTCACTCCCCACACACACATACAGCGCCACCCTCAGGGCGGTGGCTGCACTCACTCCCCACACACACACACACACACACAGCGCCCCCCTCAGGGCGGAGGCTGCACTCACTGACCGCACACACATACAGCGCCCCCCTCAGGGCGGAGGCTGCACTCACTCCCCACACACACAGCGCCCCCCTCAGGGCGGAGGCTGCACTCACTCCCCACACACACAGCGCCCCCATCAGGGCGGAGGCTGCACTCACTCCCCACACACACAGCACCCCCATCAGGGTGGAGGCTGCACTCACTCCCCACACACACAGCGCCCCCCTCAGGGCGGAGGCTGCACTCACTCCCCACACACACATCGCCAACTCAGAGCGGAGGCTGCACTCACTCCACATACACACACAGCGCCCTGCTCAGGGCGGAGGCTGTACTCTCTCCCCACACACACACACACACATACAGCGCCCCTTCAGGGCGGAGGCTGTACTCACTCGCCACACACATGCACAGCGCCCCCTCAGGGCGGAGGCTTTACTCTCTCCCCACACACACATTCACAGCGCCCCCTTAGGGCGGAGGCTGTATTCTCTCCCCACACACACACACACAGCGCCTCCCTCAGGGCTGAGGCTGCACTCACTCCCCACACACACATCGCCCCCTCAGGGCGGAGGCTGCACTCACTCCCCCCACACACACAGTCCGCCCTCAGGGCGGAGGCTGCACTCACTCCCCACACACACACATCGCCCCCTCAGGGCGGAGGCTGCACTCACTCCCCCCACACACACATCGCCCCCTCAGGGCGGAGGCTGCACTCACTCCCCACACACACAGCGCCCCCTTCAGAGTGGAGGCTGCACTCAATCCCCACACACACATCGCCCCCTCAGGGCGGAGGCTGCGCTCACTCCCCACACACACACAGCGCCCCCTCCTCAGGGCGGAGGCTGCACTCACTGCCCGCACACACACACAGCGCCCCCTTCAGAGTGGAGGCTGCACTCACTCCCTACACACACACACACACACAGCGTCCCCCTCAGGGCGGAGGCTGCACTGACTCCCCACACACACACACAGCGCCCCCCTCAGGGCTGAGGTTGCACTCACTCCCCACACACACACACAGCGCCCGCTTCACAGTGGAGGCTGCACTAGCTGCACACACACATACACACAGCGCCCCCTTCAGGGTGGAGGCTGCAATCACTCCCCCAACACATACGCAGCGCCCCCGTCAGTGTGATCGGCTGCACCCACTCCCCCCACACACACATCGCCCCCTCAGGGCGGAGACTACGATCACTCCCCACACACACACAGACACACACACACACTCACACACACACACAGCACTCCCCTCAGTGTGGAGGTTGCACTCACTCCCCAAACACACACACACACAGCGCCCCTCTCAGGGCGGAGATTGCACTCACTCCCCACACACACTCCGCCGCCGCAGGGCAGTGGCTGCACTCACTCCACACAGACACACGCAAAGCGTCCCCTCAGGGCGAATGCTGTACTCACTCCCCACACACAAACAATGCTCCCTCAGGGCGCAGGCTACACTCACTGCCCACACACACACACAGCGCTCCCCTCAGGACAGAGGCTGCACTCACTTCCCACACACACAGCTCCCCCCTCAGGGTGGAGGCTGCACTCACTGCCCGCACACACATACAGCGCAGCCCTCAGGGCGGAGGCTGCACTCACTCCCCACACACACACAGCGCTCCCCTCAGGGTGGAGGCTGCACTCACTCCCGACACACACATCGCTCCCTCAGGGTGGAGGCTGCACTCACTGCCCGCACACACACACAGCGCCCCCTTCAGAGTGGAGGCTGCACTCACTCCCTACACACACACACACACAGCGTCCCCCTCAGGGTGGAGGCTGCACTTACTCCCCACACACACACACACAGTGCCCCCCTCAGGGCTGAGGTTGCACTCACTCCCCCCACACACACACAGCGCCCGCTTCACAGTGAAGGCTGCACTAGCTGCACACACACATACACACAGCGCCCCCTTCAGGGTGGAGGCTGCACTCACACCCCACACACACACACACACACACACACACACACACAGCGCCCCCATCAGGATGGAGGCTGCACTCACTGCCCGCACACACACAGCGGCCCCATCAGGGCGGAGGTTGTACTCACTCCCCAGACACACACACAGCGCTCCCCTCAGGGTGGAGGCTGCACTCACTCCCGACACACACATCGCTCCCTCAGGGTGGAGGCTGCACTCACTGCCCGCACACACATGCAGCGCAGCCCTCAGGGTGGAGGCTGCACTCACTGCACACACATACACACAGCGCCCCCTTCAGGGTGGAGGCTGCACTCACTCCCGACACACACATCGCTCCCTCAGGGTGGAGGCTGCACTCACTGCCCACACACACATACAGCGCAGCCCTCAGGGTGGAGGCTGCACTCACTGCACACACATACACACATCGCCCCCTCAGGGCGGAGACTGCGATCACTCCCCACGCACACACAGACACACACACACACACAGCGCACCCCTCAGGGCGGAAGCTGCACTCACTCCCCTCACACACACAAGCACAACGCCCCTCTCAGGGCGGAGATTGCACTCACTCCCCACACACAATCCGCCTCCTCAGGGCAGTGGCTGCACTCACACCCCACACACATACACACACACACACACAGCGCCCCCATCAGGTTGGAGGCTGCACTCACTGCCCACACACACACAGCGTCCCCATCAGGGCGTATATTGTACTCACTCCCCAGACACACACACAGCGCTCCCCTCAGAGTGGAGGCTGCACTCACTCCCGACACATACATCGCTCCCTCGGGGCGGAGTTTGCACTCACTCCTCACACACACACACACAGCGCCCCCCTCAGGGCGGAGGCTGCACTCACTGCCCACACAGACACCGCCCCCCTCAGGGCAGAGGCTGCACTCACTGCCCGCACACACAGCGCCCCCATCAGGGTGGAGGCTGCACTCACTCCCCACACACATTGCCCCCTCAGGGCGGAGGCTGCACTCACTCCCCACACACACAGATTGCCCCCTCAGGGCGGAGGCTGCACTCACTCCCCACACACATACACAGCGTCGCCCCCTCAGGGTGGAGGCTGCACTCACTGCCCGCACACACACAGCGGCCCCATCAGGGCTGGAGGTTGCACTCAATACCCACACATACACACAGCGCCCCCCTTCGGGCGGAGGCTGCACTCACTTCCCACACACATACAGCGCCCGCCTCAGGGTGGAGGCTGCACTCACTGCCCGCACACACACAGCGGCCCCATCAGGGCGGAGGTTGCACTCAATCCACACACAGCGCCCCCCTCAGATTGGAAGCTGAACTCACTCCCCACACACATACAGCGCCCGCCTCAGGGTGGAGGCTGCACTCACTGCCCGCACACACACAGCGGCCCCATCAGGGCTGGAGGTTGCACTCAATACCCACACATACACACAGCGCCCCCCTTCGGGTGGAGGCTGCACTCACTCCCCACACACACACACAGTGCCCGCCTCAGGGCGTAGGTGGCACTCACTCCCCACACACACACACACACACACACACACACACACACACACACAGTGCCCCCATCAGGGTGGAGGCTGCACTCACTCCCCACACACACCCAGCGTCCCTTTCAGAACTGAGGCTGCACTCTCTCCCCACACACACACACACAGCGGCCCCATCAGGGCGGAGGCTGTACTCTCTCCCCACACACACACACACACAGCGGCCCCATCAGGGCGGAGGCTGCACTCACTCCCCACACACACACATTGCGCCCCCGCCTGAGGGCGGAGGATGCACTCACTCCCCACACACACAGCGCCCCCCTCAGGGCGGAGGCTGCACTTAAACACCACACACACACCCAGCGCCCCCCTCAGAGTGGAGGCTGCACTCACTGCACACACACACACATACACACACACACAGCGCCCCCATCAGGGTGGAGGCTGCACTCACGTCCCACACACACCCAGCGTCCCTCTCAGGACTGAGGCTGCACTCACTCCCCACACACACATTGCCCCCTCAGGGCGTAGGCTGCACTCACTGCCCACACACAATCCGCCACCGCAGGGCAGTGGCTGCACTCACTCCACACAGACACACGCAAAGCGCCCCCCTCAGGGCGAATGCTGTACTCAATCTCCACACACAAACAATGCTCCCCTCAGGGCGGAGGCTGCACTCACTCCCCACACATATACAGCGCCCCCCTTAGGGTGGAGGCTGCACTCACTCCCAACACACGCACAGCGCCCCCCTCAGGGCGGAGCTGGCACTCACTCCCCACACACACATCGCCCCCTCAGGGCGGAGGCAGCACTCACTCCCCACACACACAGCACCCCACTCAGGGTGGAGGCTGCACTCACTGCCCGCACACACATACAGCGCAGCCCTCAGTGCGGAGGCTGCACTCACTCCCCACACACATACACAGTGCCCCCTCAGGGCGGAGGCTGCACTTACACCCCACACACACACCCAGCGCCCCCCTCAGATCGGAAGCTGAACTCACTCCCCACACACACACACACACACACATATACAGCGCCCCCCTTAGGGTGGAGGCTGCACTCACTCCCAACACACACACAGCGCCCCCCTCAGGGCGGAGCTGGCACTCACTCCCCACACACACATCGCCCCCTCAGGGCGGAGGCAGCACTCACTCCCCACACACACAGCACCCCACTCAGGGTGGAGGCTGCACTCACTGCCCGCACACACATACAGCGCAGCCCTCAGTGCGGAGGCTGCACTCACTCCCCACGCACATACACAGTGCCCCCTCAGGGCGGAGGCTGCACTTACACCCCACACACACACCCAGCGCCCCCCTCAGATCGGAAGCTGAACTCACTCCCCACACACCCACACACACATACACACACACACAGCGGCCCCATCAGGCCGGAGGTTGCACTCACTCCCACACACACACAGCGCCCCCCTCAGAGTGGAGGCTGCACTCACTCCACACACATACATCGCCCCCTCAGGGTGGAGGCTGCACTCACTCCCCACATCACATTGCCCCCTCAGGGTGGAGGCTGCACTCACTCCCCACACACATACAGCGCCCCCTTAGGGCGGAGGCTGCACTCACTCCCCACACACACACACAGTGCCCGCCTCAGGGCGGAGGTGGCACTCACTCCCCACACACACACACACACACACACACACACACAGTGCCCCCATCAGGGTGGAGGCTGCACTCACTCCCCACACACACCCAGCGTCCCTTTCAGAACTGAGGCTGCACTCTCTCCCCACACACACACACACACAGCGGCCCCATCAGGGCGGAGGCTGCACTCACTCCCCACACACACAAATTGCGCCCCCGCCTGAGGGCGGAGGATGCACTCACTCCCCACACACACAGCGCCCCCCTCAGGGCGGAGGCTGCACTTAAACACCACACACACACACAGCGCCCCCATCAGGGTGGAGGCTGCACTCACGTCCCACACACACCCAGCGTCCCTCTCAGGACTGAGGCTGCACTCACTCCCCACACACACATTGCCCCCTCAGGGCGTAGGCTGCACTCACGACGCACACACACACACACATACACACACACACACACAGAACGCCCACCTCAGGGCGGAGGCTGCACTCACTCCCCACACACACAGCGCCCCCCTCAGGGCGGAGCTGGCACTCACTGCCCACACACAATCCGCCATCGCAGGGCAGTGGCTGCACTCACTCCACACAGACACACGCAAAGCGCCCCCCTCAGGGCGAATGCTGTACTCAATCTCCACACACAAACAATGCTCCCCTCAGGGCGGAGGCTGCACTCACTCCCCACACATATACAGCGCCCCCCTTAGGGTGGAGGCTGCACTCACTCCCAACACACACACAGCGCCCCCCTCAGGGCGGAGCTGGCACTCACTCCCCACACACACATCGCCCCCTCAGGGCGGAGGCAGCACTCACTCCCCACACACACAGCACCCCACTCAGGGTGAAGGCTGCACTCACTGCCCGCACACACATACAGCGCAGCCCTCAGTGCGGAGGCTGCACTCACTCCCCACACACATACACAGTGCCCCCTCAGGGCGGAGGCTGCACTTACACCCCACACACACACCCAGCGCCCCCCTCAGGGCTGAGGTTGCACTCACTCCCCACACACACACACAGCGCCCCCTTCAGAGTGGAGGCTGCACTCACTGCACACACACATACACACAGCGCCCCCTCAGTTTGGAGGCTCCACTCACTGCCCGCACACACATGGCGGCCCCATCAGGGCGGAGGTTTCACTCAATACCCACACATACACACAGCGCCCCCCTTCGGGCGGAGGCTGCACTCACTCCCCACACACACATTGCTCCCTCAGGGCGGAGGCTGCACTCACTCCCCACACACACACAGCGCCTGCCTCAGGGTGGAAGCTGCACTCACACCCCACACACACACACACACACACACACACACACACACAGCGCCCCCATCAGGGCGGAGACTGCACTCACTCCCCACACACACACACAGAGCGCCCCTCTCAGGGTGGAGGCTGCACTCACACCCCACACACACACACACACAGTGCCCTCCTCTGGATGGAGGCTGCACTCACACCGCCCCCCCCCACACACACACACACACACACACACACACAGCGGCCCCATCAGGGCGGAGGTTGCACTCACTCCACACACACACATTGCCCCCTCAGGGCGGAGGCTGCACTCACTCCCCACACACACACACACACACACACACAGCGCCCGCCTCAGGGCGGAGGTGGCACTCACTCCCCACACACACACAGCACCCTGCTCAGGGCGGAGGCTGCACGCACTCCCCACACACATACACAGCGCCACCTCAGGGCGGAGGCTGCACTCTCTCCCCACACACACATACACAGCGGCCCCATCAGAGCGGAGGCTGTACTCTCTCGCCACACACACACACACACAGCGGCCCCATCAGGGTGGATGCTGCACTCACTCTCCACACACACACACACACACACATGCAGCGCCCCCCTCAGTGCGGAGGCTGCACTCACTGCCCACACAGACACCGCCCCCCTCAGGGCAGAGGCTGCACTCACTGCACGCACACACACAGCGCCCCCATCAGGGTGGAGGCTGCACTCACTCCCCACACACACACAGCGCTCCCCTCAGGGTGGAGGCTGCACTCACTGCTCACACATACACACATCGCCCCCTCAGGGCGGAGACTGCGATCACTCCCCACACACACACAGACACACACACACACAGCGCACCCCTCAGGGCGGAGGCTGCACTCACTCCCCTCACACACACAAGCACAACGCCCCTCTCAGGGCGGAGATTGCACTCACTCCCCACACACACTCCGCCCCCTCAGGGCAGTGACTGCACTCACACCCCACACACACACACACACACACACAGCGCCCCCATCATGGTGGAGGCTGCACTCACTGCCCGCACACACACAGCGGCCCCATCAGGGCGGAGGTTGTACTCACTCCCCAGACACACACACAGACACACACACACACAGCGCTCCCCTCAGAGCGGAGGCTGCACTCACTCCCGACACACACAACGCCCCTCTCAGGGCGGAGGCTGCACTCACTCCCCACACACATACACCGCGCCGCCCCCTCAGGCTGGAGGCTCCACTCACTGCCCGCACACACACGGCGGCCCCATCAGGGCGGAGATTTCACTCAATACCCACACACACACACAGCGCCCCCCTTCGGGCGGAGGCTTCACTCACTCCCCACACACACATTGCTCCCTCAGGGTGGAGGCTGCACTCACTCCCCACACACACACAGTGCCCCGCTCAGGGTGAAGGCTGCATCACTGCCCGCACACACATCGCTCTCTCAGGGCGGAGACTGCACTCACACCCCACACACACACACACAGTGCCCTCCTCAGGATGGAGGCTGCACTCTCACCGCCCCCCCACACACACACACACACACACACACACACAGCGGCCCCATCAGGGCGGAGGTTGCACTCACTCCACACACACACATTGCCCCCTCAGGGTGGAGGCTGCACTCACTCCCCACACACATACAGCGCCCCCTTAGGGCGGAGGCTGCACTCACTCCCCACACACACACACACACACACAGCGGCCCCATCAGGGCGGAGGTTGCACTCACTCCACACACACACATTGCCCCCTCAGGGCGGAGGCTGCACTCACTCCCCACACACATACAGCGCCCCCTCAGGGCGGAGGCTGCACTCATTCCCCACACACACACACACACACACACAGCGCCCGCCTCAGGGCGGAGGTGGCACTCACTCCCCACACACACCCAGCGTCCCTCTCAGGACTGAGGCTGCACTCACTCCCCCCACACACACAGCACCCGGCTCAGGGCGGAGGCTGCACTCACTCCCCACACACATACAGCACCCCCATCAGGGTGGAGGCTGTACTCACCCCCCACAGACACACACACAGTGCCCCGCTAAGGGTGGAGGCTGCATCACTGCCCACACACACATCGCTCCCTCAGGGCGGAGACTGCACTCACTCCCCACACACACACAGCGCCCCCCTCAGGGTGGAGGCTGCACTCACACCGCACCCACACACACATACACACACACACAGCGGCCCCATCAGGCCGGAGGTTGCACTCACTCCCACACACACACAGCGCCCCCCTCAGAGTGGAGGCTGCACTCACTCCACACACATACATCGCCCCCTCAGGGTGGAGGCTGCACTCACTCCCCACATCACATTGCCCCCTCAGGGTGGAGGCTGCACTCACTCCCCACACACATACAGCGCCCCCTTAGGGCGGAGGCTGCACTCACTCCCCACACACACACACAGTGCCCGCCTCAGGGCGGAGGTGGCACTCACTCCCCACACACACACACACACACACACACACACACACACACACACAGTGCCCCCATCAGGGTGGAGGCTGCACTCACTCCCCACACACACCCAGCGTCCCTTTCAGAACTGAGGCTGCACTCTCTCCCCACACACACACACACAGCGGCCCCATCAGGGCGGAGGCTGTACTCTCTCCCCACACACACACACACACAGCGGCCCCATCAGGGCGGAGGCTGCACTCACTCCCCACACACACACATTGCGCCCCCGCCTGAGGGTGGAGGATGCACTCACTCCCCACACACACAGCGCCCCCCTCAGGGCGGAGGCTGCACTTAAACACCACACACACACCCAGCGCCCCCCTCAGAGTGGAGGCTGCACTCACTGCACACACACACACACACACATACACACACACACAGCGCCCCCATCAGGGTGGAGGCTGCACTCACGTCCCACACACACCCAGCGTCCCTCTCAGGACTGAGGCTGCACTCACTCCCCACACACACATTGCCCCCTCAGGGCGTAGGCTGCACTCACGACGCACATACACACACACATACACACACACACACACAGAACGCCCACCTCAGGGCGGAGGCTGCACTCACTCCCCACACACACAGCGCCCCCCTCAGGGCGGAGCTGGCACTCACTGCCCACACACAATCCGCCATCGCAGGGCAGTGGCTGCACTCACTCCACACAGACACACGCAAAGCGCCCCCCTCAGGGCGAATGCTGTACTCAATCTCCACACACAAACAATGCTCCCCTCAGGGCGGAGGCTGCACTCACTCCCCACACATGTACAGCGCCCCCCTTAGGGTGGAGGCTGCACTCACTCCCAACACACACACAGCGCCCCCCTCAGGGCGGAGCTGGCACTCACTCCCCACACACACATCGCCCCCTCAGGGCGGAGGCAGCACTCACTCCCCACACACACAGCACCCCACTCAGGGTGGAGGCTGCACTCACTGCCCGCACACACATACAGCGCAGCCCTCAGTGCGGAGGCTGCACTCACTCCCCACACACATACACAGTGCCCCCTCAGGGCGGAGGCTGCACTTACACCCCACACACACACCCAGCGCCCCCCTCAGGGCTGAGGTTGCACTCACTCCCCACACACACACACAGCGCCCCCTTCAGAGTGGAGGCTGCACTCACTGCACACACACATACACACAGCGCCCTCCTCAGGGTGGAGGCTGCACTCACTGCACACACACATACACACAGCACCCCCTCAGTGTGGAGGCTGCACTCACTCCCCACACACACTCCGCCCCCTCAGGGCAGTGGCTGCACTCACTCCCCCCACACACACACACGCAAAGCGCCCCCCTCGGGGCGAATGCTGTACTCACTCCCCACACACAAACAATGTCCCCCTCAGGGTGGAAGCTGCACTCACTCCTCACACACACACACACACACAGCGCCCCCCTCAGGGCGGAGGCTGCACTCACTGCCCACACAGACACCGCCCCCCTCAGGGCGGCGGCTGCACTCACTGCCCACACACACACAGCGGCCCCATCAGGACGGAGGCTGCACTCACACCCCACACACACACACAGCGCCCCCATCAGAGTGGAGGCTGCACTTACTCCCCACACACACATTGCCCCCTCAGGGCGGAGGCTGCACTCACTCCCCACACACATATACCGCGCCGCCCCCTCAGTGTGGAGGCTCCACTCACTGCCCGCACACACATGGCGGCCCCATCAGGGCGGAGGTTTCACTCAATACCCACACATACACACAGCGCCCCCCTTCGGGCGGAGGCTGCACTCACTCCCCACACACACATTGCTCCCTCAGGGCGGAGGCTGCACTCACTCCCCACACACACACAGCGCCTGCCTCAGGGTGGAAGCTGCACTCACACCCCACACACACACACACACACACACACACACACACAGCGCCCCCATCAGGGTGGAGGCTGTACTCACCCCCCACAGACACACACACAGTGCCCCGCTAAGGGTGGAGGCTGCATCACTGCCCGCACACACATCGCTCTCTCAGGGCGGAGACTGCACTCACTCCCCACACACACACACAGCGCCCCTCTCAGGGTGGAGGCTGCACTCACACCCCACACACACACACACACAGTGCCCTCCTCTGGATGGAGGCTGCACTCACACCGCCCCCCCCCCACACACACACACACACACACACACACAGCGGCCCCATCAGGGCGGAGGTTGCACTCACTCCACACACACACATTGCCCCCTCAGGGCGGAGGCTGCACTCACTCCCCACACACACACACACACACACAGCGCCCGCCTCAGGGCGGTGGTGGCACTCACTCCCCACACACACACACACACACACACACACACACACACATAGCGCCCCCATCAGGATGGAGGCTGCAGTCACTCCCCACACACACACAGCACCCTGCTCAGGGCGGAGGCTGCACGCACTCCCCACACACATACACAGCGCCACCTCAGGGCGGAGGCTGCACTCTCTCCCCACACACACATACACAGCGGCCCCATCAGAGCGGAGGCTGTACTCTCTCCCCACACACACACACACACAGCGGCCCCATCAGGGTGGATGCTGCACTCACTCTCCACACACACACACACACACACACATACAGCGCCCCCCTCAGTGCGGAGGCTGCACTCACTGCCCACACAGACACCGCCCCCCTCAGGGCAGAGGCTGCACTCACTGCACGCACACACACAGCGCCCCCATCAGGGTGGAGGCTGCACTCACTCCCCACACACACACAGCGCTCCCCTCAGGGTGGAGGCTGCACTCACTGCTCACACATACACACATCGCCCCCTCAGGGCGGAGACTGCGATCACTCCCCACACACACACAGACACACACACACACAGCGCACCCATCAGGGCGGAGGCTGCACTCACTCCCCTCACACACACAAGCACAACGCCCCTCTCAGGGCGGAGATTGCACTCACTCCCCACACACACTCCGCCCCCTCAGGGCAGTGACTGCACTCACACCCCACACACACACACACACACACACAGCGCCCCCATCATGGTGGAGGCTGCACTCACTGCCCGCACACACACAGCGGCCCCATCAGGGCGGAGGTTGTACTCACTCCCCAGACACACACACAGACACACACACACACAGCGCTCCCCTCAGAGCGGAGGCTGCACTCACTCCCGACACACACAACGCCCCTCTCAGGGCGGAGGCTGCACTCACTCCCCACACACATACACCGCGCCGCCCCCTCAGGGTGGAGGCTCCACTCACTGCCCGCACACACACGGCGGCCCCATCAGGGCGGAGATTTCACTCAATACCCACACACACACACAGCGCCCCCCTTCGGGCGGAGGCTTCACTCACTCCCCACACACACATTGCTCACTCAGGGTGGAGGCTGCACTCACTCCCCACACACACACAGTGCCCCGCTCAGGGTGAAGGCTGCATCACTGCCCGCACACACATCGCTCTCTCAGGGCGGAGACTGCACTCACACCCCACACACACACACACAGTGCCCTCCTCAGGATGGAGGCTGCACTCTCACCGCCCCCCCACACACACACACACACACACACACACACACACAGCGGCCCCATCAGGGCGGAGGTTGCACTCACTCCACACACACACATTGCCCCCTCAGGGTGGAGGCTGCACTCACTCCCCACACACATACAGCGCCCCCTTAGGGCGGAGGCTGCACTCACTCCCCACACACACACACACACACACAGCGGCCCCATCAGGGCGGAGGTTGCACTCACTCCACACACACACATTGCCCCCTCAGGGCGGAGGCTGCACTCACTCCCCACACACATACAGCGCCCCCTCAGGGCGGAGGCTGCACTCACTCCCCACACACACACACACACACACAGCGCCCGCATCAGGGCGGAGGTGGCACTCACTCCCCACACACACCCAGCGTCCCTCTCAGGACTGAGGCTGCACTCACTCCCCCCACACACACAGCACCCGGCTCAGGGCGGAGGCTGCACTCACTCCCCACACACATACAGCACCCCCATCAGGGTGGAGGCTGTACTCACCCCCCACAGACACACACACAGTGCCCCGCTAAGGGTGGAGGCTGCATCACTGCCCACACACACATCGCTCCCTCAGGGCGGAGACTGCACTCACTCCCCACACACACACAGCGCCCCCCTCAGGGTGGAGGCTGCACTCACACCGCACCCACACACACATACACACACACACAGCGGCCCCATCAGGCCGGAGGTTGCACTCACTCCCACACACACACAGCGCCCCCCTCAGAGTGGAGGCTGCACTCACTCCACACACATACATCGCCCCCTCAGGGTGGAGGCTGCACTCACTCCCCACATCACATTGCCCCCTCAGGGTGGAGGCTGCACTCACTCCCCACACACATACAGCGCCCCCTTAGGGCGGAGGCTGCACTCACTCCCCACACACACACACAGTGCCCGCCTCAGGGTGGAGGTGGCACTCACTCCCCACACACACACACACACACACACACACACACACAGTGCCCCCATCAGGGTGGAGGCTGCACTCACTCCCCACACACACCCAGCGTCCCTTTCAGAACTGAGGCTGCACTCTCTCCCCACACACACACACACACAGCGGCCCCATCAGGGCGGAGGCTGTACTCTCTCCCCACACACACACACACACAGCGGCCCCATCAGGGCGGAGGCTGCACTCACTCCCCACACACACACATTGTGCCCCCGCCTGAGGGCGGAGGATGCACTCACTCCCCACACACACAGCGCCCCCCTCAGGGCGGAGGCTGCACTTAAACACCACACACACACCCAGCGCCCCCCTCAGAGTGGAGGCTGCACTCACTGCACACACACACACACACACATACACACACACACAGCGCCCCCATCAGGGTGGAGGCTGCACTCACGTCCCACACACACCCAGCGTCCCTCTCAGGACTGAGGCTGCACTCACTCCCCACACACACATTGCCCCCTCAGGGCGTAGGCTGCACTCACGACGCACACACACACACACATACACACACACACACACAGAACGCCCACCTCAGGGCGGAGGCTGCACTCACTCCCCACACACACAGCGCCCCCCTCAGGGCGGAGCTGGCACTCACTGCCCACACACAATCCGCCATCGCAGGGCAGTGGCTGCACTCACTCCACACAGACACACGCAAAGCGCCCCCCTCAGGGCGAATGCTGTACTCAATCTCCACACACAAACAATGCTCCCCTCAGGGCGGAGGCTGCACTCACTCCCCACACATATACAGCGCCCCCCTTAGGGTGGAGGCTGCACTCACTCCCAACACACACACAGCGCCCCCCTCAGGGCGGAGCTGGCACTCACTCCCCACACACACATCGCCCCCTCAGGGCGGAGGCAGCACTCACTCCCCACACACACAGCACCCCACTCAGGGTGGAGGCTGCACTCACTGCCCGCACACACATACAGCGCAGCCCTCAGTGCGGAGGCTGCACTCACTCCCCACACACATACACAGTGCCCCCTCAGGGCGGAGGCTGCACTTACACCCCACACACACAACCAGCGCCCCCCTCAGGGCTGAGGTTGCACTCACTCCCCACACACACACACAGCGCCCCCTTCAGAGTGGAGGCTGCACTCACTGCACACACACATACACACAGCGCCCTCCTCAGGGTGGAGGCTGCACTCACTGCACACACACATACACACAGCACCCCCTCAGTGTGGAGGCTGCACTCACTCCCCACACACACTCCGCCCCCTCAGGGCAGTGGCTGCACTCACTCCCCCCACACACACACACGCAAAGCGCCCCCCTCGGGGCGAATGCTGTACTCACTCCCCACACACAAACAATGCCCCCCTCAGAGCGGAGTTTGCACTCACTCCTCACACACACACACACACACAGCGCCCCCCTCAGGGCGGAGGCTGCACTCACTGCCCACACAGACACCGCCCCCCTCAGGGCGGCGGCTGCACTCACTGCCCACACACACACAGCGGCCCCATCAGGACGGAGGCTGCACTCACACCCCACACACACACACAGCGCCCCCATCAGAGTGGAGGCTGCACTTACTCACCACACACACATTGCCCCCTCAGGGCGGAAGCTGCACTCACTCCCCACACACATATACCGCGCCGCCCCCTCAGTGTGGAGGCTCCACTCACTGCCCGCACACACATGGCGGCCCCATTAGGGCGGAGGTTTCACTCAATACCCACACATACACACAGCGCCCCCCTTCGGGCGGAGGCTGCACTCACTCCCCACACACACATTGCTCCCTCAGGGCGGAGGCTGTACTCACCCCCCACAGACACACACACAGTGCCCCGCTAAGGGTGGAGGCTGCATCACTGCCCGCACACACATCGCTCTCTCAGGGCGGAGACTGCACTCACTCCCCACACACACACACAGCGCCCCTCTCAGGGTGGAGGCTGCACTCACACCCCACACACACACACACACAGTGCCCTCCTCTGGATGGAGGCTGCACTCACACCGCCCCCCCCCACACACACACACACACACACACACACAGCGGCCCCATCAGGGCGGAGGTTGCACTCACTCCACACACACACATTGCCCCCTCAGGGCGGAGGCTGCACTCACTCCCCACACACACACACACACACACACACAGCGCCCGCCTCAGGGCGGAGGTGGCACTCACTCCCCACACACACACACACACACACACACACACACACACACAGCGCCCCCATCAGGATGGAGGCTGCAGTCACTCCCCACACACACACAGCACCCTGCTCAGGGCGGAGGCTGCACGCACTCCCCACACACATACACAGCGCCACCTCAGGGCGGAGGCTGCACTCTCTCCCCACACACACATACACAGCGGCCCCATCAGAGCGGAGGCTGTACTCTCTCCCCACACACACACACACACAGCGGCCCCATCAGGGTGGATGCTGCACTCACTCTCCACACACACACACACACACACACACATGCAGCGCCCCCCTCAGTGCGGAGGCTGCACTCACTGCCCACACAGACACCGCCCCCCTCAGGGCAGAGGCTGCACTCACTGCACGCACACACACAGCGCCCCCATCAGGGTGGAGGCTGCACTCACTCCCCACACACACACAGCGCTCCCCTCAGGGTGGAGGCTGCACTCACTGCTCACACATACACACATCGCCCCCTCAGGGCGGAGACTGTGATCACTCCCCACACACACACAGACACACACACACACAGCGCACCCCTCAGGGCGGAGGCTGCACTCACTCCCCTCACACACACAAGCACAACGCCCCTCTCAGGGCGGAGATTGCACTCACTCCCCACACACACTCCGCCCCCTCAGGGCAGTGACTGCACTCACACCCCACACACACACACACACACACACAGCGCCCCCATCATGGTGGAGGCTGCACTCACTGCCCGCACACACACAGCGGCCCCATCAGGGCGGAGGTTGTACTCACTCCCCAGACACACACACAGACACACACACACACAGCGCTCCCCTCAGAGCGGAGGCTGCACTCACTCCCGACACACACAACGCCCCTCTCAGGGCGGAGGCTGCACTCACTCCCCACACACATACACCGCGCCGCCCCCTCAGGGTGGAGGCTCCACTCACTGCCCGCACACACACGGCGGCCCCATCAGGGCGGAGATTTCACTCAATACCCACACACACACACAGCGCCCCCCTTCGGGCGGAGGCTTCACTCACTCCCCACACACACATTGCTCACTCAGGGTGGAGGCTGCACTCACTCCCCACACACACACAGTGCCCCGCTCAGGGTGAAGGCTGCATCACTGCCCGCACACACATCGCTCTCTCAGGGCGGAGACTGCACTCACACCCCACACACACACACACAGTGCCCTCCTCAGGATGGAGGCTGCACTCTCACCGCCCCCCCACACACACACACACACACACACACACACACACAGCGGCCCCATCAGGGCGGAGGTTGCACTCACTCCACACACACACATTGCCCCCTCAGGGTGGAGGCTGCACTCACTCCCCACACACATACAGCGCCCCCTTAGGGCGGAGGCTGCACTCACTCCCCACACACACACACACACACACAGCGGCCCCATCAGGGCGGAGGTTGCACTCACTCCACACACACACATTGCCCCCTCAGGGCGGAGGCTGCACTCACTCCCCACACACATACAGCGCCCCCTCAGGGCGGAGGCTGCACTCACTCCCCACACACACACACACACACACAGCGCCCGCATCAGGGCGGAGGTGGCACTCACTCCCCACACACACCCAGCGTCCCTCTCAGGACTGAGGCTGCACTCACTCCCCCCACACACACAGCACCCGGCTCAGGGCGGAGGCTGCACTCACTCCCCACACACATACAGCACCCCCATCAGGGTGGAGGCTGTACTCACCCCCCACAGACACACACACAGTGCCCCGCTAAGGGTGGAGGCTGCATCACTGCCCACACACACATCGCTCCCTCAGGGCGGAGACTGCACTCACTCCCCACACACACACAGCGCCCCCCTCAGGGTGGAGGCTGCACTCACACCGCACCCACACACACATACACACACACACAGCGGCCCCATCAGGCCGGAGGTTGCACTCACTCCCACACACACACAGCGCCCCCCTCAGAGTGGAGGCTGCACTCACTCCACACACATACATCGCCCCCTCAGGGTGGAGGCTGCACTCACTCCCCACATCACATTGCCCCCTCAGGGTGGAGGCTGCACTCACTCCCCACACACATACAGCGCCCCCTTAGGGCGGAGGCTGCACTCACTCCCCACACACACACACAGTGCCCGCCTCAGGGTGGAGGTGGCACTCACTCCCCACACACACACACACACACACACACACACACACAGTGCCCCCATCAGGGTGGAGGCTGCACTCACTCCCCACACACACCCAGCGTCCCTTTCAGAACTGAGGCTGCACTCACTCCCCACACACACACACACACACATGCAGCGCCCCACTTAGTGCGGAGGCTGCACTCACTCCGCAGACACACATCGCTCCCTCAGGGCGGAGGCTGCACTCATACCCCACACACACACACAAACACAGCACCCCCATCAGGGTGGATGCTGCACTCACTCTCCACACACACACACACACACACATGCAGCGCCCCCATTAGTGAGGAGGCTGCACTCACTCCCCAGACACACATCGCTCCCTCAGGGCGGAGGCTGCACTCACTCCCCACACACACACACACACACAGCGCCCCCCCTCAGGGCGGAGGCTGCACTCACTGCCCACACAGACACCGCCCCCCTCAGGGCGGAGGCTGCACTCACTGCCCGCACACACACAGCGCCCCCATCAGGGTGGAGGCTGCACTCACTCCCCACACACACACAGCGCTCCCCTCAGGGTGGAGGCTGCACTCACTGCTCACACATACACACATCGCCCCCTCAGGGCGGAGACTGCGATCACTCCCCACACACACACAGACACACACACACACAGCGCACCCCTCAGGGCGGAGGCTGCACTCACTCCCCTCACACACACAAGCACAACGCCCCTCTCAGGGCGGAGATTGCACTCACTCCCCACACACACTCCGCCCCCTCAGGGCAGTGACTGCACTCACACCCCACACACACACACACACACACACACACACACAGCGCCCCCATCATGGTGGAGGCTGCACTCACTGCCCGCACACACACAGCGGCCCCATCAGGGCGGAGGTTGTACTCACTCCCCAGACACACACACAGACACACACACACACAGCGCTCCCCTCAGAGCGGAGGCTGCACTCACTCCCGACACACACAACGCCCCTCTCAGGGCGGAGGCTGCACTCACTCCCCACACACATACACCGCGCCGCCCCCTCAGGGTGGAGGCTCCACTCACTGCCCGCACACACACGGCGGCCCCATCAGGGCGGAGATTTCACTCAATACCCACACACACACACAGCGCCCCCCTTCGGGCGGAGGTTGCACTCACTCCCCACACACACATTGCTCCCTCAGGGTGGAGGCTGCACTCACTCCCCACACACACACAGTGCCCCGCTCAGGGTGAAGGCTGCATCACTGCCCGCACACACATCGCTCTCTCAGGGCGGAGACTGCACTTACACCCCACACACACACACACAGTGCCCTCCTCAGGATGGAGGCTGCACTCTCACCGCCCCACCCCCCCCACACACACACACACACACACACACACACACAGCGGCCCCATCAGGGCGGAGGTTGCACTCACTCCACACACACACATTGCCCCCTCAGGGTGGAGGCTGCACTCACTCCCCACACACATACAGCGCCCCCTTAGGGCGGAGGCTGCACTCACTCCCCACACACACACACACACACGCACAGCGGCCCCATCAGGGCGGAGGTTGCACTCACTCCACACACACACATTGCCCCCTCAGGGCGGAGGCTGCACTCACTCCCCACACACATACAGCACCCCCTCAGGGCGGAGGCTGCACTCACTCCCCACACACACACACACACACACACAGCGACCGCCTCAGGGCGGAGGTGGCACTCACTCCCCACACACACCCAGCGTCCCTCTCAGGACTGAGGCTGCACTCACTCCCCCCACACACACAGCACCCGGCTCAGGGCGGAGGCTGCACTCACTCCCCACACACACACACAGCGCCCCCTCAGGGCGGAGGCTGCACTCTCTCTTCACACACACACACACACACAGCGGCCCCATCAGGGTGGATGCTGCACTCACTCTCCACACACATACACACACACACACACACATGCAGCGCCCCACTTAGTGCGGAGGCTGCACTCACTCCCCAGACACACATCGCTCCCTCAGGGCGGAGGCTGCACTCATACCCCACACACACACACAAACACAGCACCCCCATCAGGGTGGATGCTGCACTCACTCTCCACACACACACACACACACACACATGCAGCGCCCCCATTAGTGCGGAGGCTGCACTCACTCCCCAGACACACATCGCTCCCTCAGGGCGGAGGCTGCACTCACTCCCCACACACACACACACACACAGCGCCCCCCTCAGGGCGGAGGCTGCACTCACTGCCCACACAGACACCGACCCCCTCAGGGCAGAGGCTGCACTCACTGCCCGCACACACACAGCGCCCCCATCAGGTTGGAGGCTGCACTCACTCCCCACACACACACAGCGCTCCCCTCAGGGTGGAGGCTGCACTCACACCCCCCCCCCCCACACACACACACACACACACACACACACACAGCGCCTCCATCAGGGTGGAGGCTGCACTCACTGCCCGCACACACACAGCGGCCCCATCAGGGCGGAGGTTGTACTCACTCCCCAGGCACACACACAGCGCTCCCCTCAGGGTGGAGGCTGCACTCACTCCCGACACACACATCGCTCCCTCAGGGTGGAGGCTGCACTCACTGCCCGCACACACACAGCGGCCCCATCAGGGCGGAGGTTGTACTCACTCCCCAGGCACACACACAGCGCTTCCCTCAGGGTGGAGGCTGCACTCACTCCCGACACACACATCGCTCCCTCAGGGTGGAGGCTGCACTCACTGCCCACACACACATACAGCGCAGCCCTCAGGGTGGAGGCTGCACTCACTGCACACACATACACACATCGCCCCCTCAGGGCGGAGACTGCGATCACTCCCCACACACACACAGACACACACACACACAGCGCACCCCTCAGGGCGGAAGCTGCACTCACTCCCCTCACACACACAAGCATAACGCCCTCTCAGGGCGGAGATTGCACTCACTCCCCACACACACTCCGCCCCCTCAGGGCAGTGGCTGCACTCACACCCCACACACACACACACACACACACACACACACACACAGCGCCCCCATCAGGGTGGAGGCTGCACTCACTGCCCGCACACACACAGCGGCCCCATCAGGGCGGAGGTTGTACTCACTCCCCAGACACACACGCAGTGCTCCCCTCAGAGTGGAGGCTGCACTCACTCCCGACACACACATCGCTCCCTCGGGGCGGAGTTTGCACTCACTCCTCACACACACACACACAGCGGCCCCCTCAGGGCGGAGGCTGCACTCACTGCCCACACAGACACCGCCCCCCTCAGGGCAGAGGCTGCACTCACTCCCCACACACAGATTGCCCCCTCAGGGTGGAGGCTGCACTCACTCCCCACACACATACACAGCGCCGCCCCCTCAGGGTGGAGGCTGCACTCACTGCCCGCACACACACAGCGGCCCCATCAGGGCTGGAGGTTGCACTCAATCCACACACATACACACAGCGCCCCCCTCAGATCGGAAGCTGAACTCACTCCCCACACACACACACACACACACACACACACACACATTGCCCCCTCAGGGTGGAGGCTGCACTCATTCCCCACACACATACAGCACCCCCATCAGGGTGGAGGCTGAACTCACTCCCCAGACACACACACAGTGCCCCGCTCAGGGTGGAGGCTGCATCACTGCCCACACACACATCGCTCCCTCAGGGCGGAGACTGCACTCACTCCCCACACACACACAGCGCCCCCCTCAGGGTGGAGGCTGCACTCACACCGCACCCACACACACATACACACACACACAGCGGCCCCATCAGGCCGGAGGTGGCACTCACTCCCACACACACAAAGCGCCCCCCTCAGAGCGGAGGCTGCACTCACTCCACACACATACATCGCCCCCTCAGGGTGGAGGCTGCACTCACTCCCCACACACACATTGCCCCCTCAGGGTGGAGGCTGCACTCACTCCCCACACACATACAGTGCCCCCTTAGGGCGGAGGCTGCACTCACTCCCCACACACACACACAGTGCCCGCCTCAGGGCGGAGGTGGCACTCACTCCCCACACACACACACACACACACACACACACACACACACACAGTGCCCCCATCAGGGTGGAGGCTGCACTCACTCCCCACACACACCCAGCGTCCCTTTCAGAACTGAGGCTGCACTCTCTCCCCACACACACACACACAGCGGCCCCATCAGGGCGGAGGCTGTACTCTCTCCCCACACACACACACACACAGCGGCCCCATCAGGGCGGAGACTGCACTCACTCCCCACACACACACAGCGCCCCCCTCAGGGTGGAGGCTGCACTCACACCGCACCCACACACACATACACACACACACAGCGGCCCCATCAGGCCGGAGGTTGCACTCACTCCCACACACACAAAGCGCCCCCCTCAGAGCGGAGGCTGCACTCACTCCACACACATACATCGCCCCCTCAGGGTGGAGGCTGCACTCACTCCCCACACACACATTGCCCCCTCAGGGTGGAGGCTGCACTCACTCCCCACACACATACAGTGCCCCCTTAGGGCGGAGGCTGCACTCACTCCCCTCACACACACACAGTGCCCGCCTCAGGGCGGAGGTGGCACTCACTCCCCACACACACACACACACACACACACACACACACACACACACACACAGTGCCCCCATCAGGGTGGAGGCTGCACTCACTCCCCACACACACCCAGCGTCCCTTTCAGAACTGAGGCTGCACTCTCTCCCCACACACACACACACAGCGGCCCCATCAGGGCGGAGGCTGTACTCTCTCCCCACACACACACACACACAGCGGCCCCATCAGGGCGGAGGCTGCACTCACTCCCCACACACACAAATTGCGCCCCCGCCTGAGGGCGGAGGATGCACTCACTCCCCACACACACAGCGCCCCCCTCAGGGCGGAGGCTGCACTTAAACACCACACACACACCCAGCGCCCCCCTCAGAGTGGAGGCTGCACTCACTGCACACACACACACACACACACATACACACACACACAGCGCCCCCATCAGGGTGGAGGCTGCACTCACGTCCCACACACACCCAGCGTCCCTCTCAGGACTGAGGCTGCACTCACTCCCCACACACACAGCGCCCCCTCAGGGCGGAGCTGGCACTCACTGCCCACACACAATCCGCCATCGCAGGGCAGTGGCTGCACTCACTCCACACAGACACACGCAAAGCGCCCCCCTTAGGGCGAATGCTGTACTCAATCTCCACACACAAACAATGCTCCCCTCAGGGCGGAGGCTGCACTCACTCCCCACACATATACAGCGCCCCCCTTAGGGTGGAGGCTGCACTCACTCCCAACACACACACAGCGCCCCCCTCAGGGCGGAGCTTGCACTCACTCCCCACACACACATCGCCCCCTCAGGGCGGAGGCAGCACTCACTCCCCACACACACAGCACCCCACTCAGGGTGGAGGCTGCACTCACTGCCCGCACACACATACAGCGCAGCCCTCAGTGCGGAGGCTGCACTCACTCCCCACACACATACACAGTGCCCCCTCAGGGCGGAGGCTGCACTTACACCCCACACACACACCCAGCGCCCCCCTCAGGGCTGAGGTTGCACTCACTCCCCACACACACACACAGCGCCCCCTTCAGAGTGGAGGCTGCACTCACTGCACACACACATACACACAGCGCCCTCCTCAGGGTGGAGGCTGCACTCACGCCCCACAGACAAACACACAGTGCCCCCGTCAGGGTGGAGGCTGCGCTCAAGCCCCACACACACCCAGCGTCCCTCTCAGGACTGAGGCTGCACTCACTCCTCACACACGCACACAGCGCCCCCTTCAGCGTGGAGGCTGCAATCACCCTCCCAACACACACACAGCACCCCGTCAGTGTGATAGGCTGCACTAATTCCCCACACACACATCGCACCCTCAGAGCGGAGACTGCGATCACTCCCCACACACACACAGACACACAAACACTCACACACACACACAGCACTCCCCTTAGTGTGGAGGTTGCACTCACTCCGCACACACATACACACACAGCGCCCCTCTCAGAATGGAGATTGCACTCACTCCCCACACACAATCCGCCACCGCAGGGCAGTGGCTGCACTCACTCCACACAGACACACGCAAAGCGCCCCCCTCAGGGCGAATGCTGTACTCACTCCCCACACACAAACAATGCTCCCCTCAGGGCGGAGGCTGCACTCACTGCCCACACACAAGCCGCCACCGCAGGGCAGTGGCTGCACTCACTCCACACAGACACACGCAAAGCGCCCCCCTCAGGGCGAATGCTGTACTCAATCTCCACACACAAACAATGCTCCCCTCAGGGCGGAGGCTGCACTCACTGCCCACACACACACAGCGTCCCCCTCAGGACAGAGGCTGCACTCACTCCCCACACACACATACAGCGCCACCCTCAGGGCGGTGGCTGCACTCACTCCCCACACGCACACACACACACACAGCGCCCCCCTCAGGGCGGAGGCTGCACTCACTGACCGCACACACATACAGCGCCCCCCTCAGGGTGGAGGCTGCACTCACTCCCCACACACACAGCGCCCCCCTCAGGGCGGAGGCTGCACTCACTCCCCACACACACAGCACCCCCATCAGGGTGGAGGCTGCACTCACTCCCCACACACACAGCGCCCCCCTCAGAGCGGAGGCTGCACTCACTCCACATACACACACAGCGCCGTGCTCAGGGCGGAGGCTGTACTCTCTCCCCACACACACACACACACATACAGCGCCCCTTCAGGGCGGAGGCTGTACTCACTCCCCACACACATGCACAGCGCCCCCTCAGGGCGGAGGCTTTACTCTCTCCCCACACACACATTCACAGCGCCCCCTTAGGGCGGAGGCTGTATTCTCTCCCCACACACACACACACAGCGCCTCCCTCAGGGCTGAGGCTGCACTCACTCCCCACACACACATCGCCCCCTCAGGGCGGAGGCTGCACTCACTCCCCCCACACACACAGTCCGCCCTCAGGGCGGAGGCTGCACTCACTCCCCACACACACACATCGCCCCCTCAGGGCGGAGGCTGCACTCACTCCCCCCACACACACATCGCCCCCTCAGGGCGGAGGCTGCACTCACTCCCCACACACACAGCGCCCCCTTCAGAGTGGAGGCTGCACTCAATCCCCACACACACATCGCCCCCTCAGGGCGGAGGCTGCGCTCACTCCCCACACACACACAGCGCCCCCTCCTCAGGGCGGAGGCTGCACTCACTGCCCGCACACACACACAGCGCCCCCTTCAGAGTGGAGGCTGCACTCACTCCCTACACACACACACACACACAGCGTCCCCCTCAGGGCGGAGGCTGCACTGACTCCCCACACACACACACAGCGCCCCCCTCAGGGCTGAGGTTGCACTCACTCCCCACACACACACACAGCGCCCGCTTCACAGTGGAGGCTGCACTAGCTGCACACACACATACACACAGCACCCCCTTCAGGGTGGAGGCTGCAATCACTCCCCCAACACATACGCAGCGCCCCGTCAGTGTGATCGGCTGCACTCACTCCCCCCACACACACATCGCCCCCTCAGGGCGGAGACTACGATCACTCCCCACACACACACAGACACACACACACACTCACACACACACACAGCACTCCCCTCAGTGTGGAGGTTGCACTCACTCCCCAAACACACACACACACAGCGCCCCTCTCAGGGCGGAGATTGCACTCACTCCCCACACACACTCCGCCGCCGCAGGGCAGTGGCTGCACTCACTCCACACAGACACACGCAATGCGTCCCCTCAGGGCGAATGCTGTACTCACTCCCCACACACAAACAATGCTCCCTCAGGGCGCAAGCTGCACTCACTGCCCACACACACACACAGCGCTCCCCTCAGGACAGAGGCTGCACTCACTTCCCACACACACAGCTCCCCCCTCAGGGTGGAGGCTGCACTCACTGCCCGCACACACACATCGCTCCCTCAGGGTGGAGGCTGCACTCACTGCCCGCACACACATACAGCGCAGCCCTCAGGGCGGAGGCTGCACTCACTGCCCACACAGAGACCGCCCCCCTCAGGGCGGAGGCTGCACTCACTGCCCGCACACACACAGCGCCCCCATCAGGGTGGAGGCTGCACTCACTCCCCACACACACACAGCGCTCCCCTCAGGGTGGAGGCTGCACTCACACCCCACACACACACACACACACACACACAGCGCCCCCATCAGGGTGGAGGCTGCACTCACTGCCCGCACACACACAGCGGCCCCATCAGGGCGGAGGTTGTACTCACTCCCCAGACACACACACAGCGCTCCCCTCAGGGTGGAGGCTGCACTCACTCCCGACACACACATCGCTCCCTCAGGGTGGAGGCTGCACTCACTGCCCGCACACACATACAGCGCAGCCCTCAGGGTGGAGGCTGCACTCACTGCACACACATACACACAGCGCCCCCTTCAGGGTGGAGGCTGCACTCACTCCCGACACACACATCGCTCCCTCAGGGCGGAGACTGCGATCACTCCCCACACACACACAGACACACACACACACATCGCCCCCTCAGGGCGGAGGCTGCACTCACTCCCCCCACACACACAGTCCGCCCTCAGGGCGGAGGCTGCACTCACTCCCCACACACACACATCGCCCCCTCAGGGCGGAGGCTGCACTCACTCCCCCCACACACACATCACCCCCTCAGGGCGGAGGCTGCACTCACTCCCCACACACACAGCGCCCCCTTCAGAGTGGAGGCTGCACTCAATCCCCACACACACATTGCCCCCTCAGGGCGGAGGCTGCGCTCACTCCCCACACACACACAGCGCCCCCTCCTCAGGGCGGAGGCTGCACTCACTGCCCGCACACACACACAGCGCCCCCTTCAGAGTGGAGGCTGCACTCACTCCCTACACACACACACACACAGCGTCCCCCTCAGGGCGGAGGCTGCACTTACTCCCCACACACACACACACAGTGCCCCCCTCAGGGCTGAGGTTGCACTCACTCCCCCCACACACACACAGCGCCCGCTTCACAGTGAAGGCTGCACTAGCTGCACACACACATACACACAGCGCCCCCTTCAGGGTGGAGGCTGCACTCACACCCCACACACACACACACACACACACACACACACACACAGCGCCCCCATCAGGGTGGAGGCTGCACTCACTGCACACACATACACACAGCGCCCCCTTCAGGGTGGAGGCTGCACTCACTCCCGACACACACATCGCTCCCTCAGGGTGGAGGCTGCACTCACTGCCCACACACACATACAGCGCAGCCCTCAGGGTGGAGGCTGCACTCACTGCACACACATACACACATCGCCCCCTCAGGGCGGAGACTGCGATCACTCCCCACACACACACAGACACACACACACACACAGCGCACCCCTCAGGGCGGAAGCTGCACTCACTCCCCTCACACACACAAGCACAATGCCCCTCTCAGGGCGGAGATTGCACTCACTCCCCACACACACTCCGCCTCCTCAGGGCAGTGGCTGCACTCACACCCCACACACATACACACACACACACACAGCGCCCCCATCAGGTTGGAGGCTGCACTCACTGCCCGCACACACACAGCGGCCCCATCAGGGCGGAGGTTGTACTCACTCCCCAGACACACACACAGACACACACACACACAGCGCTCCCCTCAGAGCGGAGGCTGCACTCACTCCCGACACACACAACGCCCCTCTCAGGGCGGAGGCTGCACTCACTCCCCACACACATACACCGCGCCGCCCCCTCAGGGTGGAGGCTCCACTCACTGCCCGCACACACACGGCGGCCCCATCAGGGCGGAGATTTCACTCAATACCCACACACACACACAGCGCCCCCCTTCGGGCGGAGGCTTCACTCACTCCCCACACACACATTGCTCACTCAGGGTGGAGGCTGCACTCACTCCCCACACACACACAGTGCCCCGCTCAGGGTGAAGGCTGCATCACTGCCCGCACACACATCGCTCTCTCAGGGCGGAGACTGCACTCACACCCCACACACACACACACAGTGCCCTCCTCAGGATGGAGGCTGCACTCTCACCGCCCCCCCACACACACACACACACACACACACACACACACAGCGGCCCCATCAGGGCGGAGGTTGCACTCACTCCACACACACACATTGCCCCCTCAGGGTGGAGGCTGCACTCACTCCCCACACACATACAGCGCCCCCTTAGGGCGGAGGCTGCACTCACTCCCCACACACACACACACACACACAGCGGCCCCATCAGGGCGGAGGTTGCACTCACTCCACACACACACATTGCCCCCTCAGGGCGGAGGCTGCACTCACTCATCACACACATACAGCGCCCCCTCAGGGCGGAGGCTGCACTCACTCCCCACACACACACACACACACATGCAGCGCCCCACTTAGTGCGGAGGCTGCACTCACTCCGCAGACACACATCGCTCCCTCAGGGCGGAGGCTGCACTCATACCCCACACACACACACAAACACAGCACCCCCATCAGGGTGGATGCTGCACTCACTCTCCACACACACACACACACACACATGCAGCGCCCCCATTAGTGAGGAGGCTGCACTCACTCCCCAGACACACATCGCTCCCTCAGGGCGGAGGCTGCACTCACTCCCCACACACACACACACACACAGCGCCCCCCCTCAGGGCGGAGGCTGCACTCACTGCCCACACAGACACCGCCCCCCTCAGGGCGGAGGCTGCACTCACTGCCCGCACACACACAGCGCCCCCATCAGGGTGGAGGCTGCACTCACTCCCCACACACACACAGCGCTCCCCTCAGGGTGGAGGCTGCACTCACTGCTCACACATACACACATCGCCCCCTCAGGGCGGAGACTGCGATCACTCCCCACACACACACAGACACACACACACACAGCGCACCCCTCAGGGCGGAGGCTGCACTCACTCCCCTCACACACACAAGCACAACGCCCCTCTCAGGGCGGAGATTGCACTCACTCCCCACACACACTCCGCCCCCTCAGGGCAGTGACTGCACTCACACCCCACACACACACACACACACACACACACACACAGCGCCCCCATCATGGTGGAGGCTGCACTCACTGCCCGCACACACACAGCGGCCCCATCAGGGCGGAGGTTGTACTCACTCCCCAGACACACACACAGACACACACACACACAGCGCTCCCCTCAGAGCGGAGGCTGCACTCACTCCCGACACACACAACGCCCCTCTCAGGGCGGAGGCTGCACTCACTCCCCACACACATACACCGCGCCGCCCCCTCAGGGTGGAGGCTCCACTCACTGCCCGCACACACACGGCGGCCCCATCAGGGCGGAGATTTCACTCAATACCCACACACACACACAGCGCCCCCCTTCGGGCGGAGGTTGCACTCACTCCCCACACACACATTGCTCCCTCAGGGTGGAGGCTGCACTCACTCCCCACACACACACAGTGCCCCGCTCAGGGTGAAGGCTGCATCACTGCCCGCACACACATCGCTCTCTCAGGGCGGAGACTGCACTTACACCCCACACACACACACACAGTGCCCTCCTCAGGATGGAGGCTGCACTCTCACCGCCCCCCCCCCCCCCACACACACACACACACACACACACACACACAGCGGCCCCATCAGGGCGGAGGTTGCACTCACTCCACACACACACATTGCCCCCTCAGGGTGGAGGCTGCACTCACTCCCCACACACATACAGCGCCCCCTTAGGGCGGAGGCTGCACTCACTCCCCACACACACACACACACACGCACAGCGGCCCCATCAGGGCGGAGGTTGCACTCACTCCACACACACACATTGCCCCCTCAGGGCGGAGGCTGCACTCACTCCCCACACACATACAGCACCCCCTCAGGGCGGAGGCTGCACTCACTCCCCACACACACACACACACACACACAGCGACCGCCTCAGGGCGGAGGTGGCACTCACTCCCCACACACACCCAGCGTCCCTCTCAGGACTGAGGCTGCACTCACTCCCCCCACACACACAGCACCCGGCTCAGGGCGGAGGCTGCACTCACTCCCCACACACACACACAGCGCCCCCTCAGGGCGGAGGCTGCACTCTCTCTTCACACACACACACACACACAGCGGCCCCATCAGGGTGGATGCTGCACTCACTCTCCACACACATACACACACACACACACACATGCAGCGCCCCACTTAGTGCGGAGGCTGCACTCACTCCCCAGACACACATCGCTCCCTCAGGGCGGAGGCTGCACTCATACCCCACACACACACACAAACACAGCACCCCCATCAGGGTGGATGCTGCACTCACTCTCCACACACACACACACACACACACATGCAGCGCCCCCATTAGTGCGGAGGCTGCACTCACTCCCCAGACACACATCGCTCCCTCAGGGCGGAGGCTGCACTCACTCCCCACACACACACACACACACAGCGCCCCCCTCAGGGCGGAGGCTGCACTCACTGCCCACACAGACACCGACCCCCTCAGGGCAGAGGCTGCACTCACTGCCCGCACACACACAGCGCCCCCATCAGGTTGGAGGCTGCACTCACTCCCCACACACACACAGCGCTCCCCTCAGGGTGGAGGCTGCACTCACACCCCCCCCCCCCACACACACACACACACACACACACACACACAGCGCCTCCATCAGGGTGGAGGCTGCACTCACTGCCCGCACACACACAGCGGCCCCATCAGGGCGGAGGTTGTACTCACTCCCCAGGCACACACACAGCGCTCCCCTCAGGGTGGAGGCTGCACTCACTCCCGACACACACATCGCTCCCTCAGGGTGGAGGCTGCACTCACTGCCCGCACACACACAGCGGCCCCATCAGGGCGGAGGTTGTACTCACTCCCCAGGCACACACACAGCGCTTCCCTCAGGGTGGAGGCTGCACTCACTCCCGACACACACATCGCTCCCTCAGGGTGGAGGCTGCACTCACTGCCCACACACACATACAGCGCAGCCCTCAGGGTGGAGGCTGCACTCACTGCACACACATACACACATCGTCCCCTCAGGGCGGAGACTGCGATCACTCCCCACACACACACAGACACACACACACACAGCGCACCCCTCAGGGCGGAAGCTGCACTCACTCCCCTCACACACACAAGCATAACGCCCTCTCAGGGCGGAGATTGCACTCACTCCCCACACACACTCCGCCCCCTCAGGGCAGTGGCTGCACTCACACCCCACACACACACACACACACACACACACACACACACAGCGCCCCCATCAGGGTGGAGGCTGCACTCACTGCCCGCACACACACAGCGGCCCCATCAGGGCGGAGGTTGTACTCACTCCCCAGACACACACGCAGTGCTCCCCTCAGAGTGGAGGCTGCACTCACTCCCGACACACACATCGCTCCCTCGGGGCGGAGTTTGCACTCACTCCTCACACACACACACACAGCGGCCCCCTCAGGGCGGAGGCTGCACTCACTGCCCACACAGACACCGCCCCCCTCAGGGCAGAGGCTGCACTCACTCCCCACACACAGATTGCCCCCTCAGGGTGGAGGCTGCACTCACTCCCCACACACATACACAGCGCCGCCCCCTCAGGGTGGAGGCTGCACTCACTGCCCGCACACACACAGCGGCCCCATCAGGGCTGGAGGTTGCACTCAATCCACACACATACACACAGCGCCCCCCTCAGATCGGAAGCTGAACTCACTCCCCACACACACACACACACACACACACACACACACATTGCCCCCTCAGGGTGGAGGCTGCACTCATTCCCCACACACATACAGCACCCCCATCAGGGTGGAGGCTGAACTCACTCCCCAGACACACACACAGTGCCCCGCTCAGGGTGGAGGCTGCATCACTGCCCACACACACATCGCTCCCTCAGGGCGGAGACTGCACTCACTCCCCACACACACACAGCGCCCCCCTCAGGGTGGAGGCTGCACTCACACCGCACCCACACACACATACACACACACACAGCGGCCCCATCAGGCCGGAGGTGGCACTCACTCCCACACACACAAAGCGCCCCCCTCAGAGCGGAGGCTGCACTCACTCCACACACATACATCGCCCCCTCAGGGTGGAGGCTGCACTCACTCCCCACACACACATTGCCCCCTCAGGGTGGAGGCTGCACTCACTCCCCACACACATACAGTGCCCCCTTAGGGCGGAGGCTGCACTCACTCCCCACACACACACACAGTGCCCGCCTCAGGGCGGAGGTGGCACTCACTCCCCACACACACACACACACACACACACACACACACACACAGTGCCCCCATCAGGGTGGAGGCTGCACTCACTCCCCACACACACCCAGCGTCCCTTTCAGAACTGAGGCTGCACTCTCTCCCCACACACACACACACAGCGGCCCCATCAGGGCGGAGGCTGTACTCTCTCCCCACACACACACACACACAGCGGCCCCATCAGGGCGGAGACTGCACTCACTCCCCACACACACACAGCGCCCCCCTCAGGGTGGAGGCTGCACTCACACCGCACCCACACACACATACACACACACACAGCGGCCCCATCAGGCCGGAGGTTGCACTCACTCCCACACACACAAAGCGCCCCCCTCAGAGCGGAGGCTGCACTCACTCCACACACATACATCGCCCCCTCAGGGTGGAGGCTGCACTCACTCCCCACACACACATTGCCCCCTCAGGGTGGAGGCTGCACTCACTCCCCACACACATACAGTGCCCCCTTAGGGCGGAGGCTGCACTCACTCCCCTCACACACACACAGTGCCCGCCTCAGGGCGGAGGTGGCACTCACTCCCACACACACACACACACACACACACACACACACACACACACACACAGTGCCCCCATCAGGGTGGAGGCTGCACTCACTCCCCACACACACCCAGCGTCCCTTTCAGAACTGAGGCTGCACTCTCTCCCCACACACACACACACAGCGGCCCCATCAGGGCGGAGGCTGTACTCTCTCCCCACACACACACACACACAGCGGCCCCATCAGGGCGGAGGCTGCACTCACTCCCCACACACACAAATTGCGCCCCCGCCTGAGGGCGGAGGATGCACTCACTCCCCACACACACAGCGCCCCCCTCAGGGCGGAGGCTGCACTTAAACACCACACACACACCCAGCGCCCCCCTCAGAGTGGAGGCTGCACTCACTGCACACACACACACACACACACATACACACACACACAGCGCCCCCATCAGGGTGGAGGCTGCACTCACGTCCCACACACACCCAGCGTCCCTCTCAGGACTGAGGCTGCACTCACTCCCCACACACACAGCGCCCCCTCAGGGCGGAGCTGGCACTCACTGCCCACACACAATCCGCCATCGCAGGGCAGTGGCTGCACTCACTCCACACAGACACACGCAAAGCGCCCCCCTTAGGGCGAATGCTGTACTCAATCTCCACACACAAACAATGCTCCCCTCAGGGCGGAGGCTGCACTCACTCCCCACACATATACAGCGCCCCCCTTAGGGTGGAGGCTGCACTCACTCCCAACACACACACAGCGCCCCCCTCAGGGCGGAGCTTGCACTCACTCCCCACACACACATCGCCCCCTCAGGGCGGAGGCAGCACTCACTCCCCACACACACAGCACCCCACTCAGGGTGGAGGCTGCACTCACTGCCCGCACACACATACAGCGCAGCCCTCAGTGCGGAGGCTGCACTCACTCCCCACACACATACACAGTGCCCCCTCAGGGCGGAGGCTGCACTTACACCCCACACACACACCCAGCGCCCCCCTCAGGGCTGAGGTTGCACTCACTCCCCACACACACACACAGCGCCCCCTTCAGAGTGGAGGCTGCACTCACTGCACACACACATACACACAGCGCCCTCCTCAGGGTGGAGGCTGCACTCACGCCCCACAGACAAACACACAGTGCCCCCGTCAGGGTGGAGGCTGCGCTCAAGCCCCACACACACCCAGCGTCCCTCTCAGGACTGAGGCTGCACTCACTCCTCACACACGCACACAGCGCCCCCTTCAGCGTGGAGGCTGCAATCACCCTCCCAACACACACACAGCACCCCGTCAGTGTGATAGGCTGCACTAATTCCCCACACACACATCGCACCCTCAGAGCGGAGACTGCGATCACTCCCCACACACACACAGACACACAAACACTCACACACACACACAGCACTCCCCTTAGTGTGGAGGTTGCACTCACTCCGCACACACATACACACACAGCGCCCCTCTCAGAATGGAGATTGCACTCACTCCCCACACACAATCCGCCACCGCAGGGCAGTGGCTGCACTCACTCCACACAGACACACGCAAAGCGCCCCCCTCAGGGCGAATGCTGTACTCACTCCCCACACACAAACAATGCTCCCCTCAGGGCGGAGGCTGCACTCACTGCCCACACACAAGCCGCCACCGCAGGGCAGTGGCTGCACTCACTCCACACAGACACACGCAAAGCGCCCCCCTCAGGGCGAATGCTGTACTCAATCTCCACACACAAACAATGCTCCCCTCAGGGCGGAGGCTGCACTCACTGCCCACACACACACAGCGTCCCCCTCAGGACAGAGGCTGCACTCACTCCCCACACACACATACAGCGCCACCCTCAGGGCGGTGGCTGCACTCACTCCCCACACGCACACACACACACACAGCGCCCCCCTCAGGGCGGAGGCTGCACTCACTGACCGCACACACATACAGCGCCCCCCTCAGGGTGGAGGCTGCACTCACTCCCCACACACACAGCGCCCCCCTCAGGGCGGAGGCTGCACTCACTCCCCACACACACAGCACCCCCATCAGGGTGGAGGCTGCACTCACTCCCCACACACACAGCGCCCCCCTCAGAGCGGAGGCTGCACTCACTCCACATACACACACAGCGCCGTGCTCAGGGCGGAGGCTGTACTCTCTCCCCACACACACACACACACATACAGCGCCCCTTCAGGGCGGAGGCTGTACTCACTCCCCACACACATGCACAGCGCCCCCTCAGGGCGGAGGCTTTACTCTCTCCCCACACACACATTCACAGCGCCCCCTTAGGGCGGAGGCTGTATTCTCTCCCCACACACACACACACAGCGCCTCCCTCAGGGCTGAGGCTGCACTCACTCCCCACACACACATCGCCCCCTCAGGGCGGAGGCTGCACTCACTCCCCCCACACACACAGTCCGCCCTCAGGGCGGAGGCTGCACTCACTCCCCACACACACACATCGCCCCCTCAGGGCGGAGGCTGCACTCACTCCCCCCACACACACATCGCCCCCTCAGGGCGGAGGCTGCACTCACTCCCCACACACACAGCGCCCCCTTCAGAGTGGAGGCTGCACTCAATCCCCACACACACATCGCCCCCTCAGGGCGGAGGCTGCGCTCACTCCCCACACACACACAGCGCCCCCTCCTCAGGGCGGAGGCTGCACTCACTGCCCGCACACACACACAGCGCCCCCTTCAGAGTGGAGGCTGCACTCACTCCCTACACACACACACACACACAGCGTCCCCCTCAGGGCGGAGGCTGCACTGACTCCCCACACACACACACAGCGCCCCCCTCAGGGCTGAGGTTGCACTCACTCCCCACACACACACACAGCGCCCGCTTCACAGTGGAGGCTGCACTAGCTGCACACACACATACACACAGCACCCCCTTCAGGGTGGAGGCTGCAATCACTCCCCCAACACATACGCAGCGCCCCGTCAGTGTGATCGGCTGCACTCACTCCCCCCACACACACATCGCCCCCTCAGGGCGGAGACTACGATCACTCCCCACACACACACAGACACACACACACACTCACACACACACACAGCACTCCCCTCAGTGTGGAGGTTGCACTCACTCCCCAAACACACACACACACAGCGCCCCTCTCAGGGCGGAGATTGCACTCACTCCCCACACACACTCCGCCGCCGCAGGGCAGTGGCTGCACTCACTCCACACAGACACACGCAATGCGTCCCCTCAGGGCGAATGCTGTACTCACTCCCCACACACAAACAATGCTCCCTCAGGGCGCAAGCTGCACTCACTGCCCACACACACACACAGCGCTCCCCTCAGGACAGAGGCTGCACTCACTTCCCACACACACAGCTCCCCCCTCAGGGTGGAGGCTGCACTCACTGCCCGCACACACACATCGCTCCCTCAGGGTGGAGGCTGCACTCACTGCCCGCACACACATACAGCGCAGCCCTCAGGGCGGAGGCTGCACTCACTGCCCACACAGAGACCGCCCCCCTCAGGGCGGAGGCTGCACTCACTGCCCGCACACACACAGCGCCCCCATCAGGGTGGAGGCTGCACTCACTCCCCACACACACACAGCGCTCCCCTCAGGGTGGAGGCTGCACTCACACCCCACACACACACACACACACACACACAGCGCCCCCATCAGGGTGGAGGCTGCACTCACTGCCCGCACACACACAGCGGCCCCATCAGGGCGGAGGTTGTACTCACTCCCCAGACACACACACAGCGCTCCCCTCAGGGTGGAGGCTGCACTCACTCCCGACACACACATCGCTCCCTCAGGGTGGAGGCTGCACTCACTGCCCGCACACACATACAGCGCAGCCCTCAGGGTGGAGGCTGCACTCACTGCACACACATACACACAGCGCCCCCTTCAGGGTGGAGGCTGCACTCACTCCCGACACACACATCGCTCCCTCAGGGCGGAGACTGCGATCACTCCCCACACACACACAGACACACACACACACATCGCCCCCTCAGGGCGGAGGCTGCACTCACTCCCCCCACACACACAGTCCGCCCTCAGGGCGGAGGCTGCACTCACTCCCCACACACACACATCGCCCCCTCAGGGCGGAGGCTGCACTCACTCCCCCCACACACACATCACCCCCTCAGGGCGGAGGCTGCACTCACTCCCCACACACACAGCGCCCCCTTCAGAGTGGAGGCTGCACTCAATCCCCACACACACATTGCCCCCTCAGGGCGGAGGCTGCGCTCACTCCCCACACACACACAGCGCCCCCTCCTCAGGGCGGAGGCTGCACTCACTGCCCGCACACACACACAGCGCCCCCTTCAGAGTGGAGGCTGCACTCACTCCCTACACACACACACACACAGCGTCCCCCTCAGGGCGGAGGCTGCACTTACTCCCCACACACACACACACAGTGCCCCCCTCAGGGCTGAGGTTGCACTCACTCCCCCCACACACACACAGCGCCCGCTTCACAGTGAAGGCTGCACTAGCTGCACACACACATACACACAGCGCCCCCTTCAGGGTGGAGGCTGCACTCACACCCCACACACACACACACACACACACACACACACACACAGCGCCCCCATCAGGGTGGAGGCTGCACTCACTGCACACACATACACACAGCGCCCCCTTCAGGGTGGAGGCTGCACTCACTCCCGACACACACATCGCTCCCTCAGGGTGGAGGCTGCACTCACTGCCCACACACACATACAGCGCAGCCCTCAGGGTGGAGGCTGCACTCACTGCACACACATACACACATCGCCCCCTCAGGGCGGAGACTGCGATCACTCCCCACACACACACAGACACACACACACACACAGCGCACCCCTCAGGGCGGAAGCTGCACTCACTCCCCTCACACACACAAGCACAATGCCCCTCTCAGGGCGGAGATTGCACTCACTCCCCACACACACTCCGCCTCCTCAGGGCAGTGGCTGCACTCACACCCCACACACATACACACACACACACACAGCGCCCCCATCAGGTTGGAGGCTGCACTCACTGCCCACACACACACAGCGGCCCCATCAGGGCGGAGGTTGTACTCACTCCCCAGACACACACACAGCGCTCCCCTCAGAGTGGAGGCTGCACTCACTCCCGACACATACATCGCTCCCTCGGGGCGGAGTTTGCACTCACTCCTCACACACACACACACAGCGCCCCCCTCAGGGCGGAGGCTGCACTCACTGCCCACACAGACACCGCCCCCCTCAGGGCAGAGGCTGCACTCACTGCCCGCACACACAGCGCCCCCATCAGGGTGGAGGCTGCACTCACTCCCCACACACATTGCCCCCTCAGGGCGGAGGCTGCACTCACTCCCCACACACACAGATTGCCCCCTCAGGGCGGAGGCTGCACTCACTCCCCACACACATACACAGCGTCGCCCCCTCAGGGTGGAGGCTGCACTCACTGCCCGCACACACACAGCGGCCCCATCAGGGCTGGAGGTTGCACTCAATACCCACACATACACACAGCGCCCCCCTTCGGGCGGAGGCTGCACTCACTCCCCACACACATACAGCGCCCGCCTCAGGGTGGAGGCTGCACTCACTGCCCGCACACACACAGCGGCCCCATCAGGGCGGAGGTTGCACTCAATCCACACACAGCGCCCCCCTCAGATTGGAAGCTGAACTCACTCCCCACACACATACAGCGCCCGCCTCAGGGTGGAGGCTGCACTCACTGCCCGCACACACACAGCGGCCCCATCAGGGCTGGAGGTTGCACTCAATACCCACACATACACACAGCGCCCCCCTTCGGGTGGAGGCTGCACTCACTCCCCACACACATACAGCGCCCGCCTCAGGGTGGAGGCTGCACTCACTGCCTGCACACACACAGCGGCCCCATCAGGGCGGAGGTTGCACTCAGTCCACACACATACACACAGCGCCCCCCTCAGATTGGAAGCTGAACTCACTCCCCACACACATACAGCGCCCGCCTCAGGGTGGAGGCTGCACTCACTGCCCGCACACACACAGCGGCCCCATCAGGGCTGGAGGTTGCACTCAATACCCACACATACACACAGCGCCCCCTTCGGGCGGAGGCTGCACTCACTCTCCACACACATACAGCGCCTGCCTCAGGGTGGAGGCTGCACTCACTGCCCGCACACACACAGCGGCCCCATCAGGGCGGAGGTTGCACTCAATCCACACACATACACACAGCGCCCCCCTCAGATCGGAAGCTGAACTCACTCCCCACACACACACACACACACACACACATTGCCCCCTCAGGGTGGAGGCTGCACTCATTTCCCACACACATACAGTGCCCCCATCAGGGTGGAGGCTGCACTCACTCCCCAGACACACACACAGTGCCCCGCTCAGGGTGGAGGCTGCATCACTGTCCGCACACACATCGCTCCCTCAGGGCGGAGACTGCACTCACTCCCCACACACACACAGCGCCCCCCTCAGGGTGTAGGCTGCACTCACACCCCCCCCCCCCCGCCCCCCCCACACACACACACACACAGCGGCCGCATCAGAGCGGAGGTTGCACTCACTCCCACACACACACACAGCTCCCGCCTCAGAGCGGAGGCTGCAGTCACTCCACACACACACATTGCCCCCTCAGGGTGGAGGCTGCACTCACTCCCCACACACACACATTGCCCCCTTAGGGCGGAGGCTGCACTCACTCCCCACACACACACACACAGCGCCCGCCTCAGGGCGGAGGTTGCACTCACTCCCCACACACACACACACACACACAGCGCCCCCCTCTGAGCGGAGGCTGCACTCATTCCCCATACACACACACACACACACAAACACACACAGCGCCCCCATCAGGGTGGAGGCTGCACTCACTCCCCACACACACCCAGCGTTCCTCTCAGGACTGAGGCTGCACTCACTCCCCCAAACACACAGCACCCCGCTCAGGGCGGAGGCTGCACTCTCTCCCCACACACACATGCACAGCGGCCCCATCAGGGCGGAGGCTGTACTCTCTCCCCACACACACACACACAGCGCCCCCATCAGGGTGGAGGCTGCACTCACTCCCCACACACATACAGCGCCCGCCTCAGGGTGTAGGCTGCACTCACAGCCCGCACACACAGAGCGGCCCCATCAGGGCGGAGGTTGCACTCAATCCCCACACATACACACAGCGCCCACTCAGAGCGGAAGCTGAACTCACTCCCCACACACACACACACACACACACACCCAGCGCCCCCCTCAGGGCTGAGGTTGCACTCACTCCCCACACACACACACAGCGCCCCCTTCAGAGTGGAGGCTGCACTCACTGCACACACACATACACACAGCGCCCCCTTCAGAGTGGAGGCTGCACTCACTGCACACACACATACACACAGCGCCCCCCTCAGGGCGGAGGCTGCACTCACTGCCCACACAGACACCGCCCCCCTCAGGGCAGAGGCTGCACTCACTGCCCGCACACACAGCGCCCCCATCAGGGTGGAGGCTGTACTCACTCCCCACACACATTGCCCCCTCAGGGCGGAGGCTGCACTCACTCCCCACACACAGATTGCCCCCTCAGGGCGGAGGCTGCACTCACTCCCCACACACATACACAGTGCCGCCCCCTCAGGGTGGAGGCTGCACTCACTGTCCGCACACACACAGCGGCCCCATCAGGGCAGAGGTTGCACTCAATCCACACACATACACACAGCGCCCCCCTCAGATCGGAAGCTGAACTCACTCCCCACACACATACAGCGCCCGCCTCAGGGTGGAGGCTGCACTCACTGCCCGCACACACACAGCGGCCCCATCAGGGCTGGAGGTTGCACTCAATACCCACACATACACACAGCGCCCCCCTTAGGGCGGAGGCTGCACTCACTCCCCACACACATACAGCGCCCGCCTCAGGGTGGAGGCTGCACTCACTGCCCGCACACACACAGCGGCCCCATCAGGGCGGAGGTTGCACTCAATCCACACACATACACACAGCGCCCCCCTCAGATCGGAAGCTGAACTCACCAACCACACACACACACACACACACACACACATTGCCCCCTCAGGGTGGAGGCTGCACTCATTCCCCACACACATACAGCGCCCCCATCAGGGTGGAGGCTGCACTCACTCCCCAGACACACACACAGTGCCCCGCTCAGGGTGGAGGCTGCATCACTGCCTGCACACACATCGCTCCCTCAGGGCGGAGACTGCACTCACTCCCCACACACACACAGCGCCCCCCTCAGGGTGTAGGCTGCACTCACATCCCCCCCCCCCGACCCCACACACACACACACACACACACACACAGCGGCCGCATCAGGGCGGAGGTTGCACTCACTCCCACACACACACATACACAGCGGCCCCATCAGAGCGGAGGCTGTACTCTCTCCCCACACACACACACACACAGCGGCCCCATCAGGGTGGATGCTGCACTCACTCTCCACACACACACACACACACACACATACAGCGCCCCCCTCAGTGCGGAGGCTGCACTCACTGCCCACACAGACACCGCCCCCCTCAGGGCAGAGGCTGCACTCACTGCACGCACACACACAGCGCCCCCATCAGGGTGGAGGCTGCACTCACTCCCCACACACACACAGCGCTCCCCTCAGGGTGGAGGCTGCACTCACTGCTCACACATACACACATCGCCCCCTCAGGGCGGAGACTGCGATCACTCCCCACACACACACAGACACACACACACACAGCGCACCCATCAGGGCGGAGGCTGCACTCACTCCCCTCACACACACAAGCACAACGCCCCTCTCAGGGCGGAGATTGCACTCACTCCCCACACACACTCCGCCCCCTCAGGGCAGTGACTGCACTCACACCCCACACACACACACACACACACACAGCGCCCCCATCATGGTGGAGGCTGCACTCACTGCCCGCACACACACAGCGGCCCCATCAGGGCGGAGGTTGTACTCACTCCCCAGACACACACACAGACACACACACACACAGCGCTCCCCTCAGAGCGGAGGCTGCACTCACTCCCGACACACACAACGCCCCTCTCAGGGCGGAGGCTGCACTCACTCCCCACACACATACACCGCGCCGCCCCCTCAGGGTGGAGGCTCCACTCACTGCCCGCACACACACGGCGGCCCCATCAGGGCGGAGATTTCACTCAATACCCACACACACACACAGCGCCCCCCTTCGGGCGGAGGCTTCACTCACTCCCCACACACACATTGCTCACTCAGGGTGGAGGCTGCACTCACTCCCCACACACACACAGTGCCCCGCTCAGGGTGAAGGCTGCATCACTGCCCGCACACACATCGCTCTCTCAGGGCGGAGACTGCACTCACACCCCACACACACACACACAGTGCCCTCCTCAGGATGGAGGCTGCACTCTCACCGCCCCCCCACACACACACACACACACACACACACACACACAGCGGCCCCATCAGGGCGGAGGTTGCACTCACTCCACACACACACATTGCCCCCTCAGGGTGGAGGCTGCACTCACTCCCCACACACATACAGCGCCCCCTTAGGGCGGAGGCTGCACTCACTCCCCACACACACACACACACACACAGCGGCCCCATCAGGGCGGAGGTTGCACTCACTCCACACACACACATTGCCCCCTCAGGGCGGAGGCTGCACTCACTCCCCACACACATACAGCGCCCCCTCAGGGCGGAGGCTGCACTCACTCCCCACACACACACACACACACACAGCGCCCGCATCAGGGCGGAGGTGGCACTCACTCCCCACACACACCCAGCGTCCCTCTCAGGACTGAGGCTGCACTCACTCCCCCCACACACACAGCACCCGGCTCAGGGCGGAGGCTGCACTCACTCCCCACACACATACAGCACCCCCATCAGGGTGGAGGCTGTACTCACCCCCCACAGACACACACACAGTGCCCCGCTAAGGGTGGAGGCTGCATCACTGCCCACACACACATCGCTCCCTCAGGGCGGAGACTGCACTCACTCCCCACACACACACAGCGCCCCCCTCAGGGTGGAGGCTGCACTCACACCGCACCCACACACACATACACACACACACAGCGGCCCCATCAGGGTGGAGGCTGCACTCACTCCCCACACACACCCAGCGTCCCTTTCAGAACTGAGGCTGCACTCTCTCCCCACACACACACACACACAGCGGCCCCATCAGGGCGGAGGCTGTACTCTCTCCCCACACACACACACACACAGCGGCCCCATCAGGGCGGAGGCTGCACTCACTCCCCACACACACACATTGTGCCCCCGCCTGAGGGCGGAGGATGCACTCACTCCCCACACACACAGCGCCCCCCTCAGGGCGGAGGCTGCACTTAAACACCACACACACACCCAGCGCCCCCCTCAGAGTGGAGGCTGCACTCACTGCACACACACACACACACACATACACACACACACAGCGCCCCCATCAGGGTGGAGGCTGCACTCACGTCCCACACACACCCAGCGTCCCTCTCAGGACTGAGGCTGCACTCACTCCCCACACACACATTGCCCCCTCAGGGCGTAGGCTGCACTCACGACGCACACACACACACACATACACACACACACACACAGAACGCCCACCTCAGGGCGGAGGCTGCACTCACTCCCCACACACACAGCGCCCCCCTCAGGGCGGAGCTGGCACTCACTGCCCACACACAATCCGCCATCGCAGGGCAGTGGCTGCACTCACTCCACACAGACACACGCAAAGCGCCCCCCTCAGGGCGAATGCTGTACTCAATCTCCACACACAAACAATGCTCCCCTCAGGGCGGAGGCTGCACTCACTCCCCACACATATACAGCGCCCCCCTTAGGGTGGAGGCTGCACTCACTCCCAACACACACACAGCGCCCCCCTCAGGGCGGAGCTGGCACTCACTCCCCACACACACATCGCCCCCTCAGGGCGGAGGCAGCACTCACTCCCCACACACACAGCACCCCACTCAGGGTGGAGGCTGCACTCACTGCCCGCACACACATACAGCGCAGCCCTCAGTGCGGAGGCTGCACTCACTCCCCACACACATACACAGTGCCCCCTCAGGGCGGAGGCTGCACTTACACCCCACACACACAACCAGCGCCCCCCTCAGGGCTGAGGTTGCACTCACTCCCCACACACACACACAGCGCCCCCTTCAGAGTGGAGGCTGCACTCACTGCACACACACATACACACAGCGCCCTCCTCAGGGTGGAGGCTGCACTCACTGCACACACACATACACACAGCACCCCCTCAGTGTGGAGGCTGCACTCACTCCCCACACACACTCCGCCCCCTCAGGGCAGTGGCTGCACTCACTCCCCCCACACACACACACGCAAAGCGCCCCCCTCGGGGCGAATGCTGTACTCACTCCCCACACACAAACAATGCCCCCCTCAGAGCGGAGTTTGCACTCACTCCTCACACACACACACACACACAGCGCCCCCCTCAGGGCGGAGGCTGCACTCACTGCCCACACAGACACCGCCCCCCTCAGGGCGGCGGCTGCACTCACTGCCCACACACACACAGCGGCCCCATCAGGACGGAGGCTGCACTCACACCCCACACACACACACAGCGCCCCCATCAGAGTGGAGGCTGCACTTACTCCCCACACACACATTGCCCCCTCAGGGCGGAGGCTGCACTCACTCCCCACACACATATACCGCGCCGCCCCCTCAGTGTGGAGGCTCCACTCACTGCCCGCACACACATGGCGGCCCCATTAGGGCGGAGGTTTCACTCAATACCCACACATACACACAGCGCCCCCCTTCGGGCGGAGGCTGCACTCACTCCCCACACACACATTGGCTCCCTCAGGGCGGAGGCTGTACTCACCCCCCACAGACACACACACAGTGCCCCGCTAAGGGTGGAGGCTGCATCACTGCCCGCACACACATCGCTCTCTCAGGGCGGAGACTGCACTCACTCCCCACACACACACACAGCGCCCCTCTCAGGGTGGAGGCTGCACTCACACCCCACACACACACACACACAGTGCCCTCCTCTGGATGGAGGCTGCACTCACACCGCCCCCCCCCACACACACACACACACACACACACACAGCGGCCCCATCAGGGCGGAGGTTGCACTCACTCCACACACACACATTGCCCCCTCAGGGCGGAGGCTGCACTCACTCCCCACACACACACACACACACACACACAGCGCCCGCCTCAGGGCGGAGGTGGCACTCACTCCCCACACACACACACACACACACACACACACACACACACACACACACACACACAGCGCCCCCATCAGGATGGAGGCTGCAGTCACTCCCCACACACACACAGCACCCTGCTCAGGGCGGAGGCTGCACGCACTCCCCACACACATACACAGCGCCACCTCAGGGCGGAGGCTGCACTCTCTCCCCACACACACATACACAGCGGCCCCATCAGAGCGGAGGCTGTACTCTCTCCCCACACACACACACACACAGCGGCCCCATCAGGGTGGATGCTGCACTCACTCTCCACACACACACACACACACACACACATGCAGCGCCCCCCTCAGTGCGGAGGCTGCACTCACTGCCCACACAGACACCGCCCCCCTCAGGGCAGAGGCTGCACTCACTGCACGCACACACACAGCGCCCCCATCAGGGTGGAGGCTGCACTCACTCCCCACACACACACAGCGCTCCCCTCAGGGTGGAGGCTGCACTCACTGCTCACACATACACACATCGCCCCCTCAGGGCGGAGACTGTGATCACTCCCCACACACACACAGACACACACACACACAGCGCACCCCTCAGGGCGGAGGCTGCACTCACTCCCCTCACACACACAAGCACAACGCCCCTCTCAGGGCGGAGATTGCACTCACTCCCCACACACACTCCGCCCCCTCAGGGCAGTGACTGCACTCACACCCCACACACACACACACACACACACAGCGCCCCCATCATGGTGGAGGCTGCACTCACTGCCCGCACACACACAGCGGCCCCATCAGGGCGGAGGTTGTACTCACTCCCCAGACACACACACAGACACACACACACACAGCGCTCCCCTCAGAGCGGAGGCTGCACTCACTCCCGACACACACAACGCCCCTCTCAGGGCGGAGGCTGCACTCACTCCCCACACACATACACCGCGCCGCCCCCTCAGGGTGGAGGCTCCACTCACTGCCCGCACACACACGGCGGCCCCATCAGGGCGGAGATTTCACTCAATACCCACACACACACACAGCGCCCCCCTTCGGGCGGAGGCTTCACTCACTCCCCACACACACATTGCTCACTCAGGGTGGAGGCTGCACTCACTCCCCACACACACACAGTGCCCCGCTCAGGGTGAAGGCTGCATCACTGCCCGCACACACATCGCTCTCTCAGGGCGGAGACTGCACTCACACCCCACACACACACACACAGTGCCCTCCTCAGGATGGAGGCTGCACTCTCACCGCCCCCCCACACACACACACACACACACACACACACACACAGCGGCCCCATCAGGGCGGAGGTTGCACTCACTCCACACACACACATTGCCCCCTCAGGGTGGAGGCTGCACTCACTCCCCACACACATACAGCGCCCCCTTAGGGCGGAGGCTGCACTCACTCCCCACACACACACACACACACACAGCGGCCCCATCAGGGCGGAGGTTGCACTCACTCCACACACACACATTGCCCCCTCAGGGCGGAGGCTGCACTCACTCATCACACACATACAGCGCCCCCTCAGGGCGGAGGCTGCACTCACTCCCCACACACACACACACACACATGCAGCGCCCCACTTAGTGCGGAGGCTGCACTCACTCCGCAGACACACATCGCTCCCTCAGGGCGGAGGCTGCACTCATACCCCACACACACACACAAACACAGCACCCCCATCAGGGTGGATGCTGCACTCACTCTCCACACACACACACACACACACATGCAGCGCCCCCATTAGTGAGGAGGCTGCACTCACTCCCCAGACACACATCGCTCCCTCAGGGCGGAGGCTGCACTCACTCCCCACACACACACACACACACAGCGCCCCCCCTCAGGGCGGAGGCTGCACTCACTGCCCACACAGACACCGCCCCCCTCAGGGCGGAGGCTGCACTCACTGCCCGCACACACACAGCGCCCCCATCAGGGTGGAGGCTGCACTCACTCCCCACACACACACAGCGCTCCCCTCAGGGTGGAGGCTGCACTCACTGCTCACACATACACACATCGCCCTCTCAGGGCGGAGACTGCGATCACTCCCCACACACACACAGACACACACACACACAGCGCACCCCTCAGGGCGGAGGCTGCACTCACTCCCCTCACACACACAAGCACAACGCCCCTCTCAGGGCGGAGATTGCACTCACTCCCCACACACACTCCGCCCCCTCAGGGCAGTGACTGCACTCACACCCCACACACACACACACACACACACACACACACAGCGCCCCCATCATGGTGGAGGCTGCACTCACTGCCCGCACACACACAGCGGCCCCATCAGGGCGGAGGTTGTACTCACTCCCCAGACACACACACAGCGCTCCCCTCAGAGCGGAGGCTGCACTCACTCCCGACACACACATCGCTCCCTCAGGGCGGAGTTTGCACTCACTCCTCACACAGCACCCCCTTCAGGGCTGAGGTTGCACTCACTCCCCACACACACACACAGCGCCCCCTTCAGAGTGGAGGCTGCACTCAGTGCAGACACCGCCCCCCTCAGGGGGGAGGCTGCACTCACTGCACACACATACACACATCGCCCCCTCAGGGCGGAGACTGCGATCACTCCCCACACACACACAGACACACACACACACAGTGCACCCTTCAGGGCGGAGGCTGCACTCACTCCCCTCACACACACAAGCACAACGCCCCTCTCAGGGCGGAGGCTGCACTCACTCCCCACACACATACACTGCGCCGCCCCCTCAGGGTGGAGGCTCCACTCACTGCCCGCACACACACGGCGGCCCCATCAGGGCGGAGATTTCACTCAATACCCACACACACACACAGCGCCCCCCTTCGGGCGGAGGTTGCACTCACTCCCCACACACACATTGCTCCCTCAGAGTGGAGGCTGCACTCACTCCCCACACACACACAGTGCCCCGCTCAGGGTGAAGGCTGCATCACTGCCCGCACACACATCGCTCTCTCAGGGCGGAGACTGCACTTACACCCCACACACACACACACAGTGCCCTCCTCAGGATGGAGGCTGCACTCTCACCGCCCCCCCCCCCCCCACACACACACACACACACACACACACACACAGCGGCCCCATCAGGGCGGAGGTTGCACTCACTCCACACACACACATTGCCCCCTCAGGGTGGAGGCTGCACTCACTCCCCACACACATACAGCGCCCCCTTAGGGCGGAGGCTGCACTCACTCCCCACACACACACACACACACGCACAGCGGCCCCATCAGGGCGGAGGTTGCACTCACTCCACACACACACATTGCCCCCTCAGGGCGGAGGCTGCACTCACTCCCCACACACATACAGCACCCCCTCAGGGCGGAGGCTGCACTCACTCCCCACACACACACACACACACACACAGCGACCGCCTCAGGGCGGAGGTGGCACTCACTCCCCACACACACCCAGCGTCCCTCTCAGGACTGAGGCTGCACTCACTCCCCCCACACACACAGCACCCGGCTCAGGGCGGAGGCTGCACTCACTCCCCACACACACACACAGCGCCCCCTCAGGGCGGAGGCTGCACTCTCTCCCCACACACACACACACACACAGCGGCCCCATCAGGGTGGATGCTGCACTCACTCTCCACACACATACACACACACACACACACATGCAGCGCCCCACTTAGTGCGGAGGCTGCACTCACTCCCCAGACACACATCGCTCCCTCAGGGCGGAGGCTGCACTCACTCCCCACACACACACACACACACAGCGCCCCCCTCAGGGCGGAGGCTGCACTCACTGCCCACACAGACACCGACCCCCTCAGGGCAGAGGCTGCACTCACTGCCCGCACACACACAGCGCCCCCATCAGGTTGGAGGCTGCACTCACTCCCCACACACACACAGCGCTCCCCTCAGGGTGGAGGCTGCACTCACACCCCCCCCCCCCACACACACACACACACACACACACACACAGCGCCTCCATCAGGGTGGAGGCTGCACTCACTGCCCGCACACACACAGCGGCCCCATCAGGGCGGAGGTTGTACTCACTCCCCAGGCACACACACAGCGCTCCCCTCAGGGTGGAGGCTGCACTCACTCCCGACACACACATCGCTCCCTCAGGGTGGAGGCTGCACTCACTGCCCGCACACACACAGCGGCCCCATCAGGGCGGAGGTTGTACTCACTCCCCAGGCACACACACAGCGCTTCCCTCAGGGTGGAGGCTGCACTCACTCCCGACACACACATCGCTCCCTCAGGGTGGAGGCTGCACTCACTGCCCACACACACATACAGCGCAGCCCTCAGGGTGGAGGCTGCACTCACTGCACACACATACACACATCGCCCCCTCAGGGCGGAGACTGCGATCACTCCCCACACACACACAGACACACACACACACAGCGCACCCCTCAGGGCGGAAGCTGCACTCACTCCCCTCACACACACAAGCATAACGCCCTCTCAGGGCGGAGATTGCACTCACTCCCCACACACACTCCGCCCCCTCAGGGCAGTGGCTGCACTCACACCCCACACACACACACACACACACACACACACACACACAGCGCCCCCATCAGGGTGGAGGCTGCACTCACTGCCCGCACACACACAGCGGCCCCATCAGGGCGGAGGTTGTACTCACTCCCCAGACACACACGCAGTGCTCCCCTCAGAGTGGAGGCTGCACTCACTCCCGACACACACATCGCTCCCTCGGGGCGGAGTTTGCACTCACTCCTCACACACACACACACAGCGGCCCCCTCAGGGCGGAGGCTGCACTCACTGCCCACACAGACACCGCCCCCCTCAGGGCAGAGGCTGCACTCACTCCCCACACACAGATTGCCCCCTCAGGGTGGAGGCTGCACTCACTCCCCACACACATACACAGCGCCGCCCCCTCAGGGTGGAGGCTGCACTCACTGCCCGCACACACACAGCGGCCCCATCAGGGCTGGAGGTTGCACTCAATCCACACACATACACACAGCGCCCCCCTCAGATCGGAAGCTGAACTCACTCCCCACACACACACACACACACACACACACACACACATTGCCCCCTCAGGGTGGAGGCTGCACTCATTCCCCACACACATACAGCACCCCCATCAGGGTGGAGGCTGAACTCACTCCCCAGACACACACACAGTGCCCCGCTCAGGGTGGAGGCTGCATCACTGCCCACACACACATCGCTCCCTCAGGGCGGAGACTGCACTCACTCCCCACACACACACAGCGCCCCCCTCAGGGTGGAGGCTGCACTCACACCGCACCCACACACACATACACACACACACAGCGGCCCCATCAGGCCGGAGGTTGCACTCACTCCCACACACACAAAGCGCCCCCCTCAGAGCGGAGGCTGCACTCACTCCACACACATACATCGCCCCCTCAGGGTGGAGGCTGCACTCACTCCCCACACACACATTGCCCCCTCAGGGTGGAGGCTGCACTCACTCCCCACACACATACAGTGCCCCCTTAGGGCGGAGGCTGCACTCACTCCCCACACACACACACAGTGCCCGCCTCAGGGCGGAGGTGGCACTCACTCCCCACACACACACACACACACACACACACACACACACACAGTGCCCCCATCAGGGTGGAGGCTGCACTCACTCCCCACACACACCGAGCGTCCCTTTCAGAACTGAGGCTGCACTCTCTCCCCACACACACACACACAGCGGCCCCATCAGGGCGGAGGCTGTACTCTCTCCCCACACACACACACACACAGCGGCCCCATCAGGGCGGAGACTGCACTCACTCCCCACACACACACAGCGCCCCCCTCAGGGTGGAGGCTGCACTCACACCGCACCCACACACACATACACACACACACAGCGGCCCCATCAGGCCGGAGGTTGCACTCACTCCCACACACACAAAGCGCCCCCCTCAGAGCGGAGGCTGCACTCACTCCACACACATACATCGCCCCCTCAGGGTGGAGGCTGCACTCACTCCCCACACACACATTGCCCCCTCAGGGTGGAGGCTGCACTCACTCCCCACACACATACAGTGCCCCCTTAGGGCGGAGGCTGCACTCACTCCCCTCACACACACACAGTGCCCGCCTCAGGGCGGAGGTGGCACTCACTCCCCACACACACACACACACACACACACACACACACACACACAGTGCCCCCATCAGGGTGGAGGCTGCACTCACTCCCCACACACACCCAGCGTCCCTTTCAGAACTGAGGCTGCACTCTCTCCCCACACACACACACACAGCGGCCCCATCAGGGCGGAGGCTGTACTCTCTCCCCACACACACACACACACAGCGGCCCCATCAGGGCGGAGGCTGCACTCACTCCCCACACACACAAATTGCGCCCCCGCCTGAGGGCGGAGGATGCACTCACTCCCCACACACACAGCGCCCCCCTCAGGGCGGAGGCTGCACTTAAACACCACACACACACCCAGCGCCCCCCTCAGAGTGGAGGCTGCACTCACTGCACACACACACACACACACATACACACACACACAGCGCCCCCATCAGGGTGGAGGCTGCACTCACGTCCCACACACACCCAGCGTCCCTCTCAGGACTGAGGCTGCACTCACTCCCCACACACACAGCGCCCCCTCAGGGCGGAGCTGGCACTCACTGCCCACACACAATCCGCCATCGCAGGGCAGTGGCTGCACTCACTCCACACAGACACACGCAAAGCGCCCCCCTTAGGGCGAATGCTGTACTCAATCTCCACACACAAACAATGCTCCCCTCAGGGCGGAGGCTGCACTCACTCCCCACACATATACAGCGCCCCCCTTAGGGTGGAGGCTGCACTCACTCCCAACACACACACAGCGCCCCCCTCAGGGCGGAGCTTGCACTCACTCCCCACACACACATCGCCCCCTCAGGGCGGAGGCAGCACTCACTCCCCACACACACAGCACCCCACTCAGGGTGGAGGCTGCACTCACTGCCCGCACACACATACAGCGCAGCCCTCAGTGCGGAGGCTGCACTCACTCCCCACACACATACACAGTGCCCCCTCAGGGCGGAGGCTGCACTTACACCCCACA